>NC_079357.1:6984491-7290285 GCF_029582105.1 Oenanthe melanoleuca | reverse complement strand
TTTATTCTGTTATTGTATTGGCCTTCCAAGCTCCCTTCAGTCTGCAAACCCTAGAGTGGAAAGAAACATTTTCCAAAGACTTCCAAGTTTTCATAGCATTGAAATAGTTTCCAACTGATGTCCTCTCCGAGCTGCATGTTTTGTTTCACTAATCTGAATTCCAGTCCCTGCTGGGTTCCAACCTTCCCTCCTTGGAAGGAAATAACTTTCAGAAAAATGCAAAGGATGGAGTCCTGAACACAGCCCTGCACATTTGCTCTGGCCACAGAGCCTGGGCACTTTGAGCTGTCCCAGAGCTGCTGTGGCCCTGGGGAGCAGAGATAGGTATGACCAGACCTGGCCAGGATGGAGTGTGTTCCAGCTGCACTGTCTGTTCTCAGTTTTAAACAAACTGTATTTAAATTTGTTAAATAAAATGATGGTTTCTAAGAGCCAGAATACCCTGCACCTCCGTTACAGACACAGCCTGGTGTTTCTCCCAGAGCCTGAATGCTGGTGGTGGCACAGAAAGCAGTGACTCCTTGGAGGTTCTGAAGGATTCACAGCTCAGGTTTGATCTCTCCCTCTCCCTAAGGAGGCTGCAGCTCCTCTTTGCCTGGAGCTGGTGAGTTCAAAGAATGTTGGGTTTACCTAAATCCTGAGTTTCTCTTTAGAGGGACAAAAAGAAAAAGGAAACCAGGACCCAAGATCCCAGAGCAGCTTTAAGGGACGAGTTTTTCCACTTGCAGTCCCTTTGCTTCTACCCCAGTGCAAATCTGATCCCTGCTCACTTTCCAAGGGGGAATTTCATCTTTAGGTGCTTCACAGTGTGAGCACTGGTGGAGAGGGAACTGCAGGACTCACTCATTCTTTTCCTTGGAAATTGTCATTCCTGTCTGGCCCAAAACATGATACATTTGATAGAAGACAAAACACATCTCACTTTTTAATTTTTTTTTTTTCCTTTTAAGAGAGAGAGATGACCTCCATAAGTAAAACTTAGTGGAAAAAAAAAAAGCTGAAATTAAAAATCATTTGACAACCACCTTGCCTTCCAACAAGGGAACACATAATGGCCTTTTTGCAGACTTGCTAAAATCTGCCTCAAAGCACACCAAAATGCTTTTCCACACCTGATTACTCACTATTTTCTCCCTACCTAATTATAAAAACAAGGAGGCCAGCGATAGCACATTGTGAAGGTCCCTGGAAAGCTGAGCTCAGCTTTCAGTTCAGATGGCTTCAGTTCCTCCTCTCTCTCTCTTTCTCTCACCTGCCTCCAGCACCTTTTTACTCCCCCACATCCAGCAGATGGTCCAGAGCATGCGCAGCCATGCGGGCTGGGGGCCTCAGCAGTGCAGGGAGATGAGCTGCTGCTTCCATCCTTCCATCCATCCATGGAACAGGGGCCCTGCTGCCTCTGGCTGTCCTCTCCTCTGAACTCACTGCCAGAGGGCAAATCCTTCCCCTGGCTGTAGTGGAGATTAGCATGCCCAAGTGCTGAGCCCTCAGACATGCAACCAGGAATACTCAGGATGAGCCAAACAGGGGAAAGCAGCTCTCAATCCACGTACTGGGTCCGTCCCAAATAGGGGATGTCCACGGACTGGATGATGCGGCCGGCCGTGCGCTCCTCAAAGATGACAATCTGCACAGGGAGAGAAAACCCTTCTTACAAAACATGGGGGCTCAAAATATCCTTAGGAGGAGGGGAAGGAAGCACCATTTAAAGAGATCAGTCAGTATGGTGCAGGGATGAAGCAGCACCACGTCAGGTTTGTCTTGATTTCCAACCTGAGGCAGAGCTGTGAGGTTCAGCTGCCATCCTTGGCACCCCTCCATGGCTGTCAGAGCCAGAGCCAGCTTTAGAGCAGCACCTTCCCTAATGTTCAGAGTTCTTAGGAGATAGCACTGGCTGTCAGCTAAAGAATAATTGCTGTACCGTGCATGTCTGGCTCTTTGGGACAAGGATCTTTAACAACCCCAAAGGCAAAGCGCAATCCCAGCAGAGCCTCTCACCTCGTTGCCCCCTCTCCTTAGCCAGGGCCCAGGAAGGTAAAGTGTTTCCTGAGGTCCAATCTTCCAGTATCTTCCCAGGTTCTGCCCATTGACAAACACCACTCCTTTCTCCCAGCCCTGGAATTAAGGCAGAACATGGAATTGCTGATGCAGCTCTGCTGCCTCATTGGCAGCCCCACAAGAAACCCAATCTGCTTTCACACTTGCATTCTTTCCAGCCACTTTCTGCAGGTTTTCTGCTTGCTTTCCCTGTGCAAATCCCTGCAGCCAGGAACATTTAAACAAGCCCTGTTGAACAGGAGTTATCCTTAATGTGCTCATTAAAAGGATAAAACTTTCAAAAATGTGCAATTTGTACAGGAAATTTCTTCCCTTTCAACAGACAGGTCTTTATTCCTTCCCAAGCATGGAATATCTGCCCCCACCTCTTTCCAGGTGACAGAAAAACCGAATTGCTGTTGGCTGCCCTGATTTACAACAAATATAACTTTCCCAATGAATGGGAAAGTGAGCAGGACTGTAAGGCTGGGCACGAGGTTGGCTCTAAGGGAGGGAAATCAGAGGAGGAAGTTTCATAAGATTTAAAAATCTCATCTGAAGTTCTGTGCAGTCTCCCACAGAAAGATGACAGGGATGCTATGGCCACAAAGAAGTGACTCTTTCCATGTCACACTGACAAAGCAGGAATAAAGCAAGGCCCTCCTTTATTTTCTATGCCCATTACTCCTCTGCAACTAGAAAACAGCATTTGTATGCCAATAAAAAAAAAGACTCTGTTCACTGGTAGCGCTGCAGGGTCAGTTTTCTCACAGGACCTCTTCAGACTGAACAGAATTACCTGGAGGAGATTCAGACCCTCAGAATAATTCTCTAAGAGAGAGGGGGAGGCTACAGACAGAAATCAGCCAGAGCTGTTGCACAGTTGTCTCTAACCAGCTTTTTTAGAACCTTGTTGAATACCCAGGACTTGCCTGCAGCTTCAGGAAGGTGTCCTGTGGCTGCTGCTCTATCCACAGCCTCCCACGGAAAAACGCCGGCCCCACAAAATAATCCGGGACTGTGCTCCAGCCAGAGACCTGCTGCAAGCTGCAAGAGAGGGACAACAGGGATACTCACACAGGCCACAGGGGCCACCTGCCTCTGTCCCCCTGGCAGGCCAAGCTGGGCTACAACAGCAGGGTACCTGGGGCTGTCACCACCTCAAAGGGAAATGCTTTTTACAAGAGCGTGTGGTACAGGACACGGGGAAAAGGATTCACACTGGCAGAGAGCAGGTTTAGGTTGGATATTGGGAAAAAATTCTTTCCTGTGAGGGTGGTGAGGACCTGGCACAGGGTGCCCAGAGCAGCTGTGGCTGCCCCATCCCTGGAAGTGTCCAAGGCCAGATTGGAGGAACCTGGGATAGTGGAAGGTGCCCCTGCCCATGCAGGAGTGGGATGAGAGGATCTTTAAGGTTCCTTCCACCCAAACCATTCTGGGACAAAAGCTCTGCTTCATGTTGGTTGCTGAGGATCCTGCAGATCTGCCAGAGTGCTTTAAATGCTGTGTCTTGCTAAAGGAGACTGCAGAACTGACAGGATTCACACCAGACATTCCTGCCACAGCTCCTGTCGAGGAACACAAACACACCCTTGCAAGTGTGCAGTAATTAGGGGAAATCTGACATTATTTCTTACCTGTGGCACCAATTTGGGAGCAGGGCACAAGCAGAAGAGGAAATAAGAGCAGAATCCCCCAGAAGCCTTGAGCTTCTGTCAGAACATGTTCCCTCCATCCCTTACAAACTGCATCTCTTGGACTGGGGGAAGTTATTGATCCAGTGGCTGCTACTGAATTATTCGACTAAAAGCCTGTGACATCTCCTTTCACAACACTGCTTTCCCTCCTCCCTGCAGGGACTGTGAGCTGACTGTGTTTCAGTGCTGCTGGTCAGCAGCCAGGAGCTGAGGCTAGTGGTGACTAATCTTGCTTTTGTTTGGCTGTGGCAGCTCACTTGCTTTAATGCTCCTCACTGGAAATATTCCTCTAACACCCTACACTCCAAAAGGCTGTGAGTTACCCCATCAATGAGAATCCTTCAGGTAGCCCCTGCTATAACTGTCCTTAGGCATTTCAGAATGTGGACTTTTTCCCTTTTAAAAGCCAATTTGGTTTAACGTGGCCTCTGTCTCTCCCTCCTACACAAAATGGGGCAGCTGTGATATCTTGGGGATGCACATAAGTTGCTTTCTAGTATTAAAAACATCACTGAAAAGAGTGTCTCTGGATTGTGGCCAGAGTCCATAGGGCATCTGCTGCCTGAAACATTTGCTGAGGTTTTCTGTATGTGCTGACAACATCTGCTTCAACATCCCCCTGCTAAATTTCCTTCCTTGAATTTAAGCAAAACAACATAAAAGAGAGGGAGCCATCTGGATTGTTAATGCACTATCAGTAGCTTTCTAGAATTAATCCATCCCTTGCCAGGCTGAATTACTAAATATATCAGCCAGATTGGTAATTTCCAGAAAGACCCAAAATTTCTACCTTCCCTTTGGGCAAGCCTGGCTTTTACCTACCTGATCCAACCCTGCTGCAAGGAAACCTTTAAATCCTGCACAGTGGGATTAGATTTCTCCCTAAATGATGACACAGATCAGCTGGCACCAGTTCCTGCACTATTTCAGGCAAAAGCATCAGCAAGGAACTTAGCAGTGCAAAAATCCACCTCCCCACTGTTACCTCAGGTTGCCTCATTTAGCTGCTCCCTATTAGACACTGAATTGCTGAAAAACAGGTGGTTTCAAATGAGGAAGGGAAAAAAACAAAAAGTTAAAATCCCACCAACCTTTTCATGAAGGCAGGTTTCATCTCCAAACTGTAAATCTTGAAGTTCCTCAAGGGGGTTTTATTCAAGAAGACATCACCAATTAAGCCTGCAAGAGCAATGGGGGTAATGAAGAGTTGAGGAACAGCTAAAGCTGATGGATTTTGCTGTTTGAATCTGAGGAACAGCAGGAGATGGAAAGCAGCCACACTCTGCAATGGAATTAGAGTCCATATGGTCCCACTGCTGATCCAGACTGAGTGGGGAGCATCACTCAACTTTGGCCTCTCTCTCCCACAGCTCACTTGGGCCTCCAGCCCCTCTCAGCAGAACACACTGGGATGTGCTGGCACAGGCAGGTTGTTGGCATTTAGGGAGTTGACCATGCACAGATTTTTTTAAAGCAGTCAATCCCTTCTCCAATAGGCACAGCAAAACATAACTGAGCCAGCAGCAATGCCCAGGGCTGCTCCAAGGCTTTTCATCCCAGGATTTTAAGGCACCTTAATAAGTCATTGACCTTTAGCACCCTTTTGTTCAAGCTGCTCTCCCTGAAGCAGGCAAAGCCTGGGTGCTAATGCAGCCTCCTAATCACAGGACTGAGGCTGCCTAGGCAGTACTGAAGTTTATGCAACTTTTCTGCACTAAATAAAATCGATACAGCCATGTGCCTAACTCCATTAATCTATCTTATAGAGCTTTTGCACATAGTTCCCCACTAAAATAGAATCAACCCCTTGCAGCTCCACCACTGTGTGATAGGCTGGAGCATTTCAGTCAATTCTGCTCAAGGGGATGCACTTCCCTCCTCCTGACACTGCGTGAGCTTTTAAATGCTGTGATCCTCCAATATCAAGGGAAAATACAGATTAAAAAAGGTATTTTCTTTCCTTCTCTTGTGAAGTAATATGCTCACAGAGCAAGAGAAAGGGAGCCAAGCATCACCTAGGAAACCTAGAGCACAGCAAGATTCATTGACAGCCCTGGCTTTAGCTAAAATAAACCTTGGTGCAGAGCATTGAGCAGCCAGTGCATTCCCTCTGATCACTCCACACAGGGCTGAGGGTGTTTTTAACACATTCCCTCCCTCACCCCACTTCCCACCAGCTCCCAGTGCTGACCAGCACCACCAGAGCTCTGCTGGGCCCACAGCACACAGACAGCTCTGCAGCATTTGCACTCTGAGGAGTCTCTGGGAGAGTTTGGGAACACAGGACCAAACTCACCTTTCCTCTGCTCGTTCAGTGCCAGCCCATAATTGACTCGGCCACGGTTCTCTACCAGGAGCCTCAGCTGCCTGAAGCCCTGCTGAAAACAAACCAGGAGAACATCAGCTGCACCAGCCCCGCACCAGCCTCAGCAGAGGTGCTCAAGGGGGGAAGTGGCATTGCTACCTTTGGAACTGCAATTTATACATTTACTTTCAAGTTCTCTACTGCAAAGAGTGAGGAACTTGCAGCCTTTGCATAGATTTCTGGGTTGTTTTTTTTTTACTCTTAAATTTTTAATTCCCATTTTGATAGCACCCACAGAGCCAGAAAGGGAGTTTGACACAGGACAGGCTTGTGCCATGAACTCTCATACAGGCCTTAAGAACAAGCAGTGCCACCCCCTCACCTGCTCTCACAGCCACCATAGCTCTGGTGCAATGTGCTCAATCAATACAGTGCTCTTAGTGCCAGCTTCTGCCAGGGTAAAACTGCCCTCAGACCTAAAGAGAGACATCCTCCCTCATTTCATTTGAGACCCAAAAGCTTCCAAAACCTCTTAACACCTGCTTTGTGCTAAGGAAGGTGAAGCCTGCATGGATTTCATCTGCAATGACAGGGTACAGGTACTCAGTGCTGTCTGTGGCTGTGGTAAGAAGGCTGGCAAATTTAGGGCAGCAAGGGCTACAATAACTTGAATTTTCTCCATGGGAAAGCACTCAGGCCCCACTTTTCAATCACAAATGGTAACTTGGCAGTGAAATCCCACTAATTGTGTCTGATTAGGGTACCAAGCTACTCTGGGTTAGAAGAAGGTGCCTTTTTGAGACTTCTCCCTCTTTGGTGATCCTGTTACCCACACCCTGAGCAATCCCCTGTAGTTACCTGTCCCTCAGGAATGGAGAGCTCCACTGTGTTGTAGTCCAGCTCCCCCACATACATGGTGTTAACAAACACCTGCACAACAGAGCACAGGAGACCAGAGCAACTGCTCATCAATTATGTCATAACCACATCACTCCAGCTGGATTTGGGGAGGAAACTGTCTCTGCTTGAACCTACAACTCAAGTGTCTGTAACTGTGTCACTGTCAGCACAGGTGAGAATAAAATAATCAAAATATTCTCAGAACATTCAACATTCTGATGTTTAAAAGTGTTGTAAGTTTTAGGAGAATGGAACTGAAATTTAATTAGAAGTGATAAGGCTCTGGGGTTTAGCTGAGAAGTGGAAAGATGTAAAATTTCATGTTTTCCCTCAATTTCCTGCCTCTCTGCCCAGACCAAAGCATTCCCAGCCCAGCTGGGTGAGCCCTACCTGTGCCCGGTCCCGGACATGGTCCCTGGTGTGCAGCTGGCCCCCCCCAAAAATGACAGTCTCATAGAGCACATATCCATAGGGCTGCCCAATGCTGTCATTCAGATGCAGATTCTCCATGTTCACAGGGAACTCTGACTTAATGGGCTGCAGGGGAGAAGCAAATGGAGCATAAGCAGTGGCCTCTCACATTGACAGACCCAGTGTTCCACTCTGCCACAGGTGAGAGCCCCCCAGCTCTGGTCCAACCCAAAATCCCTCCTGACCAAAGTACCAAAAAAAGGAGCCAAGGACTTGCAAAACTTCAATTCCAAGAGAACAGAAGTAGTAGTGAAAAGGTGAGATAAAAGATTTTCTGCTTTTGCATCTCCTTGGCAAAAAAAATCCCCCAACCTCATCCTTATGGCATAACAAGGCAGAGCATAAACTGCCTTCTGTAAAAGTTGATGCCTCTTAGGTCTGGGATGCATTAAAAGAGGTGTCAATACCTGTACAAGTGCTGGCAACACATCCCAGAGGGAGATGTACTGGTGCAGCAGGATGGCACCATAGGAGGCCTTGCTTTCAATCATGGGGGGTAGAGGAAGGGGCTGGCCTGGGATGCAAAAAGGAAGATGGATCAATTATTTCAGGCATCACAAATTCAAGATCCCTCCAGATCTCCTTTGGTCCTCCCATCCTTAATTCCCAACCAGCCTCAGCCCCAGCAGAAGGGCCAGTTTAACTAATTCCCTGATTTCAGAGTGTGGGTGGAGCAGTGCTGTGGGTCCTGGATTTGGAATTACCAATGACCATGCTGAAGAGTTGTCGAAGCTTGAAGAATTTGGATGTGTAGTCCCCAGCCTCTGTCAGCACAGCATCATAATCTGGAAAAGCAGAAAAGCAGCACGTGTTTTAAGAACAATAAAGCAGCTCTGGGATGGCTTCATGCAAGAAATAAAAGCTCCAGGCACAATTTTCATGGCATTGTCTATAGTATGGAAATCTCTACACTTTAATCTGAGTGAACATCATTAAACAGCCACAAAATTCCTTAATTTAGAGAAGAGCCATTCACACTTTCAGAGATCTAATTTGCACATATCCAGAATTTCACACAGGATAAAGTCAACAATTAACCATTTTAACCACAGGCTGTTGGGATGAAAAGAGATTTATGGTACAATTTGACTTGGTAAAATTAAAAAATGGTGTCCTGGATCACTGTCTCTCCCTAGAAAAAAGAGATATCAATTCATCATCTGTGACACCTCTATTTACAATTCAGAATAAGGGAATCCCCCACTTCCTGGAATGGGCTGGGAATTGGAAATACTCATGTGTAAGCTCTCTTTTAGACAGCAATTTACTTCTGAGCTGTGTCCCACCTCATCTCTCCAGGGCAAAGTGGTTGTGCTGATCACTTCTCAGTGTTCTGCTTACTGTCACCAGCCAAGGGTGCTGCACAGGCAAGGCAGTGACAATAAACTCACCATAACTGGTGACATCTGCCTTGTACTCATCAGCTTCCAAAGCCCCGTTCATGAAGCCAAAGTTAGTGCCTCCATGGAACATGTAGAGGTTGATGGATGCTCCTGTTTTGAGGATGCTTGCTACAGTATTCACCATCTCTGCAAAAAAAAGGGCAGTGCCAGGGAGGCCACGGAAAGCAAATCTGGGCCAGGAATTCCAGTCAGTTCTGCTCCCTGTCATTTCTGTGCAATCACAATGATTTGTTTTGTGATTTGCATCAGTAAGGGGCAGCGCTGATATAATAGTGATGCATTAATACATTCAAATATTCCTCTCCTCCAGGTGAAAAAGGTAAAGCTCGTGGCCTCCAGCAGGAATTTTGCTTTTAAGAAAAAGAGTTGTAAGGACTCCTCAGTCAGACTCCTAAACCGAACACACTAATGACCCAATTACAAAGACAATTGCAGGAGGATGAGAGTCGTTAAAACAGTCTTGTATAGCTCTCTTTTCACTGCTCTTCAGGTGCCCTGGGGGTTTGGGTTTTTTAGTAGTAGCCTTCCAAATGAGCTTTTAAACCAGGGAGAAGGTGCTGCACTCACAAGGGGCTGAGATTCACCACACAATGTTCTACAAGAACAGTGTTTGGTGCTCACCATCTGCATCAAAGACATAGTGAGGGCCTCCCCAGTTATCAAACCACCCGGTCCAGTACTCCATCACCATCTTTGGCTGGTCTTTCTGTCAAGAGATAAACAGAATTAAAATGGATTCAGGGCAGTCCTGCAGTCACTCCTTTTTTCTAGAGAAGCATTGTTCAAATTGTGTGGTGAGTGGCTTTACAGGAGTGTTTTCTTCTCAACTGGCACAGACAAAAAGGCACCTAAGGAGCTCTGGGCATGTGAGGAACAAGAAGCTATGGGCCAGCAATGCCCAGAACAGGCAAGCAAAGCTTTGTGCTTCTGCTGGTCACAAAGCACAAACCACTGAGTACACAATCAGGAGCCATCAAACACTTCTGGATGCTGCTGTTCGGGAGAGCTGTAGCAAAGGTACAAACCAACTGTGAGTGTTTAGTTCCTGCTAGAAACACACATTTATAAATGTCAGCTTATCTGCCATGCCACTGCCAGCTGAGAGCTTGCAGGTGCAGGGCAGCCAGTGCTTGCCAAGATACAGCAGCAGACCTGAGCTGCTTTAATACCTTTTCAATGCTGCATATGGTGCTGGCAGGGAAGATTTTGCAGGAATTAGGTCTTCATTAAAGGCTCTGCATACAGAGCAATTGCTTCCCATTTGTCAGTGCCTGCCAGCTCCCTGAGCTCCTGCAGGATCCCTCCTGTCCCCTTAGCATGGGCAGGGCAACGTGTGCTCAGCCTGGCTGCCCCTCCAGCCTCCTGGGCTTTATTTCCAGCTGTTCTACCCTTTGTGTGACAGGGGTTTTGTCTGATGTCATAGGAATTGGCTGAGGGAAGTGGCATTAAAGAAACTGGTGTTTCATTAGGAGGAAACAACTGCCTGTAATCATCTAAACATTCCAGCTCTTGGAAATACATTTAATCAATCCATCCCCATTGAACCAGCCACAGAAGGGATTTTATCACCTTCTGGAACAAAAACCCATACCAAAGAAAAGATAAAACAGCTTCATAACCCCTACAAACACTTCCTATCTCGAAATGAGTGTGGCAAAGGAAGAGCTGCTCCTTTGGGGGGAAGGTGCCACCTTCTGTTCATTTGCAGAGTTTAGGAAATTCTGGAAGACCTAAAGGAGGTGAAAGCACTTCCAGCAGAGCCTCTTTTGCCAGCAGAGGAAAAGAAAACAAATGAAAGCTGTAGGATTGAACATCCAGCATGCCAGCGGGCTTCCCTCCACAGCCAAGGGAAGAGGTGAGCAGAAAATTGATCAGGGCTGGGGCAGATCTCTGCTCCCATTGTTCATTTGGAGCAAGCAGAGCACAGAGGGTGTAAAGAGACAGGTAAGCTGGCACTAACCCTAAAACTTGCCATGCCCTCACCACTCCCTCATCACAATCAGGACACTGACCACACACATCATTAGGCATTAGTTAATTAATTCCCTCCCTGATGCACAACTCTGACATCATGGAGGGTTGAAAATGCTCAAGTGACACACTAAAACTTCATCAATCTACCCTGAATGAGGCCCTGGAGATGAACCCATCATAGACACACCATCAACAGTTTGCACAGAGCACCCACAGCATCAGGGTGAAAGAGTTTGGGAAAAAAAGGAACTTCAAGATTGGGGTCTGGGTAGAAATCCTCCTTCCTTGATTCCAGAAGGATTTGGCCTAATGAGAAGGAAGCCCCAAACCAACACACAAATCCCAAACAAAAATCAGTGCTTCACTTCTAGTGCTGGAAAATATGGATAACAAAGTGTTTCTGCACCTTACCTGTACTGTGTCCAGGTACTTCAGCAGCCCAGGCTCCAGTTTCTGAAAGTTAACAGTAGCCAGTGCTATGGGAAAGGAAAAATGTATTAATCTGGGCTCATCCAAAATGTCTTGGGGAGCATCTCCTTAGGCCTCAGCCCTGCAGGAGGGAGCTGAAACACCTTCTGAACCCCCAAAACAACCTCCTCAAAGATTCCCCATCAGCAGGAGGGAACTGCAACACCTTCTGAACCCTCAAAATAACCTCCTCAGAAATTTCCCATTAGCAGAAGGGAACTGCAACACCTGAACCCCAAAATACCTCAGAAATTCCCCATCAAAAGCTTCACTTGGTATGCAGAATCCAAGTGAACCACAGCACAGAGTGGAATCCTCCCAGGCCATCTTTCAGCTCTAATGTGCAGAGATATTAGAGAGACAGAGCATCAGAGCAGCTCCTGGGGTCTCACCAGGTCTAATTAGAACCTGTAAAGCACTTGGAGGTCCTCCCTTAAAAGGCACCACATAAAGGCAATCTTATTAGAAAGTCCTGTCTGGATGGCACACTGCTCTCCCAGGCTCCAGCTGCAGGAATCCCTTCCCAGGCAATATCCCAGAGCTTGTCAAGTCTGTGGGGGTGAGTGAGAGCAACCACAGGACAAGAGAACCACAGAGAACTGGAATTGGAAGAACTCTCTGTGCTTCTCCCCATCCTCAGGCTCTGGAGTGGGAACAGCTGCCTGCAGGACAGGAGACACTCATCTGGGATCAGTGGCGCAGCCCCTGGCACTCATTTCAACCATTTTTGTATCTCCCAGCTGATATTTCTCCCAGACAAACTCTGCAAATGCAGCAGTGATGATGTGATTTGGAATTAAAATTTGACTTCCAACAAGAGAGCTGGTATCAAACCCAGCCCCAGTTGTGTCAGGCAGAGCACTTCAAACAGAATATTTACAGAAGGAAAAGCTCACTTCTCACTATTTATACCTTGATTTTAATAGGGTGACCCATGTAGTGTGCTGAGCTGAAGAATTCAGCACAGAAAACATGAAAGGAGAACAAAACAAAAGGTGGATTTGCACTGATGTAACACGCTAGCTGGCAATTCTGAAGGAGAACATGCCCAGCTCTGCTTTTCAAGCAGATTAACAGCATACCATGGAAAAGAGAACCAGTCCCCAGAGCCTTATTTATCCTTCCCATGGGATATTCTTCACACACACACAAGGCATCCCACCATGTCCTTCAGCCATGGCCTGGAGGGACAGCAGAGGCTTTGTCACCCAGAAGGGCTTCAGCAGGTCAGCTTGGCATTCTTGGAATCAGATTGGTTTGGGATGGAAGGGACCTTTCAGCTCATCCCATCCCACCCCCTGGAAGGGCAGGGACACCTCCTATCATGCCAGGCTGATCCAAACCCTGTCCAGCCTGGCCCTGGACACTTCCAGGGATGGGGAGGGATTCCTGCCTCTCCTTCAACCCCTTCCTCACCACCCTGCTGCTCTCCCACTTGGAGCCCTGGTTATCCACCCATCAGATCAGTGACACACAGATTGTTGTGACATCCAAGAGCTCCCAGCAGAACACGCCAGGAAAGACAACTCTGAACAAGAAGGAGCTCAGAGGCTGCAAACATTCCCTCAGGAGATGAGGGCAAGGCAGGCATTTCCACAGCAGCCCTTCTCCTGGCAGCTCTGTGGCAAGCAGAGAGTGA
Organism: Oenanthe melanoleuca; assembly: GCF_029582105.1. Taxonomy (NCBI): domain Eukaryota; kingdom Metazoa; phylum Chordata; class Aves; order Passeriformes; family Muscicapidae; genus Oenanthe; species Oenanthe melanoleuca. The sequence goes on along the minus strand of NC_079357.1, from coordinate 7,277,391 downwards.
CTCTGTGTGGTCACAGATGAAAACTGCTGCATACCCAAAAAAAATCCAAAAGACAAGATCACTGTGCTGGTGAAGGCCTGTGACTTCAATTAATGAATTTATCCCTCTCATACTGACATGAAAAGCAAAAGGAGGGAAAAAACAGGAGGTGAAAGTCTTGCCCTTTAATCATCTCCATGCCTGAGATTGGAAATTTAACATTATTTGTGGCTGAGTGATAACAGGAGCACTCAAAGACTGTACCCTGCAAATTTTTGGGAGCAGTTACACCTGAGGCCATTGGCAGGGACAGGAGAGAGAGCAGAGGCCAAGGAGAGAGTAAATCCCAGCTGAAATTACCTGAAATTCTGAGAATCAGTGCCCCTAAGTCAGATTTAGGGCTCAGTGAAACTCAAGCAGCTGCACCTCCATTTCTTCACAGGGAAAAGGAGAAGGATGCTAAGCAGCATTTTAAAAACTTATTAGAATCATACTTTATAGAAGGGAAATGGGGATCCTTCTGCATGCTACACATCTGACACCCTCCTTCACCCACCTAAGGTTTCACTCCCCAAAATAAACTTGCTGAGAAGATAATGCTGCCCCACAAACTATTGCTAAATTTGCTGCTCAAATGTAAAATACAAAATCAAGGTTTTAATAGACCTTTTTTCTTCTCTTTTTAATTTCAAAGCTTCTACCTCAGGAACAAGTTATTACTGTTATATTAACTCTTATTGTTATTACTGTAATTGCTGAGGAACTTGTTTAATAGATAGTGAAATGAAGCAGTAAGTCACATTTTCAGCCTTGTAGTCTGGTAAAATGTTAAGAAATGCTGGGTGCTGCCTTCTCTTGACTCAGTGGGAAGTACAGATGCCCAACCCTTCACACAGCGTTACACTTTATGTGGAAAAGAAACCACTCTAAACCTTTCTGGGAAGGTTCTGGCTGCACCATCCAGCCAAGGGGTCCCTCTTAGCACAAACAGAACACCCCCAGCAGGTGAAGAGGGTGAATTAAAGTCATGTTTTTCTTCCAAAGCCATGTTCTCCAGAGATCGCAGCCCTCCCTCACCTCTACAAGCACTCACCTCCTTCCACCAAGCCAAAGGAAAGCCCATTCTTGTTGTCTGAGGTCATCAGCAGCTCCACAATCCCTCTGTTTAACAGGGCCTAGGTTAAAAAGAGCAAAAGCTATTGTGTTAATAGACTTTAGCATTTCCCAGGATATCAAAGCACAACAATATCACCTTCTGTGGGGACAGCCTGCAGCTGACAGTGCCTTGTAATGAGAAATTTTCCCTGTGACATCTCGCATTCCTCCTGAAGCTTTCCTGCCTACTTTTCCCAGCTTCAAGACAACTGGAAAATCTTATTTTTTTTTAGAAAGCTGGATTGGTTTCTCACTGATGCATCCAACTTCAGGATTTTAGCTTCTGAGATCAATGTAATAAATAGCTTCATTGCTTTCATCAAGAGGGATTCAGGTGGAAGGAGGAAAGGAAAAGCAGGCACTGACGCTTGACAGTGGAAGCTGAAAAGCGGGAAGAGATTTTCCAAGGAATGCCACCACAGGACAGCTCAGGAATGAATGTTTTTCAATAATCAATGATTTTAGTGGTTCCTCAATAGCACAGCACTAGAGGAAACAGCACTCTTAATGTTTTAAAACCCATCTGCACACACAAGGTTCCTCCCATCAGGATTGTTCTCTTGCAGCTGGTTCTTAACAGAACAGTGGCTGATGTTTGGAGGAGACAACAGGAAACCTTAGTTGTTAATTAACCATTCATTTCACTGTATCTGCACTGGAAGTCACTCCTCCAGCTCCCAGGAGCTCTGAGAACAAGGTTTCAGTCCCTTCAGTCTAAATTACTAATTGTGAATTGTGAAATGTCATAAACCCTTTGTTTATTGTCCCTGCCAGCACAAAGAGCACACCTGGGCATGGCACAGTGTCTGCACTAGAGAAACCTTGCAACACAGAACCTACAGACAAACCCAACTCAGAGCTAGGAAAACCTGGTGACTTTCTCAACCCACCACCATCAAATTTATACCTGAGCAGATGCTGGATTCAGACAAAATTCAGCTGCTGAGGGAACTAGAATTTCTAACCAATTTTACTAAGGTAATTCTTTGAGCACTGCATTAATGCTAAGTTTCTTCCCTTCCTTTTGTGTGTAAATGCAAAATGGAGGAATAGCACAGCAGGCATGCATTAAATGCCTCCCAGAGTGCAGCAGAGAAGCAGGAATAGAAGCTCAGTTCTGTGTGGGAAGGGTCACATCAATACATCCTTCTACTTTTAGGAAGGCAAAGGCATTGCAGCCAAGAAGGGAGGTAAGCACACGGACTGGAGGTTTTGTGTGAGTTGTGGGTGTTTCTTAATGAGTTTATTAATTTCAGGAAGATGCAACTTGGTCATAGATGCTGGATGTGAATGAATCACTTGCCACAAACCAGAACAAAGGCTTGGAGCCCCACCTCACATCAGATCCCACTCCAACCAAAAACCAAGCCCTGCAAATCCTGCTTTCCCACATTTTCACCTCTAACCACTATTCTATACTGCCTCAGTTGCAAACTGCACACAATCCCAGAATATGATGAAACAGCACTGTAAAAATACACCCACAGGCCTGGCAGGGCAATCTGTTCTGACAAGTCTGCAACAGCACAAGCTCTTTCCTCACTGAGCCATGAAAAGCAAGGCCAAGCCTGCAGCTGCTCAGACCCCCAGAGTCTCTGTGTCCCCTCCACTTAGGGCTCTCAAAACCACTTGCTTGGCATTATCTCTAATTTGTTTGTATGCACACTTCATATTTAACCTTGTAAGCAGAGTTAAATCACAGCATGAGATGGAGTCAGTGCAGGAGCTGGCACAGCCCTAAGGAGATTAGCATTCCTGCCATGGATTTATTTGTTTGAAGAGCCTCTGGAGACTGAGCAATGGGACAACCTGAGCCTCAGGGTGCTCAGGGTGCAGCTAGGGTACCCAAAAGGTTTCAGAAGGATCCTATAATCCTGGAGCAGAACAAGGCTGGATAGGTGACCCCCTTGATGTGCAGCAACACCTTTAAGCATTCAGTGAGAAGAAATTAAACAACAAACCCTGTGAGACACTGCAGATCTCATTATCTGCCTGCCTGCACTGGTGCTGGGGGCAAGCAAACAGGGCAGACTGCTCTGAGATCCACCAGAATAATCCAGCCTCCCTGGGCATGGGCCAACTCCTTATCACTGACTCAGAGCAGCCAGGGCACAGTTTAATCTCTTTTTGACAGGGCTAAAGAGGCATTAGGAAAATTAACCTGCCTGATGCTGAGCCCCAGATTACACAAGTTTAGGATTGTGCTGGTGACTTGTTCACAACGAACTGTTCTCCCAGGAAAGTCAATAAAGGGAAACCTTTATCAAATATCATATAGGAGAGGCAAAACAGGAACCCCAGGTGAGAGCTTCTTCAATACAGGGCAGCTCTGCAATACAGAAACTCCCCAGCTCCCTATCACCCTCTTCTCTGGAAGACATAAGAACACAGATTTATCAACACTGAGAGGGTCATTTGCCAACTCTTCCACACCTGGAGGAAACATCCAAGAAAAATGCAGCTGGTGTTTTCGAGAGTCTCTCAAACCACACTCAAAAGTTACACAGGAAAAAGAAAACACTGCAAGGAAGGTGATTTATGGGAGAGATTGACACAGAAAAAGGTAAAAGTGCCACCGTTACCATTTTGACATAGGTCATGTAGTTTGGGTCTTTGGCATAGGAACCATATTCATTCTCCACCTGCACTGCAATGATGGGACCTCCTTTCTTGTACTGTGGGGGACAAAAAGAGACAAAGAAGGTGTTCACCATGATTTCCAACCACAGGGACCAAAACCACACTAAGCTGGCAGGAAAGATGTACCAGAATCAGATGGACTCAGCTCTACCCTCCCATGCTCCCAAACTGAGAGAGAAAACCCCAGCCTGTGCTGGTTCCTGGAGCAGAACCGGTCCATTTGTTACTGCCTCACCCTGCTGCTGCCACACACAGCCCACACTGCCCTGGGCAGGCAATGTCACCCCCAGAGAGGGACAAGGGACAAGGGTGGTGCTTGCCTGGAGAGGGACCACAATGCGCATCAGGCGATCAAAATAAGCGTCCACAGCTTCTGTGAAGCCCTTGTAGGTTGTCCTCAGCTGCATCTCGGGGTCCTGCAGCAGCCAGCTGGGGAGAGGCAATGTGTTAGAGGCTCCTGTCCAGTCAAGCAGAGGTGTTTCACCCACTGGCATCAAGACACACCTGGGCAGGGAGCACTGGTGTCACCTGGCAGAGCCCCAGCACAGCTGTGACACCCCAAGATGTGAAGGACACCACGTGCCCATCACTCACTTGTAAATAAATTCAGGCTCCAATTCCCAATCTCTTCTTTTTGTTCTGCATTTCAGGCCTAAGCTCATTTCATCACCTCTACCAAAAATATTTCAAGGATTAATCTTATCACTCTAAAGTGGATTCCTTGCATTCCCAAGGGCACTCTACAACCAAGTGCTCCTTCAAAAAATCCCAATCCTTTCTCAAAACAGATTTCTCTAATTGTTCCCATTGTTTCTGCTGCTGATTTACAAGGCTGGGTTCTGTCTGGAGTTAACAGAAAAAAGGGAAATTTGTTGAAGAGCAGAACAATATAATGGTGTAACAATTTAAGGGGAATGAGCCTGTATCTTCCTTTTCTCTGCAAAATGAGGCCTTAACTAATATCCTTCCAAAGATCTGAAAGACTCAACTCTTTATTAAATGTGTCTTTGTGGTCTTAAAAAAATCAAAAGCTGGAAAATGAGAATAGTCCTGTTGCTCTTTATTAGAAGTTTTTATCTGACAAAAAAACCCACATAGGTGATGTGACAAGTGACAACAGATGCACTTCTCACAATCTAACGTGGAAGTGGCTTTTAGCTGTGGTCATGAGGATCTCTCCTCTCAGGAGTAAGTCCCTGACACCTCAACTCTGATGCCAAAGGCAAGTGAAAAGTTAAAAAAAAAATCCCCAAGTATCTCCACTGAGGTTTGTGCTCTGTGCAGGTGAGAAAAACAAGTGGTAACCCGGCACTGGCTGCACTCAGGAACCTGGCAAGTCCCAGTGCTCCCAGAGCCTCCTCCAGCTGTGTTCTTCAGGGGAAAACACAACAGGAGGCTGGAAAGGTTGTGGGGTTTCATTACTGCCAGCCATGTAATTCAGATTTCTAGTAGGACTTTTAAAATGGAGCTGAGATGGAGCAAATTCTTACATCAAGCTGCAAATCCTGTTCACGTTATGCAGAGTCAAGGTGCAACAGCAAGATGGCTTCCACTAATTCATTTTTCTTGCTGTAACCATTACACCATAACAATTATTATTTTAAACACTCAAAAAAAAATTAGAAGAGCTCCATAAGATAATGAGCATTCACCTGCTTTGGGGACACAGAAAATAAATATCCCCATCAAGCAGGTATCCATTCCAAAGCAATTCCTTTGAAGGAGCCTCGACTGTGTGATCATGAGCTTGGGATTTATTTATCCCTGATGCTTCCCTGAACAGAACAATTTCCACACTCACCTGGGCAGACCCCCGAGGTCCCACTCTGAGCAGATGTAAGGTCCAGGGCGCAGAATCACCCACAGTCCATTCTTAGCTGCCAGGGAAAGGAAGGCCCTGGGGATCCAGACAGAGGAATTATTGTCTGCCTGCAGAACCTCACTCCTAATACCCCAATCAGCACTGAATTTAGGTACCAAAGCAGCAGACAGCTGCTTGATGAAGCACTGTAATGGACTGATTAAGTTCCCAGGACTCCAGAAGGCAGGGGAAGAAATGAGTCCCCATTGTGATCAAGGCACATCGAGAAATAACATCTTCAGTCAAACAACACATACTCCCTCCCTCCAAAGAGGAGTATTTCATAACAGAGCTGGCTGTGCCACACACCTTAGATCCAGGTTTTTACTGAAGTCAAACTTGCCTCTCTCCTTTTCGTGCAGGTTCCATGGCACGTACCTGAAAGGCAGAGCAATGGCAGTGCAGGTGAAGGAGGAGGTCTGAGATGCTCAAAGAAAACCTGAGGCCCCACTATTCTTTCCTGTGTCCTTCCTCACAATAAGAAGGATGGAAATAAACTGTCATGGCTCACTGGAATCAATGAGCAGAAGAGGAAGAGGGGAGAGGCTGGGCAGGGAGGACACTCACGTGGTGAGGGTGTTGAGGCCGCACGCTCTCATTTTGAGCATCCGATCCTCCCAGTACTCGCGGGGCACGCGGAAATAGTGCATGGAGCCCCCGAAAATGCGGAAGGGCATCCCTTCCAGCAGGAACTGGGACTTCTCTGTCTGCAAACCCAGGCTCCTTCCCCACAGCCCCAGAGGGGTCAGCTCACTCCAGTTAAACCTGCAAGAGAAAAGGAGATGTGAGCAGCCAGTCCTGGGGAAAGAATGTGTCCTCCTCATTGCACCTCACCCAGCAGGACCAGCTCTGACCTTCCTGCTCCTCAAGCAAGCCACACTTGGCCATACAGAGCATGGGGATTGTTCACAAGGCTCTAGGCCAGCTGGGAGATCTTCCCAAACGTAGATTTAAATCCATTTCACTGTCTGCTTCCCCCCTGAGCCCGCAAGCCACTGTTCCACACTCTGCAACTGACACTGCTCAGAGCATGAAACTCACTTGCTGGAATCATGGATGGACAAGATTTCACTCACAATACTCACAAATACTTCCCTAACTTATGGCATTCAACACCTTCCTGCTTTGCATGGGATTTCCATGCTGATTTTTTTACATGGCTGATTTCCAGATCCATGTTACAATAGCAGCTGCATCTCAACATTGCCATCCCAAATCTCTGGGGATTCTGGTATCTTCCAACTCAAAGCATGGAGAAAATAAAAGCCTCTCACCTGTTCCCTGCAAACAGAGAACCTTTTCCTCAATTTAATGAACTCCCTGGATTATACTCATCACCCAGGAGAGACTAAATCACTTGTCATCATAAACTTACCTCTGCTTACATAAATCCCGAAAACGTTATTTGTCAAAAGAGCCAGAGCCACGGGGCCAGCAGCTCCTCAGCAATTACCAGGGTGAGCACTGCTGCTGCCACACCTTCTCTTGGCTCAGCTCCTGCACTACTCAAGGCCCTGCAAGCTCCAAGCTCACTTTGGCTGAACTAAAATCCCATTTTACCAACAAGACAAAGAGCAGTGTCACTGCCTCCCTCAGCCCACCCCAGTGGCACAGCTCTGAACACACACAGAGTCAGACAATGGCAGCTTGTTCCAGATGTGAGGGATGAATTCCCAGCTCCAGAAAGCAAGAATGACATTTGGGAGGAATGTCGCAGTGAGAGAAGAGAGGAACATCTAAGCCTGCAGCTGCTGCCTAGGCTATGGGTGAAGCAGTTGTTAGCAGAGGGTGAGGATGCTCAGAGCTCGTGGCTTACAGGGATTGCTAACCAGCAGCCTGTCTGTCCTCTGGCAGGACAGGGCGACTAAAAGGAGCTAAACCTAAGCTTGCAGGGTACTGCACGGGCTGGCTGACAAGCTCAGAGTACCTGAGTAGCACAGAATTCTCACAGGGCTCTGAAACAACCGGCAGCAGGCAGGGGTAATACCTGGAAAAGGAAGCCAGATTAGATATTCACTGCCTCACACTGATTGTCCAGCCATTCACAGAAACAGAGCTGAGCAAGGAGATTGGCGTATCAGAAGGTGGGGTGATAACAACAGTCCATGGTGATAGTGCAGCTCAGGTAGGAGAAATGAGTACAAAACACCAATCTGCCACATGTAAAGCATGACTGCCTGACTAAGAACAGGACTGAGAATGTTTAGAATGTTCAGAAACACAGCCAGAGAATGATGACATGAGGCTGGGAAATGGCAGCACTGCTCCCAAGGAACTGTTACAAATTTCGGCAGCAGAGGAAAGAGTTCTCAAGCCCCAAACAGAATATCCCATGGCCACCTGCCCCTCTACACTGCTAAATTACCGACTGTAACTTTGGCAAACCAAACCAGTTACATCTACTCCTATTTTAGGTGGAGAGCCAGAGGTGGAAAGCTCAATGTGGTCTGGAGATGCAATACTCCAATGTTTAAAGATCAGATTGGAAAAGAGTTTCCAAGTTGTTTCTGAGCTGGGTAGAGCCCTAAATTACCCCTGCACACAAAAGTGTTGCTGACTGGCGCCAGAATGAAGGCTGTGCTCAGGAAGTACACATAGCCAGATAAAAATAAACTAATCACTTAAGATTATCTTCTTAATCCCAGGCATAACTAACCTGGCCCATTCCCATCAAGTTTCCTGCTTTAAAACTCCCCAGCTCCAGTGCTTTTTCTCCCCAAGAAGGGCTGATAGGAAGCTCCCAGGCTCCCAATATTTTCAACACATTATCCTAAATATCCCAAAACCCACATTTCTCATTAGGATCTGTTCAAGTAATCTCAGAAAGAAACATTTCTGTGACTCAGCAGAGTTCATCCTGTTACCCTGAGCTGGACTGCCAGAGTTTAAAGTGCACCCAAGCTCTGTACTTCCTCCTGAGAGCAATTTATAGCCCCCTGGAGATTTTTTTTTTCTCACTTCTATAATGACAGAACAGGTTGCAAACAATATATATTTTTTTTTACTTTGTTAAAGGTTCCTGGCCTTCTTTGTCAGCCTCAGCAGCCATCCCTGGGAGTGTTCCAGGTCAGGCTGAATGGGGCTTGGAGCAGCCTGGGATAATGGAAGGTGTCCCTAGCCATGGCAGGGGGTGGGACTGGGTCATCTTTAATATCCTTTTCAACCCAGATTCTAGGATTCCATGATTCTGTGACTTCATCTCTGCTTCAGGGAAGTCTCTTTTTGAAAAAAAAAAAAACAAAAGAAAACAAAACCAAAAACAACCATTCCATTACAAACTAACCCCAGAGCAGAGACCCTGAAGTTGGATTGGACGAGTTAGTCCAGTAAGATGGAATAAGCCTTTGTAAGACGGAATTTGAAGTGCAAAATACAACACATGGAAAGTCCCAATTAACTTCTGAACAAAACAACCACGCTGTTCATGCCTGTGAAACATAAATGTGGCTGAAATCTTCTCTGCAAGAGAGATTTACCATTGGTGTTCAACCACCCTCTATCCAGCCCAACTGAGAGAAAAGTTGGTGGAAAACAGCCAAACCTGGGGAAAAAGACATTAAGTTCTTTGCTGATGCTGAAGGATGTGCTTCAGAGGACAAGGAACTTTGCTGCTAATCCCTAAGCTCCACTGAGACCTCCAAGGGCTTTGCTGTTTATTCTGGGCTTCCTCTGGCCGGGGGAAAGTGAAAGCTCCGAGCTGCCCTGTGCTCACAGACTGTGGCTGAGGAGAAAACTGCAACCTTGCAGAACAGTTTATTCTGCATACAAGTTTATTCCGCCTACAAGGGTTTGTGGATACACAAACAAATCTGTGGAGACAGATTCTATACTTCCATCAGGTATCAGTTTGCAATAATCCTCCCTAAGAACCCAGGTGGCACAAACCCACGGCCAGCTGTGCAAGAATTTTGCTTCTGATTATGCAAAGATTTATTAAAGCTTTTCCATAGCTCTGAGGATCAGGTTTGCTTCCGACTATGATTTTAAGAACCTGTTATAAAACACCCAGCTGGCAAAAAAGAACTGTATTGTATCTCCATACATATCTGTGTGTATTTCCATGTATTCTCCAGCATGTCATGGAGGGACTGAAGAGTTTGTCACTTGGAAGCAACAACTATGGGATATGTTCCTCCGGGAAAGAGGATCTCCCCCAAAATTAAGATCTAAAACATGTGGGGTTCAAGTTAGAACCTTAAACAATTTCTTGCTACTACTGGTGGGCTACAGAGGAACAGCTAGCTGCTGGTCTGCAGTGTGAAACAGGACCGGCAGAAGGAAGATAAGATGGAGAGGTGGGCATGGGCCATGGGTACCACACTGCTCTGGGGACACAGAACAGGGAGAGCCAGCCCCAGAACAGGCTGGAGAGAGGGAAACAACGCTGGTGCGAGCACGGCAGGGAGCCCCGAGCTGGGTCAGCTCTGCCGGGGCGATTGATCGCCAAGCCCATCATCCGTCAGCGCTGCAGTGATGTAAAGCCTCCCCCGAGCCAAGGTCGGCAGGAGAGCGTGAGCCGGACCCAGAACCCAATTTATGGCGCTGGCAGCGGGGCTGTGCCCCGCCGTCACTCGTGGCGATGGCAGGAGCGGTGGATATCGGGTGCCACGGTTATTTAAAGCCCGGCTGATGCGGGTACGGCGGCTGCGTTACTCCGCTCCTTCCCACGCTCCCGTTCCGCTGCAGGAATGATGGGAGCGGAGCTCTCCGATCGGAAAGGACGGGATTCACCGAGCTGCCTCCCGCCCGTGAACTCCCCGGCAGCGCGCAGGAGGCACGGCATTAATAATTACATTAATTACGTTAATTACGTTAATAACCCTTTCCCCTCCACCGGCGCCGCCGATTCCATCCGCGCGCAGCTCTTGAGCCGGCGGGGCCTGCGCCCGGCGGGGCAGCGACACCCGCCCCACGCCCACCCACCCCCGCCCAGCCCCGCCGCGCCCCACGACCCGAGTAGGGTCTCACCTGCGCAGCAGCAGCCACAGCACGACGAGGAGCAGCGCCACGGCCCCGATCCGGCGCTGCCGCCGCCCTCCGCACGGCCACATAGCGGAGGGAGCGCGGCCCTCAGGGCACCCGCGGCCCCCGCAGCGGCCCCGGGCCCCGAGCCCCCGACCCGCCGGGCGCGCACCCCGCGCGCGCCCGCGCCGGTCCGGCCCCGCCCACACCGCCTCCCATTGGCTGCCGCAGGGGCGCGCGTGCCCGCGGGGGCGGGGCGGGGTGGCCGTGAGGGAACGGCCCTGGAGGAGGCGGGAGGGACGGGGTGAGGGCGTGGACAGAGAGATCGGAAAGAGACTGTGGACTTGGAGCCTGGACTGATAGCGTGGACAGAGAGTATGGACTGAGAGAGAGCCCACACACAGAGCATGGACTGAGAGGCCGGACAGAGAACCTGGACTGAGAGCAGCGGGAGAGCCCAGGTTGAGACCGTGGACAGGGACCCCCGAGAGAGAACCCCGATAGAGAGACCCCAGGCAAGGATCCCACAGAGAGGCCCACGAGAGAGCCCCCCAGAGAGAACCTTTACTGAGACCCCGGGTGTCCTGGTTTGAAGGACAGGGGTCTGCCAAGAAAGGCAGAAATTTTCCTTTTAAACAGAGACCCGAATTCCACTTCCCCCAAAATATTATAAACGTTTGAATCAAGGACTCTGAGGCAGAGATAAGGGGGTAGGAATAACAGCTCTTTTACTAATATATCCAACTGTACCAGCAGAAACAACAGCAGTTGTTAAAATTACTAACAAAACAGAACAGATAATTCGGTTCCAGTCCTTTCTTTAGCTGTGAGCACGCTCTCTCTCGGCAGGAGCGGAGGCGGGAAGGGGCGGCCGCGGCCGCGCCGGTCTCGGGGGGGGGGGGGAGCGGCTGGAGCGGGCAGCTCCTCGCTCACCGTTGGGTTCTGGTGCTCAGCTGTGTCCGCAGAGACTGGAGGCTGGAGCAGGGCAGATGCAGGGCAGGTGATCGCAGAGAGTCTGGCTCTCTCCTCCGTTCAGCCGCGTGGCATCCAAGACCGAGAGGATCCTCCTCCCCGCCCCCGGAAAAACACAAATCCCCTCCGGAAGCATGAGAGCCCCTCTCCAAGCCGATCCCACCTACCCCTTTTGTCCAGAGCCCGCAAAGATCCGCGGTGTACCCGGCAGCTCCATTGGCATGACAATGGGAAAAATTCTTTAAATTGACACAGCAATAGGAAAAACACTCAACCCCCAACACCGGGCAGGGACCCATGATAGAGATCCCGGGGAGAGACCCCAGACCAGAAACTGCCATAGAGACCCTGGAGAGAGACCTTGGACAGAGACCCTGGCTGGAGACGCCTTCGTATTGTCCAGAGACCCCTTCCTACTGTCCAGAGACCCTTCCCAGCCCCAGTGCATCCCCTGGGGTTTCTCTTTGAGGCACAGGTGTTTATCCTTAAAACTGCCCTCGGTGCTCTGTGGGGGGAATTCAATGTGCAATAAAGCAAAGAAGGGGAATAAAGCAAAGTACAGGGCCTGCCAGCAACAGTAAAAACTGAGATCAAACAAGTGGAAGGTGTTCCCAGCGTGGCAGGGGCTGGAATGAGGTGAGTTTAAGGTCCCTCCCAACCTAACCCATTCCATGGTTCTGCTGCTAATGCTCTGTTATCTTCCCCCTGCCAAGTACTCTGAGGAAAGAGCAGCTGGCTGATCTGAAGGGGTTAAAAAAAAACATTACCTAAAAAGCCCTCAAGCAGAACTATTTTGCAACACTCACTTAAAAAAATTCCCTTTTACTTCTGTTTAAACGCCTGAAACACCACAGAAGGAAATTATGATAATTTCCACTCCAGTAACATTTCCATCATTGCTTTATTGATTTCAAACCCGAGAGAAAAAAATAGTTTGATTCACCAATATTTTTACTTCCCTTACATAGTTCACAGCCATGATTTCACTGATTAGAGGCCACAGAGTTCAATATTTCTGTACATAACCTTCATTTGCACTTTTGTGCTGCAAAGGCTTCTTTGAGATTAAGCACCAAGACGTGGTGGGAATACAGAGAAGAAGCAGTGTATGGGACATGAGGAAAAATTTGCTGGGAAAAGAGGGAGTGCTTCTAGCTAAAGGAGAGGCATCCTGGGATAAAAACACTCTGGTTAGAGTCTGTGAACATCTGTTCCTAGGGGTGCTGTGAGCAGTTAATTCCTTCAAAATAAAGATTTCCGTGATCCCATGGGCTCAGGCCACACCTCTGCCTGAGGTTCCCATTTCAGTCCTGACTCAGCAGAGGTGAGCAGCAGCTCTGGTATTTCTTTTTCCAAGGAGGACGTGTGGCAAGCAAGGCAGGAGCAGGATTTGGAGAGAGAGGTTTGCATTCACAGCTGTGATTTCTGTCTGCACAATGCCAGCCTGGCGACAGCAGCTCTGCCAGGCACGGCGTGCAGCTGTGCCAGCCAGCTGTGCAGAAGGCAGGAAGGCTATTTCCACTGGGGTATCCCCCTCTCCACTCCCAAGGAAAGCAGAGGAGGGAAACAGGGGAGCTGTAACAGATGGCGGGATTTTAAGGCTCGTGGCTTCAGCCCTGTAGCAGATTCCTGGCCACAATCATCCTCATGACCTCGTTTGTACCTGCAGCAGGATGGGGATGCAGGGGAGACACAGCTAAGGCACAGTCCAATGTGGTAGCTGAGACTGATAGCACTGGAGATTTAATTAGCATATGCAGTTTGATAACCAACAGCAAACAGAGCTTTGAAAATTACAAGAAAATTGGATCAAGTCTGGCTGATAGGAAAGAAGATTTAAATAAGTAGAAATGTAAAGTTTGTCTGTGTGACGTTTAACTAAATGAATTTAGTAAAAAATTACTAGCCTTCCTGAAAATGGTACATAAGCATATGTAACTCACAGTAAAATTCAAATTCTGATCACAGATCACTAGTACCTGTCTCTCAATTGCTGATAGTCCAATATTTTCCCCCTCAAAAGGCCAAGAGAACTCTTCCCTGATGTGCAGTTTACAGCAGAGAGAAGCTCTTCCCACCAGCTGAAGTGGCATTTAGGAGGGGTTGGGCCAAAACCCAACTGCCAAATGCCAGCACATTGCTTGGGAAAGCTGGTGCTGCTTTTTATATGGGTGTTGGTAGGATGCAGGACCAGGCATTGAACAGAACTGGATTTATACCAACATCTGAGCTCTCTGCTTCACATCTAACACATACACAACTCAGCCTGCAAACCGAAGAAAGAGCATGTCCCTTACCAGGTACCCTGGGTGTAAGTGAGGGGATTTCAAAACAGGGAAAAAAAAAATATTTAGAGGCCAAACCAAGATTAGAAAAGGCCAGATACTGTTAGAGACATGATGTCAAGTAGTGCAAACAGACTAAAATCACAGGAGAGGAATTGTTAGGGAGAATCATCATGTGACCAGGAGTAATGGGATGAAACTGGACAGAGGCACTGCTAACATGACAACTAAATATCTTCCTCTGCGTAAGGCTCTTAAAATAGCCCAAACTGCTCCCACACTCAGAGCTCCCAGCCAGGGCACTCACACACACCACACCTCCTGCTCAGAACAAAGCAGGGCTCTGAAACACAAGAATCAGAAATGTGGGGAGGTGGGTGTTGGAGTCAGTGAGTCAGGGATCTCTCTGAATTCTTCAGAGAGAAATCAGAGTGCAGGGATTGAATTAAAGCTTTTGGATGGATTGAAGTATATTGAACCACTCACACAAAAAGTAGACATTTAAGTAGAAGTAAGTCAGTAATTTTAGAATTCTAATAGGTTAAGGAGTGGTGGTCCGAGCTTGCATCTTAGTTTGTTGGAAAAATCCTATATAAGAGTATGTACTGGTGAGAGTATTTGCTTTTAGCCATTGGCTTTTGCCAGGGCTTTTAGCCATTCACTTACTGCCACTGCATTTGCTACTGCTTTACCATTGCTTTTTGCCATTGCCTGTTGAGACTGATGTGCTTTGGAATAAGATGTGCTTTGTAATAAATAACCTTTTTAACTGTTAGCTGCTTTGCTTATTTAGAAGATAACCCAACGAAGTAGGAGCCTAAGAGCTCCAGAGTTGGTGTCTTAGAGCACTGGAGGTCTAAGAACCTCACAGGTGGGGACAGTTTTATTCCTAACCCCAGTGCCACCTTCACCTGTAATTAGAGTGTTTTTTACCTTCCAGGATCTGGTGGACTCTGATGTCTCGCGTGAACTGCTGCACTGCGTAATCCTTCAGGTAGCCGTAGCCCCCATGCATCTGCAGAGCCTGGTTACAGATCTAAGGGGATAACACTGCTGTGAGGTGACTTGTGGAGGACACCTCAGTGGCAGAAGCTCAGTAAGTACCCAGGAACCTGGGCTCACTTTTTTTTTTCCTGGTCACCTAATCTCATCTCTTAAAAATGTGGTGTGACTCTGAGGCCTCATCAGTGCTGCTCTTGCTGCTATCATGTTACCTATTTCACATGGAGAGTGTGTTTATGTGAACAGAAATGCAGAAATACCCAGGAATGCATACAGAGATATCCAGGGATGGGTGTTTTTAGAGAATAAATCGATTTTTGCTGCATTTCTGAGGTTTCTGATGCAAACCCGAACCGCCCCATTGCCATCTGGTGGCCACTCAGGGGAGCGGCTGGCAGGGCGCTGGTTTCCATGGAAACACGACTCTGTGTGTCCCATCCCTCAGTTTGGGATAGAAAACATAAAAACAGCAAAAATGCAGAATGCTGAGCACATAAAATAGCTTCTAAAGGACACTGGGCTAAGAAGTGTCAAGTGTTCTTTTTCCCCCTTTCTGCTTTCTCTTTATGGGGACATTTTGAAAAGGTAACAAAATAAGGTATTTTTCAAAGTGGTTTCATAATTTTCAAAGCAATAATGTAGTTTTTCAGCGGTCTAGGAAAAACCACTTGCTACCTAGGAACGACCCCCCTGCAACGTGCAAATTTTCCTTGGAAAACAAAAATACTCTGCTGCTGCGTGTCTCCCCTTTGGCCCCCTAGGAAGTAGTATAGGAAGAACGGTGGAAAGATGTTTTAATTCTCACAGATTAATCCTTGTGTTGGGTTGATGTGGCCAGAAATGTGTATTCTATCCCCATCTGCTGAAGCTGGGTGGGGCAGTGACCCTGATCTCCATGGCACATATTATCTGCTAATGGGCCATCTTTAAAACCAGCTGGGGCAATCATCTTTATCTTTTCCACAGCCCATCCTCCCTCCAGGAGATATCTCTTGTTAATGGCCATTGAGTCCCAGTGCATGATTGATAAAATTACATCATCCCATTGGAAGATGCTCCAGCCAGGGGGAGAAGCCAAGCCTTTCCTACCCAGATAAAAACTGAGATTTTGAACACCAAGGGACCTTCCTTCCACTGGATTCCAGAGGAAAACCAGACCTTTCCACATCATCCCTGGACCTTCAGAGGAAAACTGTACCTGCTACAGGAACACTGCACCAACTGAACCACATCTGCCACTGCAGGAGGATGCAGCCACCATTTAATGGGACTGCTCCCAGCACCCTGACTGACTGACAGGTGTCAGCTTGGATTCTGACTCTGTCAGTGTTTTGGGATTGTTCTTTTTAATAATGTATTTCTATTTTAATTTTCCTAGTAAAGAGTTGTTATTCCTAATTCCCCTATCTTTGCCTAAGAGCCGGTTAATTTCAAAATTATAATAATAATTTGGACTGAGGGGGTTTACACTCTCCATTTCAAAGAGAAGTTTCTGCCTTTATTGGCAGACACCTGTCCTTCAAACCAGGACAATCCTGCAGCCTCCACGTGTCGTATAAAACATCCTGTCCTCAAATGACGCTCCTGGGTCTGGGTTTGGCTTTGGGTCGCTACAACATCAAACTCCTCCCTGACACCCTGGGCATTAAGGGGGGGGGTCTCCAAGCCTCTAATCAGGATCCCAAGTGCTGTTTGAAGGACCTACCCCGAAGCACTCGTCGGTGGCAAAGAGCTTGGCCATGGAGCAGAGCACAGCCGCGTCCTCCCGGCCGTCCTGCAGCGCCCGCGCAGCGTTGCGAACCATGAGCCGCGCTGCCACCAGCCGCGTGGCCATCTCTGCCAGCCGGAACTGCAGGTACTGCCGAGCACAACCACAGGGAAGGCTCATCAGCTCTCTCACAGGGCTCTCAGCCACCACCTGCAGGTAGGGCTTTGGCCTGACACGCTTCCCTGCTCTTCATTTCTCCAGGGATGGCCCTCCCAGGATGAGGAAGAGCTCAGCTTTTGGGGCAGAGCTGCTGCAGGGGTTACCTGGTTGTTGGCGAGGGGTTCCCCGAACTGTTTGCGGACACTGAGGTGCTCCTGAGCCAGGAGAACTGAGGCGTGAGCAGCTCCTAACGAGCAAGAAGCTGGCAGGAGAAGCCAAGGACACAGAGTGAATGTGAAGCTGCTTCAGACAGGCAACAAGAAGATCCTGCCCTCCTCCCCTGGCTCTCTTTGCCTTTCTCACCGATGTTTATCCTGCCTCCATTGAGCCCCTGCATGGCGATGCTGAATCCCTGCCCTTCAGCTCCCAGCCGGTTGCCCACAGGAACAACGCAGTCCTCAAAGATCACAGCCCGAGTCGGCTGGGAATTCCAACCCACCTGGGAAAAAACAGAGCTCCTTCCAGACTGCCTGAGGAGCAGCATAGCTCCAACACAGAACCAGCAGTCTGCTCTTAGCCCCTTGGTCTCACTGCCAAGCTGGCACAAAGCATGAGTGGTCTTAATGATTTGGTCTCAGTGTGGAAACTGGAATGGATGTTTTGGAGAAGAGGCACAAACCCAGTGATCTTGATGTTCCTGAGACTAAAATCCTTCACTTACCAAAGGGATGGGTATTGGGCAAACTACAGCAAAGCTGGACTTGGCTTGGTAAAACCATGCCAGGCTGGGACTCCAATCCCATCCATGAAGGGATCCCTAATGCTTTGCACAGACAAGTTCACTGGGACCACAGACACAGCCTCAAGCTGTCCAGGGCAGGCTCAGGTTGGAGATCAGGAAGAATTTCTCCATGGAAAAGGCTGTCAGGCATTAGAATGGACTGTTCAGGGAGGTATTTGTGTCACCACTGCAGGTGTTTAAGGAATGCCTGGATGTGGCACTCAGTGCTCTGACTGACAAGTCAGGATCATTCACAGGTTGGACTCACTGGTCTTGGAGGTCTTTCCAATCTTAATGAATCTGTGGTTCTGTGATCTCTGCCCTGCACTTCCCTCAAGCACACAGGAAGCACAAACCAAGCCTCTTACCTTCTTCTCCTTCTTGCCAAAGCTGAGCCCTGGCATTCCCTTCTCCAGCACGAGGCAGGAGATGCCCTTGGGGCCAGGGCCCCCGGTGCGACACATGACCACGTACACGTCGGTGTCACCTCCCCCGCTGATGAAGGCCTGCAGGAGGGCACGGGGCTTTGGGGTGGTACTTCAAACTAACCCTGAGCCCACAGCAGCAGCTGGCAGGGTACAAAAATGGAGAGGCAAAGACTCCACAGACAGAGGCACTTAGAGACCCAGCTGGTGAAAGCTCTGCAGAGCATAGAATGCACAGAGCTGAGGAGACAGCAGGAATGGGGAGGACAGTGAGACCCAGGCCCCAGTGTGCAGGTAGCTTTAGAAGTAGCAAAGAGGTACCTTGGAGCCATTCAGGACATAGGTGTCCCCTTTCCTCTGAGCTGAGGTCAGCAGAGAAGCTGCATCACTGCCACTCCCTATTTGAGAGGTAAGGAAGCAGCCAGTGAAGCAGAAGATCCAGAGCCTACCAATTCTCCCTAGGATCATGGCCTGAGCTTGTACCATGAGCATCTCAGCAATCATCACCTGCCCCTCCCCAAATTCACAAATGAATATGGAAAGAAGCTTTTCACCTCCAGACCTTTGCAATGTCCATGTCCAGTTAAAGAGAAAGAAGATGTCCTGGTTGAGTTGGGGATGCTCACCTGGCTCAGTCAGGCAGTAAGAGGCAAATTTTTCCATGCTACAGAGAGAGGGGCAGAACCTGCGCCGCTGCTCCTCGTTGCCAAAGGTGTCAATCATCCAAACACACATGCTGGGGTGGGGGAGAAGGAGCAGCATTCAGCACTGAACACAGGTTGTACAAGAACATCCCTGGCTGAACAGAGGAAAGCTCCACAGAGTTGAGGCCTGAAAATGTACTGTTACACCTTCCATTCATTCAGCACAGACTCACTGCCCTGTGGAACAGCAGGCTCCTGTTTAAGAGCCTCAGTCTCCCCTCCATGCTCAGCCCTGCTCCCTCTCCAAAAAACTGCACTTGAGGACAGAGGCAGCATCATTACAGCTCTCTGTGCCAAGTGACCTGTCATTGTACAAGCAGGACAGCCCTGGCATCAGGCAGTGCCTCTGGGCTCTGTCACAGCACAGCTGAGGCACAAAGGCTTTTTCCAGGCAGGTTACTATCTATGTACAGCTTAAGTGGCAGAGCAGGGAACAAAATCCAGAACTTAATCCCATCTTGCATACCACAAAGCTAAAATTACTTCTTGGTGGCATCTCAGTATTTGTTTACTGCCACCCAGGGATCCTCCCAGGGATGTATGTACTCGAGGTCACAATTTAAATATTTAAATAATGAGCAGCAGCGAGGGAGCTGCCTCCAGCTGGATTTAGAGCCCACAGAGTAGCCAGGCTGACACTATCCACCCCTGCCCAGCGCACTCACTTGTGGATGCTCATGTAAGCAGTGGTGCTGGTGCATCCTGTTGACAGAGCTTCAAAGATTATCGAGGTGTCAAGTCGTGACAATCCAGAGCCACCAACGTCTGGTTTCACATAGATCCCACCAAATCCTAGCTGGGCTGCCTTCCTCATCGTTTCCACAGGGAATATTTCCTGTTGAGGCAGGCAGAGATATCCCAATGAATATTCAGGGTCAGTTCAATCTCTTTTGGTATCCCTGGGTTACCAATTCCACTCTCAGCATCCTGCAGAGTTTAAGTCAACTGGGTGGGTCAAAGAAGAGGTGGTACCTACACAGACACACTCCATCTTCAGCAGTGAACCCAAGACTCAGGTGACTGAATAACCTGGCTAGGAAAGCTTCAAGGTATTTCTGATGATTTCCCCTCCCTCCTACAGCAGCAGCTTCAACAACCTGCAGAGCTATTGCAGGAGCCCCTCAGTGAGACCTAGGGGCCATAACATCCTAAGGGAGGAAAAAGGGAGCAGTACAGCCCTTGTGAGGCTGTCTTACCTTCTCATCCCACTCGGCCATGTAAGGAGCCATCTCCTTGGCAGCAAAATCAAGGGCAACTTTTTGGAATTCCTTCTGATCCTCAGTCAGTCCCATGGATGCTAGAAAAGCAGGAAGAGATCAGAACAAGTCTGTTGAGGGAAGGCGCAACCACCTCGTCTATACCCCAAACAATTTCAAGGTGCTCCTTAGCTCACACAAACAGTTCAGGCTCTCATGAACTGTGCTGAGAGCAGGGGGCTTTGGAAGGGCTTTCCTGGGACAAAACAAATCCAAGATCCCAGCTGTCTCTGTCTGCTTCATGGAAAGCAGGGACAGGGGAGCACAGTCCATGGCAACTGTCATTCCATCTCACTAGGTGTGCTGAAGTAATGTGAGGGAGCAATGCTAGGACTTCAAAGAAAGGAAGCTTGGAAGTAAATAAAGAATAAACCAGCCCTTTGGAAACAGCATCTAAAGCTTCAGTTAGGCTCTGCATTTGAAACTTGCTGCTTCACCGACACATGGATACAAGATTGTTTTGTTTGTTCCTCTCCTGAAATTCCCAGGTATACTGCTGCCTCAATTTTAAATGTTACAGTTAGACATTGAAGCAATTAATATAAAAAGTGTTCTGGAAGGCACCTTAAAGACCATCCTTTTCCAACCACCTGACACCTTTTACGAGACCAAACCCTGTCCAACCTGGCCCTTGAGCACTGCCAGGATGGGGCACCCACAAATTCTGGGCAACCTGTGCCAGCTGGAATTCTGCCAGAGGAATTTCTTCCTAATATCTAACCTAAATCTCTCCTCTTTTAGTTAAAATCCATTCCCCCTTGCCCTATCAGTCTGCCCACGTAAAAAGCTTTTCTTCATTTTTATAATCCCCCTTCTTTGAGAGATATTCTCTGATTCACTAGGAAATCTGAAAAACCGTAAAAGCCTAACAAAGGTAAGGGAGGGACAGAGAGAGGAAAGGACCTTTTTTGTGGGTTCTGTCCCACTGCTGAGCAGAGTCTCACACAGGTAAAGGAGGGAGAAAGAAAGCCCTTTTTCTGTGGGCTCGTTGAAGGTAAAGGACGGACTGTGAGAGGGAAAGACCTTTTTTGTGGGCTCTGTCCCACTGCTGAGCAGTGTCTTACTAAGGTAAAAAACGGGCAGGAAGAGGGAAAGACCATTTTTGCGGGCTCTTTAAAGGTAAAGGAGGGACAGGAAGAGGGAAGGACCTTTTTTTGCGGGCTCTGTCCCACTGCCAGCACCCACCCACCGCAGGCTCTCCGGCCCGCAGCGCCCTGACGGGGAGGAGGGCACAGGGAGGAGGGACACGGGCAGCAGTGACACAGGCAGCAGTGACAAGGCGAGCCGTGACAAGGGGAGCCGTGACACGGGCAGCAGTGACACGGGCAGCTGGGGCTATCCCTCCGGGCGGGGACAGGCGGTCCGGGGCCACAGTCTCGCTGTCCATGTCCCGCCGCCCGCCTCCCGCAGGGTGCAGCCGCTCCTTACGGTCGATGCAGGACGCGATCCCCCGGCGCCCCAGCAGCAGCCGCGCAGCCGCCCGCGGGGCCGCTCGCCACGCCATGGCCATGGCCGTGCGGGGCCGCTCCTCTTCCCGGGGCCGGCTCCCGGCGGGGCAGGCTGGGAGCTGTAGTCCTGCCCTCGGAGCCGCCCGCCTCCCCGGGCGGGGAGGGAGCGAGGGGAGCCGGCCCTGCCCCTTTGCATAGCGGGCACCGCTTCCGAGCGCGGCTTCCTCCCGCTCCTCCTCCTCCTCCTGCTGCTGCTGCTGCCCGCCCGGCACCGCCAGCATCCTCATCGCCCCGAGCGGCACAGGCGGCATTGGCCCGGGCCGGTGAGCGGAGCTCGGAGGGCTGAAAAGGAGGGAGGGAGGGGAAAGCTTGGCATAGAAGGTGGAAAAGTTGATGCCAGCCGGCCTGGCAGGAGGCGGCCGTGCTGACAGAGGGGGTGGGGGCTGGGCCGGGCTGCCCGAGCCTCTCGGCGGAGGCACGGGGTCCGTAGGGCTGGGAGGGACCTTGGGGAGCAGCCAGCTCCTGGGGAGCAGCCAGCGCAGCGCCCCGGCCGGGCACGGGCACCTGCAGGGAGCGCGCTCGGGAGCTCGGCGCTGCGCGGGGAACGAGCCGGTCCCCGAGGACTTGGGTGGGCACAGAGAGAGCCAGAGCCAGAGTCGGGATGGGCACAGACAGAGCTGGAGCCAGAGCCGGGGTGGGCACAGGCAGAGCCAGAGCCAGAGCCAGGGCCAGGCTGGGCTGAGCTCTGGAGCCAGGTTGGGCACAGGCAGAGCTTTGGCCAGGCTGGGCTGAGCTCTGAGCCGGGCTCGGCTCCCTCTGGCACAGGCAGAGCTTTGGCCAGGCTGGGCACAGGCAGAGCAGAGCCAGAGCCCGGCTGGGCTGAGCTCTGAGACAGGCTCGGCTCCCTCTGGCACGGCAGAGCTTTGGCCAGGCTGGGCTGAGCTCTGGACACAGGCTTGGTCCCTCTAGCACAGGCAGAGCTTTGGCCAGGCTGGGCTGAGCTCTGGACACAAGCTCGGCTCCCCCTGGCACGGCAGAGGGCCGCGCTGAGCCCCCGCGTCCTGGGTCGTTCGCAGCCGCTGCCCCGGCAGCCCAGCCCTGCTGCTCGTGTCCATCAGGGCTCCAGGGCGCGGTCCCCAAGCCTTGCCAGCATTCACACTGATAGAGGAAGTGGCTGAGCTCAAGGGAAGATTTATTTGCTCTCCACTCGCTGTACAGTGCTTGCAGCTCTCTGCCTCAGCCATCTCTACTTTTTTTCAGCTGCCTGAAGGAGCAGTAATTCCTCCTCCTTCTCTCGCCCATCAGGTGCTTCTCAGTGAAGAGAAGATAATTCAGAGAGACCAGAGATGCCTTGGCCGAGTAGAAAGAGAGACAAAGGAGCAGTAGCAGGTCTGTGCTGACATCCTGACCGATTTAGCATCTCTCATTTGAGGTTGCAGGCTATAGTGAAACTACAGACAGCCGTATTAACTGTCTGTCTTTCACAGGCCATGTCTTACAGACAGTATTTCCTGTGCCAAATGGGCTGAGCAGCCAGGCGTGACTGAGACAAGCTAGCTAGGTGCGTGATAAGGACAGTGATGTATTCCCAGTACAAGGGGGTTAGGAAATGCATTTTAGGCCCATTTATGCAGAGCTTTTAGGTCCTGCACAGCAGAGTTGGTCAGTCAGAGCATACCCAGTGCAGTGCCAAGAAGCTGATGTGGTACCAGCTGCAAAAACAAAAAGCAAGAACACTGCGCTGGAGGCATCATGATGTGGTGTTAAAGTACAAGATGAAAAAATTGCACACTTGGCTCATCTGTGCTACTCATCTGCTTGATCCACTCTACCAAACAACCATCCTTTAATCACTTCTTAATAATTGGGACTTTTTTGTCTGTGTCCTGAAGAAACAAAGGATATGTATCCCTTCTGGACAGGTAGCTCAGTGGAGCTTAAGCTAAGATGTCCAGCTCCTGCATGAATTGAAAGTTTGGTTTGCTTGGTGAATGTTCCTCTTACCAGATTCACCTAAATCTACTTTGTTGCCTGCAGCTGATTTCTCAGCAATTAATTAAAAACACTTCATGTGGGCAAACATGGTCTATCCTGAGGTTTTTTAATTACTAACTGGGAGTATTAAATTACATTTTTGCACACACAGAAATATCCTTACTTCAGATGCAAATTAGAAATACTCAGAATCATTGGTGCATAATGCTGCTACCTTATCCTGAGCACCTGGGGTGCCCCAAACTCCTGCTGCAGACAAATGTGTGAAACCAGCTTGGACAACTAAAAATTTTTTTTTGAAACAAAATGTGTTTTATCTCTGTGTCTTTTAAGATAAAAAAGAACCTGATGCTAAAATTGCCAAAACTGAGGAGGAGACTTCAGATAAGGAGGAAGAAGAGAAGTCTTCAAAATCTTCAGCTGGGAGCTCCAAGTCAGGATGGAAGAACTGGAAGAAAAAAGAATCTGAGTCTGGTGGGGAAGAAAGCAAGATCACATATTGTCACTGGCTGCTGAAATCAGAGCCTGAGAGCAGGCTGGAGAAGGGGGTGGATGTGAAGGTAAGCACTGGCATCCCCTCACTCAGCAAAGGACAGCAGCAGGTCACTCCTGCCCAGCTTTAGTGCCACATGCTGAGGGACAGCAATTCAGCTTGGTTATTCTTCTCAAAACCCATTTGTCCTCCTGGAAATAGAAAAACAAAATGTTCTTGTCCAAAGTGACAACCTTGGAGTTTCATACATGTAATACAAGAGGAAATCAGCTCCTCAGGATGCTTGGCTGTTGGTCACAGGAGCAGCATCTATTTCAGACTCTGCCTTTACACTGCTGCTGCTTTGTAAAGGTTTTCTGTGGGAGACAAAAATTGTGTCAAGTTTATGCTATAATTGAAGGAGCTGCTAGCAACAAATGCTTAGGCTCAGTGCAGACACTGTGAAGATCAGAAACCTTCTGAATGAATCTTTATTTTCATTTCATTTGGCAGTTCAGTGTTGATGACTTGAAAGCTCAGCCTAATCAGACAACCTGCTGGGATGGAGTAAGGAACTACCAGGTAGGAAGCACATGGAGGCACTGAAATAGCAGTACAAGGAAGGTGGTTCTGCCCACAGCTTGTTCCTGTGCCTGAAGCATTTCCTTTTGGGGTACTCTGCTTGTTCATACAGGTACATTTTGGCAGGGATCTGAAGTCAACTCTTGCCTAGTGGCCTCTAGGTCAGAGGTAGATTCAGGCTGAGGAATATTCTGTCAAATCATCCAGTTTTTCTTTCACTTTCATACCTTACAGCAAGTCTGTACTTCCCCAAATCCTCTGTCACTTTTGCTTTCTGTTCCAAAACAATTCCCCATATTCCCCTGCTGTGTATGATCCCTGTAATATAGGATTCTCTATTCCCCTACACATGATCTTCTCTGAGTTGTGTCCTGACAGCTCTCCTGGGCAAGGGTGGCTGAGCTGTTGAATTCCCACACACTTTCTGACCAACTGCATCTTCCTCTTTAGCCTTGTTTTTGCTTAATTTCATTCCAACACAAAAACATCTCTATGACAACTGTAGGAAACATTATCTGAGTAATTCTGAAGCTCATCTACCTCTCCTCTTGTTGGTTCCTATTCTTGGCTGCTTACAATGAAGCCCTGAGAGCTTGATGGAAAGAGCTTGAAGTCTCTTGTTTACTCCTGGCAGGCAAGGAATTTCCTGAGATCCATGAAACTTGGGCAGCAGGCCTTCTTCTACCACAGTAACTGCAAAGAGCCTGGCATTGTGGCCCTTGTCAAGGTGAGTGTTTTGGGGAGAGAAGTGATAATGGATGGGTTATCAAACAGCTCATTGCTTGTGTCTCAGCCCCAAAGAGTGCAGGAATTGTCCAGTGAGAGCAGGGAATGAGCCCAGGACACCTCAGCTCAGCACTGCAGGGCTGACTCAGCCATGTGTCCCCAGAGAGATAGAACCAAGCTGTGCTGTTTTCCTGCTGACACTTCGGGGCACTCCCAGCCAAGCCAAGAGCTGTTCCACATTCTGATTCCAACCTGACTCACTCGATTCTAGTCAGCAGAGCCCACAAGGCAGTAGAATAAACCCAGGGCATAGAACAGCTTTTTCTTTAAGAGGAGAACTCATCACAAAGATCATCATCAGTTCCCCAGTTTTCCTCTGTTCCATGTCCTTCCACACTGATCTCCAGCAGGTGATGCTGCACTCACTGTTCTACACTTCTTCCACCCAAGAAATGTAAAGGAAGCTGTCAGAATGGAGTTCAGGGAAAAAGAAAGGCTAGTTTTTGCACCAGGATTATGCCTTGTCTCATGCCCTTTGCTGACAGGTGTTTTGAACTGAAGGAAACTTTCTTCTCCCTTTCTTCTTCAGATTGTAAAGGAGGCATACCCTGATCACACACAGTTTGATCAGAAGGATCCTCATTATGACTCCACCAGCAGAAAAGAGAACCCTAAATGGTCCATGGTAATGTACTGCATTAAATACAGCTGTTCAAGCTCTGTGTGCAGGCCAAGAGAAGGCTCTTTGCATCCTACTGAAAATCTTAAGCTTCTGCCTTGCCCTAGCTGCCTTTTTCTCTCTCAAGAGAAAATTCAATCCTGTTTTGTCTGCTTTTTTCCCCTATGCCTTCCAGAAGGCTGCCAAAATGTATCTCCCTAAATTTTCAAATCTTGGCTGCAGAGCTGGCCTCTCTTCATTTTCAAATCTTAGCTGCAAAGTTGGCCACACGTGGCAGAACCTGAGTTAGAGAAATGAACAGCAAACAAATCTGTAGTTTTGAGGCACATTAAATTGTAGGGAAGGGAGTGTTCATGGGCTGGCTACATCCCACATCTGAATTTTGTATTGTCTGTGACATGAGTGCACCTTGCTGGTGCACAGTGCCAATAAATCATCTGCCAGAAAAACTGGGAAGTTCTTTTAGCCTTGAGCAGAGCAAAGCAAAGCTTCCAGTTTGAAATTTTTGAAGATTTTATGGGATGTGTGGAGGCTGTTGTCCCAGCTGCTCCTGTGCTGCCCTCCCTTCCAGGTGGATGTGCAGTTTGTGAGGATGACCAAGCGCTTCATCCCCCTCTCAGAGATCAAGGCTCACCACCTGGCACACAAAGCAGATGGGGGGCCCCTCAAGGACATGATGCTCTTCAGCAGGCAACGTCTGTCCATCCAACCCCTGACACAAGGTGAGAACCTCCAGGGACTCTTGGTTCCCTCTGTCAGACAAGCTGGAAGTTTCACTTGTGGCTTTTTCCTTCGTTACTACAGAGGAATTTGATTTTGTCTTGAGCCTGGAAGAGGAAAAGCCACATTAAAGCAGCCCAGCTCCCTCCCAGCCTGCTGATGCCTCCTCCTCCACCAGCTCAAGCACAGCATCACGAAAGTGCTCACACAAGATCTGCTGCCATACGTCCCTTCCCTTCCCCTTACACACTTATTTTTGCTTATTTTTTCAATAAATAAAGCCTTTTGGAATCAACTGTGGCTACTTGGGTTTTAATAGTGGAAAAATCTGTAATTTTTCTGTTGAGGAAGGAACAGGTGCATCCTCTTTGTTTAGTTTGGGGTCTAGTGCAGCTCCATGTACTGCAGAGGGACATTATTCTGCAGGAAGGAATTCCTGAGTTCTGTCTAGAACCAGAAAATTAAGAATCATTGAATAGCCTGGGTTGAAAGAGACCTTAAAATCATTTCATCCCACCCCTTGCCACGGGCAGGGACAACTTCCACTATCCCAGCTTGCTCCAAGCTCTGTCCAGCCTGGCTTTGGACACTTCCAGGGATGGGGCAGCCACAGCTGTGCCAGGGCCTCACCACCCTAAGGGAAGAATTTCCTCCCAACATCCCATTTAAACTATTCTGTGTCAGTCTGAAGCTTTCCCCCCTCATGCTGTCAGTGCATGCTGTTGTGAACAGTCTCTCTGGAGATGGATACACAAAGCAGATCACAGCAAATTTCCTGCAGGTACAAAAGTGCCCACATTATTTTAGTTCTGACATCAGGGAAATGGAAGAAAATAAAGCCAGCCTGCTAATTTTTAAGCCACATGGGTCCTCCACCAGCACAGCTGCCAAGCAGTGACACAGCTTAAAGGAAGACCAAGGATTTATAAAGATAACAAAGGACAAATTCCTCCAGCATGTACAGCAGAGCAGTACACTGTGGCACTTTCAAAGAAAAATCTCTTCATACCACAGGAAAAAACCCAACCCAATACAAAACAGTCAAACTCGTGCACAGCATTTGACAGCCAGGGCTGGCTCTTTTTAATTGGAGAGACAAAAAACCCCAAGTTTTAAAATACAGCCATTGAAAAGACGACGAATTAAGAAACATGTAAACACAGCAGAGGCTTAATTACAAGTTGCACTGCTTGTACTTGCCCACTCCCCTCTGCCTGGGAGAGAGGGAATGACCCAAGTACAGCACAGAACCACCAGCTCGGGGGGACATGGCTGCTTGAGGAGCATCTGCCCCTTCACATGCTCACAAAACACTATTCTAGAGTACCTTGTCCTGGGGTGACCCCAGCTTCTCTCTAAGGATGCCTAGCACATCTGCTCCACCCCAGACAGAGTGGCTAATGAATGGTCCATCAGATTCAGTAAAAATGGGAATAATTTCTGAATTCTGGTTCTACACACAGGGACACAGGGGAGAGGGGACAAAGTAGGAAAAACCCCCAAATCAGTGTACAGGCTCATGCACCTTTTCCAAGGGAACCCTCCAGGAATGATGAACAGATGTTGAACAGCCAGGCAGTGATCTCACAACCAGTCAGGCAGGAAAAAAACCACTCCTGGAATGCAGAGACATCTCCATCCAGGGGGTTTCTTTCCCACCACATGGCCTACAATTCAGGGGAATAAAGGGAATAAAGGGAATAAAGGAATAAAGACAAGGAGGGAGCTGAAGAGAAGCTTAAGAAGGTTGTAAGGGCGCTGCTGTGCTCAGCTCAGCCATAGGATAGTTTATTATCCCCAAGGGCTCCCAAAGGAGCTTCACTTGTCCCTAAAGGATTGTGCCTGGCTGCAGCACAGCCAGCTCCCCTGAGGGAGGGAGGAGTGTCCAAAGTGAATCCAGGTCCTTTGCCATGGTCCCCAGCCCTGGCACAGCAAGGTGATTGCTGTCTGCAGTGAATGTTTGAGCCTTGGGAAGACACAGTCCCAGCCCTTGGCACAGACTCCCCGTGGGGGACAAGCCACATCTCTGGGGTGCACAGCAGAACCACGGGGTGACAGGAGCATTCAGCAGAGATGAGAGCATTAGTGTCCTCTAATGAGCCAGACTGGCCAGCTCTACTAAAAACCACAACCTTACATGTGGTGAGGGAAAGATAACTTACTTTGGCAAGCAGAAACACACATCACTGAAATACAGTAGCTGTCATTACATAAAAAGCTCCCCTTCCCACCCCAGCCCCACTCCCTCCACTGAACAAAGCAGAAACTTCCATTTCCCAGCTGCAAGACACCTGCTCTACATTCAGCTGTAGGACAGAGGAACTTGATTCCAGAGCCAGAAAGAAGCTGGACAAACTAGCAAGCCACAAACTCAGGGAAATCCAGACAAATCCCACCATACAGAGCTCAGGTCCCAGCACTTAGTGCAGGCTTGTCTCTCCCTCGGGTATGAGGTCCCAGCACCTGCTTGCTGAAGGGCAGCTGAACAGCATGGATATTCTCCAAACTCAGTTAATCATGCCTACAAAGCCACATCTGATTTTTAATGGAGGAGTGACTTCCTTCTGGGAATGTTCTCATGAGTCTACTTAGCTGAAGGCTAAAAACAGTTTATTTAAAAAAAAAAGAAAACCCACATTCAGGTTCTCAGTTCATTGCATGCTCTCAGACCTCACTGGTGACTTGCTCAGGCCTCAGGAATGTGTGTCTGGAATCAGAGCTCTGCCACCCTTCCAGGCGCTGCTTGGCTCCTTCCAGCAGCCCACATAGGACTGTTTGAGTTTCCCACAAGAACTGCATCCACCTTCTGTCCCCACTAATCCTTGTCCTGTAGGCACAAGGCAGCAAACCCCACACGTGTCCCCATGCTGCTGTCTGTCCCTACACAAAGCCTGCTCTGTCCCAAGGACACAGACACAGGCAGAGCAGCATGTGCAGCACAACCCCACCCACAGGAGAGCCCCCAAGAGCTCCAGAACTGCTCTCTACACCAGCACCTAGCAGCCAGTGTGGATCTTGGAAGAACTCAGACAGCTGCCAGAACAAGACTAGGAAGGCACAGCTCGTGGCCAGGAGCCCTCCTGCCCCCACTTGTTGCCCACCCAGCAGCACTGGGACCATCACTGCTCTGTCCACCCCGTGCTACCTCCTCCTGCACCCACACATCTCAGTCCCTCCTACCAGCCCCAGCTCCTGGTGGGACACAGAACGGCCCAGCCCGTGCTGCCAGGGCTGGCTGGCAGTCAGTCAGTCCCAGGGCTGAGCCACCTCCACCATCCAGCTGCTCCTGGCAAGGAATCCAACGCCAGCATGACGAGGAACAAGGGGAAGCAGCGAGGGGACGACATCACAAGATTCCCAGCAGGCCACGCCAGTCTCTGATCCCTCCTCCAGCATCCAGCTAATCACCGGGCTGTTTTCCCCAGGGAAGATTTCGGAAAGGCAAGAAAAAATATCCATCCTACTGAGCCCCAGAGCAGCCTCCTCACGGGGGAAGTGCAGGCTGGGCCTCAGGTGCTGTGTCCTTCTCGGGGCACACAGGAGAGCAGGCAGCTCTGGAACGGCCTCAGAGCAGCCTCACACCCAGCTCTAGAATGGATGGATTGGGAAGTGCCAGCAGCTCCAGAACAGCCTCAGAGCAGCCTCACACCCAGCTCTAGAATGGATGGATTGGGAAGTGCCCAGCAGCTCCAGAAGGGCCTCAGAGCAGCCTCACACCCAGCTCCAGAGGAATGATGGATTGGGAAGTGCCAGCAGCTCCAGAAGGGCCTCAGAGCAGCCTCACACCCAGCTCCAGAGGAATGATGGATTGGGAAGTGCCAGCAGCTCCAGAAGGGCCTCAGAGCAGCCTCACACCCAGCTCCAGAGGCATGATAGATTGGGAAGTGCCAGCAGCTCCTGAAGGGCCTCAGAGCAGCCTCACACCCAGCTCCAGAGGAATGATGGATTGCGAAGTGCCAGCAGCTCCAGAACAGCCTCAGAGCAGCCTCACACCCAGCTCCAGAAAGGATGGACTGGGAAGCGCCACCAGCCCTCCCGCCCCATCCTAGCCCAGCCGTCCTTGGAAGAAAGGAATAAGTCAAGATCGGGAATTGGTTTCTGTGCAGTCTCTGAGCATCTCCTGCTCGGTGCCGCCGTGCTGGGCCTGTGCCCCCGGGCTCACTGCCGCCCGTTGTTCTCCGCTGTTGGCCCGGCCGCCTTGGCCTCGCCGTGCGAGGATGTGCCCTCGAAGCGCTGCGACGCGATGGCAGCCTGGTGCGACATGCTCTTCCTCACAATGTCCCCTTTCCTCCACAGCACCACCTCCTGCAGGGACACGGCCAAGGCTTGTCAGGGCACCTCAGACCTCCTGCTGCCCCACCCAGCCCCACAGGCTGAACTGGGCTCGCTGTTCCACCCACAGCCAGGACACACCTGGCACTGCAGCCTGCCCGGAATTTGGGTAGAGAGCTCCTCCCTGGCGTCAAGGCACACAGAGGACATCCACGGCAACTCTGTCCTAGTGCTACTGATAAGGTGAAGCACAGAAGCTCCACCATTGAGCAGAAAAGAAATCCCAGGCAGGCACATTCCAAACTCCTCCCCACCACCACACACATAGACATTCTTCTAGACCATCTTTCCACGTGATGAATCCCAAATTCCTTGTAAAAGCATACCAATCACCCACCCACAGGTCCAAGGAGAACAGCAGTTCTGTTTCTCACCTGCTGTTTGAAGTAGCGTCTCTCCTCCTCATCTATCAGCACCAGATTGAGGTAATAACGCACAGAGAACTTCTTGTTGATGTCCCTCATGGTTGGAGTCAGCTCATAGCCAGCCAGAAAGAGCCTGATGGGAATGGACTCTCCTGGAAAGGGCACAGAGCTGTCAGCACAGACAGGATGCAGAGAGAAACCAGAAGAGCAGCAGCAAAACACAAACTCACACAGCCACAACTTTGGTCACTGTTCCCACAAGTGGACTAACATGAGCTAGAGACCTCAACTCCCTTCAGAGACCAGCAGATCCACAGCCAGATCCTGCCCTTGCTGACACCTATCCCAGCTCCACTCTAACAGCACAGGACTCTTCTGGGACCTGCAGCAAGACAGCACTGCAGGAAAAAATTAGTAAGGTGACATTTTCTCTGGCAGGTGACTCTGCTGGGCAAAGGAACAGTGGCACGGGAGATTGGCACAGAGCAAGAACACCCTCTCTGCCCTCAGCTACAGCAATGTCAGCTGGTGGCCCAGGCCAACTGTGAATTTATAGCTGGTTCTGCCACTGCTTCATCAAAAGAATTAAGTCACTGCTACTCATTCTGCCTCAGCTCCCTCTTGTCACACTGAAGAAGGAAGGGGATCAGATCAATCCCCTGCTCTGAGCCCACCAGTGGAACAGGATACTGAGCACACAGAAGACACTGCAAGAGTCATATTTCCACCCTAAAAGCCTCCAGAAGAGGAATGCTGGGGGTTCCTGTGCCCTCTCACCTCTCACAGGTGCCCCATCCATGATCTCGTACTTGGCTATGGTGTCATTCTCGTGATACACGTTGGGGCCCGTGCCCGTCGTCTCCCTCTTGATGATGTCTATCTCCATGTGCTTGATCTTGATCCGCACCAGCAGGAAGTAGATCTTCCCCACAATCACATCTTTTAAATGGTACCTGGTATGAGAGGGGAGAAAACAGCAGGATCAAACCCTGTGCAGCAGAGCAGGGCTCGGGCTGACGTGCAGGAACTTGCTGGGCAGGCACTTTGCTCTCATCCACAGCAGATGGCAAATCAACTACCCCACCAGCAACCCGCCCTCCATTTCCATCCTCTGCTCTTTTGGAAACCCACAAGAACATTTAGCATGAGCAGACAAATTTAAAACATCACTTCAGGCTGAATATCTGCAAGAAACCTCTGTAAGAACAAAGGCTAAAAACTCGATATTTTATATCAATTAAAACCCACCCAAATCACAGAATCATTTAGGTTGGAAAAGACCTCTGAGATCATCGAGTCCAACCTTTGGTCAACCACCACTTGCAGGAAGATTTGCCAGCACAAGCTGGGAAAGGTGCACTAGGAGTAGTTTAAAAGAGCTCTTCCCAACTTCTTGCTGGAGTTAATTCCCACTTGAGCTGTATTGCCTGGTAAGGAGCAAACATTGCATTTTGCAGACACCTGGAAGTACTGACCTGGCTGAGGATATAGGGAGTGGGAAGTTACAGCAAGAATTTCATGTTGTGCCACAGCCATTGCTTCCCACTCCTTGATCCAGACATTGGGGAAGGAGAGGAGCCCCCAGATCAGGGAGGATCTGAGCTGTCTCCCAGCCTCTCTGGAGCATGGGAACATGGAATTCCAGTGAGGAAACCTCTAGCAGGTGAGTCCCCACAGCCCCCAGCTGCTCCTGAGACACTCACTTGGACTTGTTGTACTCAAACTCGATGTGCAGGCAGTCCTCAATGCCCACCTCCATCTTGATGGAGGAGTTGAGCTCGGGGTAGGTGCTCAGGGTGTGCACAACGATGTCCATCTCCTTGACCACGTCGTTCAGCCGGCGGCTCACGGTGGCACGGAGGAAATACCTGCAGGGACAGTGGCCTCCCATCAGGGTGACACAGGGACAGCAGGGACAGTGCACTCCCATCAGGGTGACACAGGGACAGTGCCCTCCTATCAGGGTGACACAAGGACAGCAGGGACAATGCCCTCCCATCAGGGTGACACATGGACAGTGTCCTCCCATCAGGGTCACACAGGGGGCAGCAGGGACAGTGCCCTCCCATCAGGGTGACACAGGGGCCTGCAGGGACAGGCTGGCTTGAGCTGCACTATCCAAGCAGCCTTACAACACAGATGCATGTAAAGAGCTGAAACACGTTTGATTGCAAAGCTAAATGTGATCAACTCAACAGATCCACTGAGAAAGTTCCTTTTTCCCAGTGAAGCTTGGAATCTTCTCCTTGTAAGGTGAAGTGCTCAGTTCAGCTCACGCACAGCTGAGACAAGGTTGAGTGGATTTCAAGAACAGGGAATGGGGAATGTCCCAAGGGACAAAATAAGCAGGAAAACAAAGAATTGCCACAAGGAAACAGAACAGCAAGGAAGCTCCTCTCATTTTCTCGCTTTTAGTCCAGGTCTGAACAAAATAAACCCACAGCAAAAGAGCCCCCAGCTCTTTACATGTACTTGGCCCTGGAGCAGCCAACACCCCACACTGGAAAAGACAGAAGGGAATTTGCAGGTGGAAAAGCAGGCTCCTCTCAGCTTCCACACATCTGTGAGCCCGAGTTACCTAAGCCCCACTTTGGGGATCTGAGGAACAGCCTGCACATGTTAAAACCACTGCCCTTTGCAAGATTACATCAGGCTGCACAGCCACACCTCCCAGTGCACATCTCAGACTTTTCCAACCCCCACTTTGAAGCCAGTGAAGGGATTTTGAGTCGATTGAGCGCCTTGATGTGAAATATCATTTCTAACATATGAACAAGGCACAAGCGAAGCATCTGTTTGCATAGAGAGCACAGTTAAAGCTGACAAGACTGATTATAGCAAAAAAAAATTCCCACTGGAGACTAAACCAAACAGTTTATTTTGATTTTTTGAATTATCAAATAAATTAGCAAGTATTTGATTCAGAAGGGGCTGATTTCTCTTGTCACTCAGAAGGGGAAAAACAATTTCCATAAGTAGCCTGATGCACGCTTGTAAAATAAAGTCCTCAAAGCAGCTTTTTACAATTCCCCCAAAATTAATTTGGAGTTGTGCATCATCAGAGTGAGTATCAGCACTTAGAGAGAGCAGAACTGGGGCCAGCCAGGGCAGGGAACTCACCGTAGCTTCACGTTCTGCCCCGTGTAGGACTCGTAGGGTTTCTCCACATGAGTGAACTCAAAGTCAAATGTCTGTGATTGAGTGAATTCCCCAGGTCTGGCCAGGTCCTTCACCAGGGACACGAACTCGTGGTGGTTCCCTCGGTCATAGTAGAGCTCTAGGAAAATGGAAATCCAGGTTGAGCTTAACCCCAAGTGACACAGGAGATTTTCAGCAATTGTCCAGGTCACTCCTTCCTTGAATACCATTCACAGAACTGCATTTGTTCCCTGCTCTCCATCACAGCCAGGTGCAGGTCACAACATTCCTCCCTGAAATAGGAAGGGAAAGGTCCGCACAGCCTCCTTTGCACCATAAACCAAGAACTTGCCTTGGGGAGACATGAGTTGCCTATAATCAATATTAAATTGGGTTTGCAGCTCACACAAACACTTCCAATAATTTTCTGCACTCTATTGCAGACCAAAGGCATTGCCACTGTGAGGAAAAAACACCACTGCTCGTGTGGAACAGGCAGTGACAGAGCAAAACCGAGGGGACAGGAGGATTCCAACTGCTCCTGCTTATCCTTGGACAGCAAAGAGCTTGAGTGGCCTTGAGCTGCAGCAGGGAATAAATGACAAGGCTGATTCTGCTGCACAGCCACCCTGAGTGTGGGGAGGCAGCTGAACCCACTGCTCCTCCAGCCCATGGATAACACATTAGTGGCCATGTGAGCAGTGTGAGAGAACAGATCTCACCTCTGGGAGCACTGCTCAAACCAGCTCAAGTGACCAGCATTGTCTTATTGTCTTATTTTTCCCCACAACCTCCCCACATCAGCAGGAAACTAAAATTTCCTCATTTAATGAAAGTAATCCTCCACACCTCTTTTCTGCCTCAAGACAAAGCAACATAACCCTTCAAACTCTGCAATTTGCATGAACAGCTTGGGATTACCCAAAACCATCAATGAAAGCTGCCCTTCCCAGCCCTGCGTGTGAGCCTGTGCCTACAGGACACCCACACAGTCCTTCTGCAAAGGCAAATCCTTTCTGCTTAGATGAGGCAACAAAAACCTAAGTCATCACACAATCAATCACACACACACACAAGCTCAGTATCAGCACTAAACTGTGCAGAGGAGGCTTCTGAGAGGTATTAGAGGTACTCAGGAGCTGCAGTTCTGCCCTCCTTGAGATGTACAATGAGATTTTAGCTTTTAAGTGATGCCTGTTTGTCACAGCCCTTTGCTCACCTTATCTCTCTAATGGAAATTTTGGCACTAGAGCTGTCCTCACACACAACAGCAAATGTCACCAAGCCCTTTAGGCTGGGCAGGTGACATAAATAACCAAGCCTTTCTCTCTGCATTGAATTTGTGTATCCACTGAGAGGAAAGTGCTGGCTGATGTGACAGGGAGAAGTCACGTGCCAGCAGAAAAAGGAGAATAAACCCAGAGCATCGTGATACAAGATGCAGAAGGCACAAATTAACTCAAAGCAAGGGGAGGAAAATGGCAGTGCACTGAGTTCTCTGCTACCTCAGAAGGCCATGCTTGGCACCCTGCAGCCTTAAGCAGACTGATGTTTCCCACACTCCAGCCTGTCAAACAGGTATAAGCTGTAATTTCAGGTTTTCAGAGCCGTAAGTTTTCCAGACTGAGAAAATAACCTGACAACATTTTGATGGCTTGCTCAGGCCACAGCCACCAGAAGTGAAACCATCTGGAATGGGTTCTGTGCTCACCTGAGAGCAGGCAGGACCCAGCACTCACAGCCTGGCCTCTGGTACCTGCTCTGGAGCATCTTCCCTGTAAAACATCCCTTCTCCACATCCCAGTCCCCCTGCCTGTTAAATTGTCTGACCTAATGGCAGCAAGAAGTCAGAATACAGGCAAGAGATGGAAAGCATTGAGAAGTGCAATTAGTGCTACAAACTTCACTGATTTATCTAAGAGGCCTGAGGGGAATAATGACAAATGTGCAGCCACAGCAGCTCTAACACACCCTGCTTGGGCAATAAATAACGTGCATACAAAGCAGTTAGTCCACACAGGCAAGGCTCAAATGTCTTCCAAAAAGTGGAATGAGGAGCAGGCAAGGCAGCACAGCAAAGACAATGGAGCAGGAAATAAAGTTCATGCTCAATTTCCACTGGCAAGTGTATCAACAGGAACTCATAACCTAGCTCTCGGTGAACAGCCTCACCAACACTCCATCCTTTACACGCTCCCTTTCTTTACAGAAAACAGGCACAGGCAAAGCCAATGAAACTCTCAAACAGCAGCACCAGGCTTGGGCGGGAAATCTCCCGCTCCATTCCCTCACCACACTATTTGCAATGCAAAGGCTTCAGGCCCCTGGCTCCAGCAGGGATTTTGGGGTTTAGAGCCAAGCACAGAGAGCCACAGCTGTGAGGCCTCGCACGCAGCCACACCACTGGGAAGGAACATCCTGAACTCATTTTGGCCTGTGGGACTCAAGGCATGTCTGTGGAGCAAGGACAGCTCTGCTCTGATGGACGGGTGGGTGTGGCAGCTGCCCTTCCTCTACGAAAGCAGGAAATATTAAACCTGAACTGGTTACATGCACAGATAACCACAAGTTTGGAACAACTTGAAGTCACCCGACCAACCGTGCAGGGATGCATGGGGTAGAAGGTGGGGTCAGCCAGGCTGAACCTCAGGAAAGGTGATGCACCTAAAAGGGACATATGGACAAAAGGCAGCCCATCAGCACCCTCAGTATCCCTAAGAGTATCAGCAGGCAGCTCCTGGAGCAGGGAGCAGCAGCCTGGGGAGCAGTTCGGGGCTGACCTGCAGCTGCAGGACGGAACCCAAGCGTGCCCGGCTTGCAGCCAAAATCTGTGACCGAGCAGAAGCCAGAAACTAGGACAGGAGAACAATGACCTGGAAAAGGACTGGAATGCCCTTCCTTCTGCCAGGGCTCAAGCCTGGAGAACAGGCCAGGCTGCCCAATTCAGAGGGTGAAATAATGTCAGGCAGCTGTGGGAATGCTGCGTGCAGCCAAGCATCACTCAGGAGCGAGAGGAACCTGCTCAACACCAGTGGGATCCCAATGCCATGGGACACAGCAATGCCCCCAGTGCCAGTGGGATTCCAGTGCCATGGGGCACAGCAATGCCCCCAGATCCCCAGTACCAGTGGGATCCCAGCACTGTGGGGCACAGCAATGCCCCCAGACCCCCGGTACCACTGGGGTTACCATGGCGTGCAGTGATGCTCCCTGGCCTCTCAAAACCAGCAATGCCCTCTGAACCCCTGGCATCCGCAGGGATGTCAGCACCATGGGGTCCAGCAGCGCACCTCAGACCTTGGGCCCCTGTGGGCACCCCGATACTGTGGGATGCAGTGATGCCCCCCGGACCCCAGCGATGCTCCTGGCATTAGCAGAGGACAGCCGGGCCCGCAGGCTGCCCCGCTCACCGATCTGCCCGATGAATTCCACTTTGATGCCCTGGTGCTCCAGCCGCTTGTTGGGGTTCTTGAGGGTGAGCACCACCCGCCCCGACACGGTCTCGCCGTCGTAGAAGAGGAAGTATTTCTCCTTCTTGCCTTCCTCCGTCTTGTGCTCCACCCGCCGCCGGCTCTCAGCGTCGCTCAGCACCAGCTCCAGCTCCGGGCTCTGCCCGAACCCGAAGAAGCTCATGGCCCCGCGGTGCGACGCGGAGCGGCGCGGGCGGACCCGCGGCCCCGCTGGCGGATCGCAGCCGCGGCGGGGCTGCGCGGGGAGGCGATGTCGCCGGGGAAGTGACCGGGGCAAGAACCGGGGAAGCGGCGGCGATGGGGGGCCGCAATGCGGCAGCGCTGCCGGGGCGGCGGCGGCGGGACCCGCGCACCGCGCACCGCGCACCGCGCACCGCGCACCGCGCACCGCGCACCGCGCACCGCGCACCGCGCACCGCGCACCGCGCACCGCGCACCGCGCACCGCGCACCGCGCACCGCGCCGCCCAGCCCGGCCCGCCCCTTCCGGCACGGCCGCGATTGGCCCGGCCCGGCCCGACCCGGCCATTGGCGCGTTCGAAGCGGGCGGCGGCGGGATGGCCGCGAAGCGGCTGCGGGGCGCGCTCGGCGAGTGGCGGCTGCCAGATGCGAATGCAGGTGCGAGCCAGGGTCGGGATTGGTGTCAGGGTCGGGACTGGGATTAGGATGGGGCCGGGACAGATCTCCCGGTCCTGGTCTCTGTTCTGGTCTCGGTTTTCGTCCCCCTCCCGGTCTCGGTTCCGGTCCTGGTCCAGGTCTCTGTCCCAGTGTCTCTGTCTTTCAGTGTCTCTCCCTTTCTCTCTCTCTCTGTCCCAGTATCAGTTTCTATCCCGGTATCGGTTTCCGTCCCGCTCACGGTCTCTGTTCCGGTCCCGCTCTCTGTCATAGTCTCTGTCCCGGTGTCTATGTCCCGGTGTCTCTCTCTTTCAGCGTCTCTCCCGTTCTCTCTCTCTCTCTGACCCGGTATCAGTTTCCGTCCCGGTATCGGTTCCGATCCTGGTCCCGGCCTCTGTTCCGCTCGCGGTCTCAGTCTCTCTCCCGTATGCGGAAACGAAGCACCCACCTCTGGACAGCAAATCAATGTGATGATGCAGAAGCCGATTTGTTGTTTACTTTATCCCCTGTACATTCTCAGACTCCTGTCCACACCGTCACTCAATTCTCCGTTGGTGTCTCTATGCTGTCCATATGCCCTGCACAAGCCTCGTAGGTGCCATGGTTGGTCTCTGCCAGAGCTTCACGGCTTATCCTTATCTTGGGTCTTCTAATCTCAGTATTCTGTTTTTCAGCCTCTCCTCTCCCAGTTTAGCACAATTCATGTTTCAGTAGCCTTGAAGAGCTCCAACGAGTTAGGCTGCAAAAAAACACCTAAAAATGGCTCATGCGGTGCACTTGTTATAAACATTGATCTAAACAGCGGAATATATAGAAAAACAGCAAAATACGCAGAAAAACAGCTAAATGTAGTTTGGCTGTGCATTTGATACTGACAGTGCCCTTGGTGTGCCCATGTCCCCCTGGATTTGGGTATCCCATGTTCCATATTTGGGGTGAAACGGGTGTTTTGAAGGAATCTTACCTCTGGTGCTTATAAACTGTAAAAATATTAACTTTATTTTCTTCTGTCTTCACTCACAGTCAGGATTAAAAATACGTGTATTTTCTCATGTTTGGACGTAGTTGTTTATTAAATCTTACCTAAATTGCAGAGAGTTCTGCAGCACTTCTAGCTACCAGCTAAAAGTGAGCAAAAAGGAGATGAACCTAGAGAGTTACAAGGTCTTTTAAAGCTAAACAGTCTAATAAAGAACTAACACCTATATTATTTATACTTTTGACCTAATAACCAAACTCCTGTGACCTGTAATATACCTATTACTATATTCTAAAACCTTCCAAAACCTTCACTATGTGAAATCCCACATTTCTATTCCAACTATACACCCGTGATTTTAACTCTATCACTCAAATTTGGAAGCCTTCCCCAAGGCCTGAGGTCAAAAGCAGTGTTCTCCTGGGGGCCAGTGTCAGAAAGCACAGAAAGCTCAAAACTCCCAGGATTCTGGGATCCAGCAATAAACACTTTTTTTTGTTTGTTTTTCTCTCAGTGTGGGTGGATGCAGTGTGGGATCTGGATTTCACAGACACTGAGCCTCTGGATCCCCGGATAGCAGAGGAGATCACAACCAATGGGCTGAGCACCTTTACCTGCCTGTACCAAGCTCTGGAGCCCTTTGCTGCTGGGGACCAGGAGAACACAGAGGTGACATTACCTAAACACAGACGCAACCACTCTCACTTTCTCTTTATCACATCTGCCTTGCCTTGAAATCAGCAAAATATTCAAACAATTCTTGCTCTATGTGCTGGAATGCTTCAGAAGGAAGTTATTCCTGAATTTTAATAATATAACTTAGCATAATATTAAGTATATATAGAGTAATGTATTGTAATTATTAAAATACTTTTTAAAGCATAGAATACATAGGG
Source organism: Oenanthe melanoleuca (assembly GCF_029582105.1). NCBI lineage: Eukaryota > Metazoa > Chordata > Aves > Passeriformes > Muscicapidae > Oenanthe > Oenanthe melanoleuca. The sequence continues at coordinate 7,237,086 of NC_079357.1, read as the reverse complement.
AATTGGTCATAGTGGTGTTGCCTGGGAAGGCTGAGCTGGAACAGAGAGTATACAGAGCAAAAGGAATATAATAGGTATTTATTGAAAGGATTCATCTTGGGCAGTGCAAGAGCCCAGCCAGGGCTACACCCAAATCAAATCCAAGATGGATCCTGGTCATTAATTTTTACACTTTTATAAGTTTTGGTTCATCTACGTCTTGGGGTCAATTATCCAACCACAGCCCCAGGCTATGAAGTCTCAGCCCCCTGGCTCACCCCCTTTCCCTCACTGTTGTTTCTGATTTTTGGATACTGTGTGTCCTTGATTCTCTAGCTGGGAAGGGATTGTTTTGTCCAACTACTCTGTGAAGAGACCTTACTAACATCTAATATTAAATTTCAGAGTTACACACTAAACAGCAGAGATTCGGAAAAATATAAAAGCTAAAACCCAAGGTATCAGTGACGTGTTAAAATCTGAACACTGGCTAGTTTTGGACATCCATGTTATTATGGGATTCCTCACGCTTCTTCTTTTTCCTCAGAATGTCTGGACCTTGTTTGCTGAGGAGAGCCTGTCCCACCAGGCCCTCGTGGCTGTGCTGCATCACTTTGTGCACGTGGGCCAGCAGAAGAGAGCGAGTGCACAGCAGAGGGTGTTTGCTCTGCACTCAGCTGGGCTGTACCTGCTGCTGCTGGAGATCCCAGGTGAGCTCAGGGTGTGCCTCTGCATGGCTGGGGACAGCACAGGGCAGGCAGGATGGGGTTTGCAGCAATTTCAGGTGGAACAAATGTTGGCTTCATGTCCCTGAAATCCTCAGGGATTGAGTGGTGTGAGTGCTGAGCAGTGTCATGGGCTGGTGGCAGCCTGGCCTCCTGTCACAGAGGGGTTTGGTGGCCTCAGTGCAGGTCTATGTCCTGTGACAAGGTGACAGAGGAATGTGCACAGAGCTGGAACCACCCAGCTCCCTCTGCTCTGACAGGCAAGGCAGGAGCTTATTGCTATTCCTGCTCTGTAACCAGGGAGCATTTCACTGTGCAGCACACTTGGATGGGTTTGTTTGTGAAAACAAAAATATCAGTCTAAAATAACCAGCAGCTGAGTGTTTCCAGCAGGTTAGTTCACAGCAGGGTCCCTTTGCATTCCAGCACACCCTGAGGTGCTGATCTCCATGGTGCAGCTGGAAGGGGTCAGTCAGCTGGTGATCCTGCTGGAATGTGTCACTGCTGATGGTGCATCTGCCTGGTGCAGAACTGTTCAAGCAGTTCTTTATTCTTCTCTTCAACTTTCTTAGGCTCTGGGACACCTGTGGAGACCCCACCTTAGGGTCACAAACTGATCTGGGTTGGGAGGGATCTTAAGGCTCATCTCATTCCATGGGCAGGGACATTTTCTACTAGACTGTTGCCTGGAAAGGCTGAGCTGGAACAGAGAGTACACAGAGCAAAAGGAATATAATAGGTACTTATTGAAAGGATGCACCTTAGGCAGTGCAAGAGCCCAGCCAGGGCTACACCCATATCAAATCTAAGATGGATCCTGGTTACCAGTTTTTACACTTTTATAAGTTTTGGTTCATCTACACATTGGGATCAGTTATCCAATCACAGCCCCAGGCTATGTAGTCTCAGCCCCTGGCTTGCCCCCTTTCCCTCGTTGTTGTTTCTAATTTTTGGGTACCAGTTGTCCTTGATTCTCTATCTAGGAAGGAATTGTTTTGTCACTACCCTGTGAAGAGACCTACTAATACCTAACATGAAGTTTCAGAGTTGCACACTAAGCAGCAGAGATTCTGAAAAATATAGAAGCTAAAACCTAAGGCATCAGATCAGGTTGCTCCAGCCTGGCCTTGAACACTTCCAGGGTTGGGACATGATGGTTTGATGTTCTCTGTATTTTGTCTGGAAGAGGACTAATGTTGTTTTTTCTGGACAGGCAGCATAGCCAACCAGCTGTTCCACCAAGTGATGTTTGATAAGTGTCTTTACGCCATGACAAAATGCATGCCTCGAGAGCTGAAGAAAAGGAAGAAGGCACAGGCTCAAAGCTCTCAGCCCAGTGCCAGAAGGACTAGAAAAAAAGGGAAACCGTGCAGGAATGACAACTTCAGTGTAAGATGTTTGTGCAACCTCTTCAGATACAAATCCCTGTAAATAAACAAATTAATGTTAATAAGCAAATTAATGTTGGCAAGCCATTTCTCTTTTCTGCCAATATAGATGGAAGAGATGTTGGAAGAGGAGGAGGAAGAGGATGGTGAGGATGTTTACCTCTCCAAAGAAGATCTTCTCCAAGTCCGTGACGCCATTTTCCTTCTTTTGAAGAACTTGCTCAGACTTCTGCCCAAATTCTCTCTAAAAGAAAAGCCGCAGTGCATGCAGAACTGCCTGCAGGTAAGAAAAAGCCAGCATGAGGAACCTTATGTCCCTAACACAAACCTTTTGGGGATGCAGCATTCCACTGGGAGGAGTGGCCAAATTAGTGGAGATGTGGGAGCAGGATGCCTGCTCTGTGTCTGCCTCTCATGCTGAGCACTTGTAAGTGTTTTGTTCAATGAATCAGAAGGGTTTGGGTTGGAAGGGACCTTAAATCTCATCTTGCTCAGCTCCCTGCCATGGGCAAGGACACCTCCCACTATCCCAGGTTGCTCCAAGCCCTGTCCAACCTGGCCTTGGGCACTTTCAGGAGCAGCCACCACTTGTTCCTGGGGGAGCTTCTGGGCTTTGCTTTTGTTCTACCTCAAAGGAGGTGTTTGACAGTTAAACCCAACGGTATGACTCCAGACATCCCAGAGCCCTGCACACTCTCCCCTCAGGGCACTGAGCTCAGCTTGGCTCTCTTCCCTTGCAGGTCTTTGTTGAGATGACCAGCTTTGAGCCAGTGCTCCACGAGATCAAGTTTTCAGCAGCAATGTGAGCAAATAATTCTTAAAAATTCTTATAAAGAATTCTTATAAAGATAATTGGAATAGGTTCCATGTGGTGACAGCAAACAACATCTTGTGATTATTGAATGTTTCACAGTCAGTGAGCTCCTTTAATAGCCATAGTTACTCTGATGAGAGGTGAAGACATCTCTTTGCCTTTTCTTCTTAGGGATATCAACAAAGCTAAGTACATTCCTGAGCTGGCGTATTATGGACTTTACTTACTGTGTTCCCCTCTCCATGGCACAGAAGATAAGGTAGGAATTAAACAGCATCTTTAACATCCTCACAGCAGCAGGGCAAAGGAGTGACTGCTTCTTCCCTTCTGCATGTCATTTTTGCTTGTATGGTTTTTACTTTTCAGTTTCCCTCTCTCCTGGGTCAGAGCAAAGATGGTTTTTTTCCACTCCAGTCCTTATTCCCTTTTGTTGCAATTATGTTGAGACAGACTGGACGGGTAATGATAGAAATTTTTTAGAAAACTTTTCATGCCTTCTTTCAGTGAACTTCTTTCTGACTCCTTTCCTCATAGGCAGCTCCACACAGCTCTGACTCCTTCTCTCCTCTTCACGACTGGCTAAACCCAAACCTGTCCCTTTCCCAACCACCTTACCCTGTCTGTTCATCACACAGCATCTTCTTATCTTGTCTGTCCCTTACCTGCCCATAGCACAGCCAGCAGGCTCCAGCTACAGCAGCTTCTCTGTCTCCAGCTCTGACTGCATCCCAAACTGCAGCAGACTCAGTTCCAAACTCAAACTGCAGTTTGTGTCTAGCTAGCCCACTCTTTTATAAGACCCATCCTCATTGGGCAGACAAGGCTGTTTCCACTCCTCTTTAATCAGTACAGCTGTAATTCCTTGGGAAAGATTCCCTCCTGCACTTCCTTACAAACTATCTTTCCACAGCCTTTGGCATCTTTGCTGCTGCACTTGTGTGCAGTGAATCCCATGCTCTGCTGGCTCTTATGGCAAATGAATTGAAAACAAAGGAGAGCTGCAGTGGCATTGGGTCTCTGAATCTCAAAGAAGAGAATTCCAGGTGACTGCCTTTGCCTGGAATGTTGGGATTCCCTGCTAGATGGAGCTGCAGCACCGCCTGGCAGTGCATGAGGGGTTGGGCTGTGCAGTGCTCTGTGCACTCAGTGAGGCTGAGCAGGGCTGGTTCTTGTTCTGAGAAAGCTCTGTGATCATGGAGCAGCCAGTTCTGCCAGAAACTTTGCATCTTTATTTGTTTAAATTGGCCAGCAGAGCAGGGCATCTCCCACTTACCTGAGTGCTGCTGAGTGCTGGGTGTGCCCGATCTGTGTCTGTGAGTCTGTGTGACCCCTGGGCTGGTTCTGAACCTGCAGGCTGGGAATCAGCAGCTGTCTGGTGAGGAAAGCCTGGAGCACACACTAACCTGGTTATTCCTGAGTGCCAGCCCAGCTCCAGCAGCCCTAGGCCTGTGTGTTTCTGCCTCCTTGGTTTCTCAGTGCAGCATGAGCTTTTGGAGCTGGTGACATTTGTGCTGACAGCAAGGTATAGTCACCTTTCCCAGACTCGCCTCACCTTCCCTGCCTCTCCTGCTTGCTCAGGGAATGTCAGGATCATGAGGCAAGCCATGGTCCCAAAAATGTGGTAAGGAAGCAACTCCAAAAGTTCAAGTGCCCATGATGGTACAAAACACACATTTAGCTTAAAACATCTCCTGTGCAAAACCCAGTGAATTTCCTCAAATTCCAAATGTTTCTGGCAAAAAAAAAAAAGTCCACAGGGGACTTTGCCCTCTTTGGAGGGCAGCTGTTAATGCTTTCAGAAAACCCTTCTGAGACCTTGTTGAGCTTGCATGAGACCATCACAGCCAGGAAAGATGATGTGTGCATTTAGAATGTGCTCTTGGAATTTCTCTGCTTCAAGTCATCCTTTAACATGTGCTGTTGTTTGCTTCTAAGCTTGAATAAGAATTATTTCATGACCTTGGAGTGCCTGTCCATGGGAAGGAGCCTGCCAATAACCTGTTCTTTGCAGACCCTTCGAGGCATGTTCCAGCTGCTCCTGGGTGTGGTTCTGATGGTGCAGAGCAGAGGGGGCTCCAGGCGTGAGGCCCTTCCCATCACAGCAGCTGTGACCAGCGCCAGGGACCAGGCTGTGAAATTCATCAGGTACCTTCAGAGCTCTTGCCATGGCTGCTTCTTCCTTCTGGCATGCCTTTGCTTTGCTGTTGAGGTGATAAAGGGATGAGACAAACTGGCACTGGCTTTGAAGTTGTTTGTGCAAATGAGGCTTAATTAAAATGTCTGGAATGGGAATTTACTGAGCTTGCTGGCAGAGGGGGAAGAAGGTGCCACAGCACCCATTTTCTGTATTTTGCTTTGTGTCAGTTTCTCAGGTCTTGTGAATTGTGAAGGAAATGAAAGATTAACATGGAGCTCATTCCTCCATAATTCTTTGCTCTCTCCTGCTTAATGATATGTTTTGCCTATGTTTACTCCTCCTGTTGGAAATGTAGCTTGTGCAGTGATCCTCAGACAACATATAAAAGTAGATTGAGAACAAAGAAAATTTTCATGTTACCCTTCTAGTTGTATGAAAAGTATGGGAAGAAATTCTTTTGTGCCTGCAAAGCCAGGTTAATGTGGAAAGTAAGGACGGTTCTCTGAGAATATCCTGCTGCACTCATGATTCCAGAGTCATGGCCACTTTTCCTGACTTTTCAAATGCATTCCAAAAGGAATGCCCTTGATTTTTCCTCTGTTATAAACCAGCTTTTTTGAAATGTGCTTTTCTCTCCCTCTCCTGTACAGTTCTCTGGTAGATGAGCTGAAGGAAGCTATTTACCCTGTCCTGCGAATATTGCTTCAACATATCTGTGCCAAGGTATGCCAAGCTCTGCTGCTTCTGGAGCTGGAGAACTCCTGTGGATACACTGGAATATCATTGATAGTTTGGGAAATCTGTTTTCACAATCTTTTGTAAGAAATGAAAACATGTGATGACTGAGGAAGCTGTGATGATTCTCCCAGCTATTGTTGGATGTGAAGATATCAGCTCATTAAATAAAAAAATACTTCTCTTAAGGCCTGAATTGCTTTTCTGGCATGCAGAGCAGAGTGGAGTATCACAGGGTGCCCTTGCCCTTGTCTTTCAGGTCCCAGACAAGGCTGAGTATCGCAGCTCTGCTGCCCAGGCCCTGGTGACCCTGCTGGACAAATTCCATTGTGCAGAGTTCGCTGACTTCATCGCTTGGCTTTATAAATTCTCCCTCAACCTAGTAAGTGCATCTCCTTGATGTTCTGGAGATGAGGGGCTCAATCTCAGCACTGAATAACTGTGTCACCGCTGGTACCCAGCGGCAAGAAAACTGAGCATATCCTGCTGTTCACTTCCATTAACAGAGCACCTCATGTGCTTTTTCTTCCAGCAAGTTTCCTACAGAGTGTTTGCTCTTGATGTAGCCTTGGCTTTGTTGGAGCTGCCAGAGAGGAGCCCAGACACCTCCTTGTCCCAGGATCGTCAGAAGTTCCTAAAACACAAGTTTTTAGTGCAGGTCATGGTGTTTGGCCGCTGCTCAGACATTGCCCCCGTGGTCAGGAGCAAAGCTCTCAGCAGCTTTGTCCATTGTCTGGAAATGAAAGCTGCTGCTATCTCGGAGAGCATTCAGCACTTACTACAGAGCTGTGAGTATTGTGAGCACATGAGGTAATGGAAATAATTCTTGAACTTTCAAGGGAATAATTGCTGGGAGGTAGGAGTTGTCAGGAACTTAAAAACTGGCACACAGATTCCTTACGTAGTGAGCATAATGAGCAGTAATTCATGAGCCTTGCTGCTTATGAAGCCTTATATTTAGAAGGGATTTATTCTTGTGCATCAGTTCTAAAGAGATTCCTCTGCGAGGTCCCTTTGAAGGATGTTTACAGACAGTCAAAATTGCTCATTGGGAAAAAAAAAAAGCAGTTCATTCTTGCCTGACAGCTGATTAAATCTTGAGTTGCCTTTTGCTTCTGCTAAGTTGTTCTGTTCGTGACTGGCATTCCGAGCTCCCTCAGGTGTGCTGAAGGCCAGATGGCACAATTCAGAGCCTGCACACAGCACCCCACGGTTAGATTGCTTGCCTGAAAAAAATTGGGAATGACAGAATATCTAGAATTAAAATACTTTGTTTAATTTTCTTTTTCATTTCTCTTTTTTGGCAGCCTCTGTCCGCACAGTGTCAGAAGCAAACACAAACACTGCAAGCACGACAGTCAGTGCAGAAGGTACAGAGTCATTCTTTTCCAGTAAGTCTCAGGCTTTTCTTGGCATGCCATTTCCTTAAAACACACATATCTGTTCAACCTAGGGCATGCATGAGGCTCTCTGTTTAGCACTGAAGCAAGTTCTTGCTGGGTGAATATATTCCTTTCTTATTCTTCAGCTTTTATCTTCTCTTTCAGCTGTGTCCAACCAACCACTGAAGACCTTCCAAACTGTTGAGCTGACAGACAGCAGTGATACTGCTGGGCCTGATGGTATGTCAGAATTAAAGCAGCCTTTTCAGATAACCATTCAAAGCCTTAATTCAAATCAGACTTTCTGAGGTGTATTCATTGTCCATTTCTCAAAGGAAGTGGAGAAAGCTGTTACAAAACACTTAGGGGTGATGAAGGGGGTGGAATTGCCAGCCATAAAGAAATACTATTTCCACTCAAGTCTGAAAAATGCATTTAATCCTGAAATGCTGATGTCTGTTTATACTAATGTGGTGGCAACACTTGTTGAAAAGCAGGTAATTTATTCTTCCCAAAAAAGGATGGTAATTGATGTGGGATTATAACACTTGTAGCTCCATGAATTTCAGGGTAATTAAATCTCTTGCTCCAGTGCCCAAAGAGCTGATATATTTTGCTGTGTAAAGCACAGCACCTTTGAGTAACACAGTTCTGTAAGCAAGGATCTGCTTCTCTGCAGCATCAGGTTGAAAGCTGAAAACAGTGTCACATGGAATGTCCTGATGCAGCATGGCAAGCTGCTTCTAATTTGTTGATAGCATGAAATCACCATGCAAGATGGCTTTTGTGGCCGAGATGTTTCTTGTTTAAGCCTCACCCTTTCTTTTCCTCTTGTGTGGAAAAGCTTTTCCTTGTAACCTTTCCTGGCCCCTGCAGGATGTGCACTCTCAGTTCTTACTGTTCACCTCCCCTGACCTGCTGACAGCCCAATTCTCTGCTTTCTTCACATCCTGCAGTGGTGCCTTTGTTCCCCTGCTCCTCACAGGGGATCTCCCTCCCTATCTCCAGAAGCCAGGCTCCAATCTCCCCCCATTGAAAGCTCCCTTTTTCAAACACACTCTGCTGATAAATTTCCTTAATCTGCTCCCTCAGATAGAAAAGTCCTCCAGGCCACTCGAGGTATTGTGCATTCCTTGTTTAGTTGCAGGCTCCTCGTGCCAGAGGATGCCTGGGTTTGTCTCTGATACCCAGCTGAGCACACACTTGGCAAAACAAATTAAGAAAAGGCTGGAATGAAGAAATTCTGTCAGGAGCTCCAGAGGATGATGGAATACAGGGCTCTCCAAGGCAGTCAAGGTGCATTAGCAAATCTGTCTGGCACATACCTATGTTTGGCTTATGTTTGTGCTAATTTTGCACTCTGAAGACAAAAAAGCTTTTTTTCTTTCTTTTTTTATTTTAGAAAAGAAATAAATCTCAGCCAGGGATAGTCAGAACATGCTCAGCACTCAAGGGCAGAGATAAGAGGGGTGGGGATAACCTGCAAGGTGAGGTGTGCACTGCAGAATTCTCTCTGCCTACCAGCATCATACATTTCCTTCCCTTGGGACTTCTCAGCCCTTTGGAACTTGGGATTTTTGGTTGTTTCACTGTTTGTTCCCACCCCCCACTTTTCTATATCAGAAAAATCAATGTCAAAGTGTGATATTTGGTCACCTTCACAAGATTGGGCTATTTTAGTGGCAAAATCTTGCAGTGGAAAGGTTCTGTGCTCTTCCTGTGCAGCTGCTCTTGGGAGGAGGATGGGACTGCCCATTAAGAAAGTCCAGATCAAAGTCCCTTTGCTTCCTTTTGGTAAAAATGTATTTTTAAGCTAGTTTTGCTTAGTTCCCTGTGACTAATCCTATTTTTTAATGGCAACAGGATGGATGTCCATGTGAATCTCTAAGTAACAGATCTCCAAATTTGGCATATCTTTGGGAAATCTGACTTAATGCTGGGAGAAATCTAACAAACAGCAATAAATAGAAACCTTAAAAGCCATGGTAAAATGTTTGAGGTTCTTATGGCCAGTTAATAGCCCAGTGATTCAAAATGTGAAAATAATTGTGTATTCAGTTGTGTGTCATTTAATAACTTATGCCTTGAAGATGTATTTTTTTCCTGCCAACAGAAATAAGTATGAATATGGCTGTGCAGAGTAAAATTTGAGCCCTAACTTGACATCCAGGGAAGAGAGATGTGGTTTGGTTTCTTTGTAGGCTCTGAGGTGTTCTTTGCAGCTGCCATTCTGCAGCCTCAAGGAATTAACAAATGGAGTAGTTTCCCCTCTGTAACACACAGCAGTTCATACATTAATGCTTGATGCTGTGTGCAGCTCTGAGGAAAAGCTCCCAAGAGCTTGTGGGTGTTCTGAGCTCTGCAGAAGCTCCCCTGGCTCTGGCTTGGCTCCATTTGTCTGAGCTCTGCCCTGGTAGCTCTTCCCACAGGTACCAGGGTTACCTGAGCCACAGGTTTTTATTCAGCTGTGCCTGACTTGTCTGATGAGCTCTCAGATCTCAAGGGAACCTGCCTGACATCTTTTTTGTAGACAAAGAGGTCTGAAATTACAGATTCACTGTTTTTCTTTTTTTTTTTTTTTTTTTTTTTTTTTTTTTTTTTTTTTTTTTTTTCCCCAGTGTGTCTCAAGTAATTTGTTCCATCATTGTCTTTTGTGATATATTAATATGTGTTTTCAAATGAAAGAAGTGGGGAAAACCTTTGGGTTTGTTTTTCCTTCTGGCTCACACCTTGTTCTGGATTGTTCTGGGTGATTTTATTTGTGCTTTGTTCAGTCCTTCAGAAAGTTTTGGGGAGCCATTTGAGTTTGTTTTTGCACTGAGTTTGTGCTGCTTTAGTATGGGGAGGGTGCCCAGAGCAGCTGTGGCTGCCCCTGGATCCCTGGCAGTGCCCAAGGCCAGTTTGGATGGAGCTGTGAGCACCCTGGGACAGTGGAAGGTGTCCCTGCCATGGCTGGGCTGGCACTGGATGGGCTTTAAGGTCCCTTCCATCCAAACCATGCTGGGATTGTGTGGTTCCAGCTGGTGCTGTGGATAATTCCTTCTTGTGGGGGTAATTCCTTTTTATCCTCATTTTGGATAGGAGAAGTAGTCATGGCCATGCTGAGAGTGAGAGCTGGAGATGAGAAAACCAGCGTGAGGAAATCTGCTCTGCAGGTAGGGTGGGGTTTGCATCCTTCCCTGCTCTCTGTAATTACCCAAAATTGTTAAATAATTAATTAGGCCACAGCTTTGCTGCAAACTCTGTCACTTTGCCCACTTGTAGCTTCCTGCTCACCCCGCAGAGTGCCTTGAAGGCATTAAAGATCTTGTTTACTAGCTCCTGATAAGTAAATAATGCAGGCATAATGATGGAAATTTCTCTAGTGCCCTTGCTGGCTTTCTGTTATTCTGTCATTTGCAAGGAGAGGCTCTTGTCAAATGTCAATAGGCATTTCAATTAAGAGACTTCCTCATAAACTGAAGCATATTAGCTGCTTAGTTTGTTTTGACCTTGTTAGCAAAGGGATTAGGTTATATCCAGCCTCTTTTTGAGCTCTGTGTTGCTTTCCTTGCTGCTCATTTCTTTAATGAAGTCATTAGGTTTTAAAGAGAGATGCTTCAATGGAAACTTCCTTGTTCAAAAAAGGGGTGTCTGCTGCTGACTGCCTTCCTCTGTTAGTCCTGTTCATCCCAGCTCTTCCCCCTCAATTCACATACTGATTTGAGCTTCCCAGTTAGGGCTTTGCAATTCATGTTTTAATGCTTTCTGATTAAGAATAAAAATAAATCCCTCTTCCTTATTGCCAAGTAAAAGCTCATACAGGAGGCACATTACTTTCAAGGGGAAATTGTGCCATTCTCCCTCTCCAGCTGCAGTCCCAGAGCAGGAATGGCTGGGATGATGTTTTCTGTTTTATTTTACATCTCTGGCTGTCCCCAGCGCTCGTGAACCGTTCATGTGCCGCTTTGCTCTGCCTGACATTGGCAGGGGGTAAATTTGTATTTTTTGCTTTGCCACCCTGGCATGGATTCCTTACAGAGCTGTGCTGCTATTTGCCTGGCAGGTGTTTGAGAGCATCCTGAGGCAGGGGCTGGTGCCATGCACGGAGGAGGACGTGGGCGTGCTGCGGGACCGCTGCCGCGACCCTGCCGTGTCGGTGCAGAAGCAGGCGCTGCTCTCCATCACCGAGCTGCTCCTGGTGAGGCTGTGCCCTGCAGGGGCTCCCTGGGACAGGCTAGACAAGAATAACAGAAAAAAGTGGGGATTTATTTAAAGTTTTCAAACAGATCCACCTTGGGCAGTCAAAGCCTCCCAGAGGCTGCACCCAACATGGACAGTGCTCATGAGTTTTTCACACTTTGATAAGTTTGGCCTATTTACATATCAAGGGTTAATCCTCCAATTACATCTTCAGGTATTGAATTCATTTACCCCCAGTTTCCTCCCCCCACAAGTCACTTTTGTTTGTACTTTTTGGGTCCTTGAGTTACAGCCCAGAAGAATTGTTTTGTCTGAACAGAAGGGGAGAAGAACAGCTGACACTCTATATGGAGTTTAGAGTTCTACACTAAAGCAGTACAGGATTTGAGAAATACAAAAGCTGAAATCCTCAAGGGGAACAGGAATTCTGCCCCACCATAGAGAGGGGAGAGCAGGAGGGACCTCACCAGTTATTCACTCTGGCATTTGCATTTTGTGACTCTGCTCTAATTCTTTTCAGTACCTTTTGACTCGGAAGTCATGACTCACTCTGATACCTACTTGTGATTTATGCAGAGTGCTTCCAACTGTTGGGAGCACTGATTTTTCTGGCTGTTGATTTATGTGTCATGAAGAAAATGTTTATGTTGCTGGTCTTCTCAAGTTAAAAAAAACCCTGAATCACTTTCATATGTAATGTGTGGATGATAGCAATGCTATATTTTTCTTTCTTTCCTATTTATTCACAAAGGGTTTGTAGCTCAGGCTTGGAGCACAGGGTTTATATTAAGCAAAGCTCTTTTTTTTTAGTGCTAAATCATCTGCTGTACAGTCTTATTGCAAACCTGTTATAATTCTTTATAGAGTCTCAAAACAAAGTGTTCAGTACTTTAGCGGAAACACCAGGTATTTATCATAGAGATGATTAAAGACCTTGTGATGCTGAGTTTCCCTGTCCCACCTGCTGCCACACTGCTGGGCTTGATTAAAATTCAAGTTTCAAAGTTCTTGAATGAACCTGAGGCCTTTGCTGGTCGTACCCATGCATTTGAGATCCCCTAATGATTTCAAAATGTGTTTCTCTCAGTCTCAGCAGAGCAATGTCCTGGTGCAGAAGGCCTGGTTGAACGGAGTGGTGCCTGTGGTGATGGATGCAGAAAGCTCTGTCCAAGAAAAGGCCTTGGATTGCCTTGATCAGCTCTTGCTGCAACATATAAAATGTTACAATAAATCCAGGAGTGAGGATGGGAGACAGAAGCTGGCATGGGATCTGCTCTCCCTGTTGTCTTCAGAGTGCCAGGAGCTGAGGTAAGTGCCTTTTTCCCTTCCCTGCCCATGTTAACATTCAGGAATAAAACCCAGAGCCTTTTTTTTTTCCCTTTTAATCTCATTAGAATACACAACTTTTCCTTTACAGAAGGAAATTACCCATTGACTGGAGGACTAAGATAAGAGTCTGAGTCTGTGTTGTCATTCCTGTGTGGCCACAGACTGTGAGGTACCACAGCTCACACACACACTGCTAAAATGCACCTGCTGTCTGCTGTGTAAGGACAAGAAACCAAATTTTTCTTTAGAGCTGCTGAAATTCCCTGCTTGAAACCGTCAGTATATTTGTGGGGATGGAAATTACCACATGGAGGTGCTTGTGTTGCCCTGCCAGCTCCCAGGACAGGGCTGTTGAGCACAGACAAGAAGAGTTCAGCTTTGCTTCGTGTCAGGTGTTTTACCTGCTGCTCCTGTTACCTGTGCTCTCTCCCTGGACTGAAATGTTCATTGTTACAGTGCTGGGTGCACTGTTAGCATATGAATATTTAAGTCAAATGGAGGTGTTCCTGTGACAGAAGTGAGAGAGGATATATAAAGCAAGAACATCACCTTGTATTAATTCTTATGTACAATATGTTACTTGTCTTGTGACAAATCGAATTATCCTGCCTGCCACAGAACGCCGTGGGAAGGAGAGGGAGAAGTGGGATGACACACATCATGACAAGGACACAACATTGATTAAAGACAGCTGTATGTTTATTAGTCAACAGGGCATAATGGCTCAGAAATAGCACATGAGGCACTGGTGGTGCTGCCGTGCCAGGGTGGGGAGCTGTCACTGTTCTAATTCAGGCAATTTTGGAACAGAGTTTGCACATTCCTGGCACCTTCTTCCTCCTGACCCTGCAGGACCCTGCAGCTTGAGAAATCTCACAGCTCTACTAACGTGGAGTAGATAATTAGGGTGGTGCAGAGAGATGAGCAGGCTGTGATGCCTGTGATGCCTAACATGACTTTGCTGTCCCTTTATCCCTGGGAGACCCCAAGGCCAGGCTGGATGGGGCTCTGAGAACCCTGGTCTAGTGGAAGGTATCCTCACCCATAGCAGGGGGTAGAATGAGATGATTTTCAAGGTCCCTTCCAATTTAGACCATTCTATCACTCTGGGTATTAAATAACTGCTGGAAAGTCTTGGTTACAAATTGCTGAAATTGAAATTTACTGATGTGTCATGGGACCAGTTGGACCTTCTGTCTTAGTGCCCCAGTTCACAATATCCATGTAGGGATGCCAGGTCTGTAGAGAAAATGTGTGGAAATGTGGAAATTTTCAGTGTGAATTGTGGGAATGCCAGGCAATAGCAGCTTTGTTGTGTTGCCTAGTGAATGTTGGGTTTTCCTGGATTTTACTGTTTTGTTTATTCCTCCCTAACTTTCCTTTCCTCTCCACAGCCGTTACCTGAGTAAAGCCTTCCTTATGTTGTCCAAGCAGAACAAATTCACCTCCACTTTTATCAGAAATGTCATGTCTCATGTGGAGACAGAGCATTCCAGTGCAGCTTGGATGCTGCTTGCCAAGGTAGCTCGTTCTTCCCCCAAGTTGGATTATTCCAAGATCATTGAATCCTGGGACACTGTCAACAGGTGAGTGTGTGCTTTGAACTCCACTCTGCCCTTAAGGGAGCACTTAGTACCCTTCCACAGATTGCCTTTTAGCTGCTTTAATCCTAGTTTTTTTCTTCAAACTGTGAGTTCTGCAGCTGGAAATCCAGCAAAGACCTCGAGATCTGTGCAGTAACCAACTCTCTCCTCAAGCACTCTGTGATTTCATTGGCTTTGACAGGTCTGCCTTAATAATGCATGTCCCAGAGGAGAGGATTGCTCAGCTGTGATTTGGGGGAGTGTCCTGGTTTGAAGGACAGGTGTCTGCTAATAAAGGCAGAAGCTTCTCTTTGAAATGGAGAATGTAAGCCCCCTTCCTCCAAATTATTATAATTTTGAAATTAAGGGGCTCTCAGGCAAAGATATGGGAATTAAGAATAACAATTCTTTACTAGGAAAATTAAAATATCAATTCAGTATTACAAAGAACAATCCCAAAACTCTGCCAGAGTCAGAATCCAAGCTGACACCTGTCAGTCAGGGTGTTGGCAGCAGTCCCATTCAATGGTGGCTGCATCCTCCTGCAGTGGCAGATGTGGTTCAGTTGGTGCAGTGCTCCTGTAGAAGGTGCAGTTTTCCTCTGAAGGTCCAGGGATGATGTGGAAAGGTCTGGTTTTCCTCTGGAATCCAGTGGAAGGAAGGTACCTTGGTGTCCAAAATCTCAGTTTTTATCTGGGTAGGAAAGGCTTGGCTCCTCCCCCTGGGGGGAGCATCTCCCAGTGGGATGATGGAATTTTATCAGTCATGCACTGGAACTCAAGTGCCATTAACAGGAGATATCTCCTGGAGGGAGGATGGGCTGTGGAAAAGATAAGGATGATTGCCCCTGCTGGTTTAAAGATGGCCCATTAGCAGATAATATGTGCCATGGAGATAAGGGTCACTGTGATATATAATACGTATCCTGTATTGCAGCCCAAGACAGGGAGTGCCTCAGTTCACTGTTGGTTTTCCAGGCAGCAGGACATGAGCAGTGGCACCGTGGGACACATCCTGTGTGTCATCGGGCATGTGGCAAAGCACCTCCCCAAGAGCACCTGTGAGAGGCTGAAGGGTGAGTGGCCCTGGCCATCTGCAGAGGTTTTGTGCCTCCATCGACACTCAGAGATTCAAACATGCTGGTTTTGTGTGTGATGTCATCTCCAGAGAACATCAGGAGCTGGCTGAAGGAGTTCCAATGTCCCCTGGATGTGATCAGTCCTGCTGTGGAGGCTCTGCAGAGGCTCTGCCAGGCCTCTGTAGCTGCACCAAAGAACACACAGGTGGGACCCCTTGTAAAATACACCTTTCCAAATAGCCTGTTCCCCACTTAGGAGGTGTCTGCTGCTGTCTCCAGGCTGTGGGACGATGAGTTCTAAAAAAGGGGCTCTGACTCCAGCAGCTCGAGCGTGCTCAGCTCTTGAGCTGGAGAACATCCTGTGGCTAAGCCTGGACTTGTAGAAAATCTTCTGTCTTTAAATGTATTCACCTCTGAAATACCTTGCATGTGCCTTCTGTCCAAGTTTACAGAATTCCTAGAGGAAATTTCCTATGCTTGGTCCAGTTTGAAGCCACAGATTTATGCTGTAATCTCTTCCTGTTCTTCATCAGAGCTGCTGGAAATAACACAGATTTCCTAGACCTCTTTCTGGAGACCAAACAGGGAGTTAATAACATGCTCATAACTTTTTTCTGCCTCCATTTGTTTTATGCCATGACTGTTCTGCTCCCATAGTGGAAATTTAGGCCATATTTTGTTGGTAAAATAAAGATCTCAGCCTGGACACAATTGCAAAGAAGCTAAAACTGATGCAAGTCTCTGTCCCTAATGATTTCTCTTTGTGTCTGTTTTATATTTATCTTTCAGTATAGATGATAGCTATTTTATAATAAGCATCCCAATCAAGTTTAGTAAATAATGGGCAAAACTGAACCCTCTGTGCCTACAAGCCAGGGTGGGGTGATGGTTTCTGGGTTTTTAAACTGAAAAATTCAGAAAATTCTCCTCTGTAGGTACATCCACCACAGGGTGTTGGCTTAAAATGAAATCCAGATGTTCCTGCAGTTAGTCACTTCATCAAATCTAACAGCTATCATTTATATATGTGTTTGATTATTAAAATTACTACTTTTAGATGGTGGAAAACAAGAAATGATGCTTTATATTCAGCAGAGTGTAGAAGATAATCAGTTTTTCCTGTGTTTCCCCTCCACTCTTTGGAATTCACATCATGTTGTCTTTGTTAATGGAGCTGCTTTTTTCAAGCAACATCTAAAAATTCCCACAGGCACCTCCAATGTGTTGGGTGCACATGAAACAGTCGCCTAAATCCTTTTTGTTTAAGTCTGTGTGATTTCTATAATGAAGTAAACTTGGGCTTGTGGATCATTAAAAGCCAAATTTTCCAAGGTGTTTTGACACTTGCACACATCCTTTGATGTGCAGGGAGAATTTTAAAGCTCTAAGGCACTGTCAGATTGATTTTAATGGGATCCACATTATTAAAAGCACATAAAGACTTTGATATTAGGGATTCATGTGTGGACAGATATTACAGCTACCTTTTGTTTAATTAATCAAGTGTTGAATTAATTTTGTTTAATTATGGAACAGGAGCTCCTCAACCAGCAAAACCAGGTGTTTGGAGTTTTGGTATCCACCTGTGAGAGCTACATCTCCAGCATAGTCCTCAAAGAGCATGGAGCAGAGCAGCTGCAGGAAGATCTCTTGGTGAGTTTGGGGATTATTATTTTAAAAAATCCCCTTCAAGGATTATTTAAAGGGTGTACTTGGAGCTGGTGTTCCTCAAAATCCGTGCCAAGGACTGAGGGAACAGCAGTGTGCATGGTCTGTGTGTGGGATGAACTCCGGTATTTAAGGGAGCCTATGGAGACAAAAGCATTCCCAGCTGAAGAATGAACACCTTAAATGCTACAGGAGCCCACAGGAGTTTTACACACCAGCAGTTGCTTTAAGGATATGGCACCACATGTATTTTTAATATATAACGTGGTTTTTTTTCCTTGCTTTTCCACTCAAATTCTCAGAGGAGCTGTTTGGGAGAAAGGTCTGTAAAGGCATGGAATGCTTTGAGGAGTATTTCAGTCTCATTAGATGTGGGGGGTGTTGGAGCATATTAAACACACCCACCCAGGATTTCTGTTCCAAAGCCTCCCCTTCTGTTCTCCAGCCACTTCTTGAAAGGACTGAAGGAATTTTGAGTTGTTTTTGGAGAAGAACTGACTCCTGCTGGCTTAATTTGCAGCTCAGCCACTGCCTTTTGACTGCAGTGCTGCTTTCTCTCTGCAGGTTAGACACCTCTTCCTTCTGGGTGAGGCTGCCCAGATGTGCCCAGGCATGGTGGATGAAAACATCTTCCTTCTGGTTCAGTCCATCCTGGCCTCTTCTGGCAGCAAGGACCAACGTGAGCCACTCTCCTCCTGCCTTTAGCTTTGCATCAACAGGCACCACTGTGTGCCAGGCCATGTTTCCATCCCTGATTGTTCTTTTTCAGCCTCTGCTTCTACAGATAGTGAGGAAATCCCTGGTTTCCAGCTGCTGTCCCAGTTCAGAGCCCCAGCCATGCCCACCGTGGTCAGGGCTCACGCTCTTATCACTTTAGGTAAGTGCCTCCCTGCCCCAAAAATGGGCCTTTGTGTATCTCAGGCTTTCTGGTGAAGTTCTGCCCAGAATCCTGGAGGAAAGGAGGCTCAGGGGGACCCTGTCACTCTGCAGCTCCCTGACAGGAGGGAGGAACCAGGTAACAAGGGACTGGACAAGAGGAAACAGCCTCCAGCTGTGCCAGGAGAGGTCAGGTTGGACATGGGGAAGAATTTCTCCATGGAAAGGGTTGTTAAACAGAGGCAGGGACTGCTCAGGGAGCCTTGGAGTCCCCAGCCCTGGATGTAGCACACAGAGCTCTGAGCTGGGTGACAAAGTAGGGATCACAGGTTAGACTCAATGATCGCAGAGGTCTTTTCCAACCTAAATAATTCCATGTAAAGCTCTGGCAGTTGTGACAGAGAGCCCCAGTGGGCTCTGGCATTAGCCCAGCTCAGAGCTTTTAGCAATGCAGATATCCATGGAAACCATGAAAAAAGTTGGGCAAACCATCAGAACCCTGCCAGCTCTGCTTCTCCAGGTGGCTAATGCATTAATAGTGATCAGTAATTAGCATTGTCCCCCAGAGCTGTGCTGTCCTTGTACTCAGAGCTGAAGGATCATCTCACTTGCAGTAAGATGCTCCAGAGAGAGTGAAGAAAACTTGCTGCTTTTGATGTAGCTTAGAGCAGAATGACTGCACTCAAATACTTGTTCTCCTCAGTGTGAGTGAAATGCTGCTTTCAGAGAAGCCTGGCTAGCTGCATTCCCATGATTCTGAGAAATACCAAGTGAAAGTTCTGGGTTTTAATACTTCCATGGTTAGGAACAAGTTTCTTTTGCAGATAGGCAGCATTATTCTTCCCTTAATTGCTTTGGAAAGTTTAATACTTTCGTGCAGAGCTTGGGAACAGGGAGAAATGATGTTAGAACTATTGCAGGCTATTTTATTTTAGGTTGGTTCAGTGATGCTCTCAGAGGTGGGTGTCTCCCTGCTATGCCTGTGACAGCTGGGGCTGTTCTTTTTAGCTGCTTTGAATAATACCCTGTACACAGAAATAGTTTGCTGTGAAGGAGGGAATTTGGCATAGAGACCCACTCTATAGGTCTAAGGGGAGTTTGGAAGAACTTGAAGTACCATCTCCCTGAGAGATCGTGCAGATTGCTCATCAAGTTCCAGCATGAGTTTCTTGTTTATTCCCTTGTTTACTTCCTGATTCCTTCCCTGGCTCATTTTGGAGGCAGTGAGCTGGGCTGGGCTGGTTGGGAAGGAGAGTTTACTCCCAGCTCTGCTACTCTGGTGATGCCTTGGAGTGGCCACCTGGAACAGAGACCAGAGTTAAGATAATAAAGTGGGGATTTATTAAAGGCCTTTAACAGATCCACCTTGAGTAGTCAAAAGCCTTGTAGAGGCTACACCAAACATGGACAGTGTCATGAGTTTTTCAGATAGATACAAGTTTGGTCTATTTACATATTAAGGAGTGATATCAGGGGTTAATTTTTCAATTACATCTTCAGGTAATGAGTTCCCCCAGTTTGCTCCCCCACAATCCACTTTTTTGTACTTTTCAAGGCCTGAGGCTGTGGTGTATCCTTGGATATCAGGCCTAGAGGGATTGTTTTGTCTGACCAAGATAAGCAGAGTTAACTTAATATGGATCTTAGAGTTTAACAACTCTTTATATGGAGCTTGGAGTTTACCTATAGTTTATATGTGGATCTTAGAGTTTACCTACACTTTATATAGGAAGCTTAGAGATTACCTATACTTTATATATGCATCTTAGAGTTTAAACTTCACTTTATATGGAGCTAAGAGTTTAACAACACTTTATATGGATCTTAGAGTTTAACTAACTACACTTTGTATGGATCTTAAGGGTTTACCTACACTTTATATATGAAGCTTAGAGTTTAACAAGACTTTATATGGATCTTAGAGTTTACCTACACTTTATATATGGAGCTTAGAGTTTAACTAACTACACTTTGTATGGATCTTAAGGGTTTACCTACACTTTATATGGATCTCAGAGTTTTAACTTCACTTTTTATGGAGCTTAGAGATTACTTACAGTTTATATATGGATCTTAGAGCTTACCAACACTTTATATGGAGCTTAGAGTTTACCTACACTTTACATATGGAGCTTAGTTTAACAACACCTTATATGGAGCTTAGAGTTTAACTAACTACACTTTATATGGAGCTTAGAGTTTAACTAACTACACTTTATATGGATCTTAGAGTTTTAACTTCACTTTTTATGGAGCTTAGAGTTTAACCTCACTTTATAAGGAGCTTCAAGCTATGCACTAGCACAGTGCAGGGTTTGAAAGCCATGAAAGCTGAATGTCGGGGCGCTGTCTCCCCAGGGAAGCTGTGCCTGCAGCACGAGGAGCTGGCCAGGAGCTGCATTGCGGCGGTGGTGCGGGAGATGGAGGAGTCCCCGGCCATGCCCCTGCGCAACAACGCGGTGATCGTGCTGCGCGACCTGTGCGTGCGCTACACCTCGCTGGGGGAGCCCTACGTGCCAAACATGTCCCTGTGCCTGCGGGACCCCCACCCCTTCATCCGCAGGCAGACTCTGGTCATGCTCACCAACCTCCTGCAGGTGATGTGCCAAATCTGTCCCTGTTTGAAAGGACAGGCGTGCTAGGGAAAGCTCTGCTTTTCCTTGAAATGAAGAAAAGTAAATCTCTCCTCCTGAATTAGTATAGTTTGGAAATGAAGGGGTTTGAAAGCAAAACCAGTGAGAGGTTCCAAGTCAGAAATACAGTTTAATAAGAAAAAAGAGAAAAATAAAATACATGCAGTAGTACAAAAGAAAAAAAAGCATTGACAGAGTCAGAATACAAACTGACACCACTAGTTAGGGTGGTGGTAGCAGTCCAGATGAAGGGGTCCTGCTGAAGCAGTGATTCTGTAGAAAGATCTGGTAGCTCTTGTCCTCTGGAAACCAGTGGGTAAGGGCTGACTTGGTGTTCCAAATTTCATTTTTTTAATCTAGATAGGAAATGTTTGGTTTCTCCCCCTGGGTGGAGCATCTCCCAATGGGATGATGTAATTTTATCAGTCATGCAGTGGGATTCCAGGGCCCATTAACAGCAGAAATCTCCTGGAGGGAGAATGAGTGTGGAAAAGATAAAAAATGTTGCCCACCTGGTTTTAACAGTTGGCCCATTAACAGAGGATATCTCCCAAAGGGATAAGGGTCACTGCCCCGCCTGGTTTTAACAGATGGTGATAGAATATCATTTTTGGGCACATCTTTACATTGTAACCTAGGACAGGGGCTCTCAGGCAAACACGGGGATAGGAATAACATTTCTTTACTAATATATTTAACAAGGCAAAACAGAATGAAATTGATAGCAAACAGAACAGGAACAGTGACAGTTAATTTGGTTGTGGGCACTTTCCCCTGTGGTGCAGTTACCATCACTGCTGGCAGTGAGGTCTGGTTCCTGGTGGGCAGGGGCAGATGTGATGATCCCATGTGGCTGCAGGAGTGCTGGGGGTGATGGTGGCTGTGTCCCAGATGGGAAGGGTGGGGGAGAGACTCTGCTCACAAATCCTTGGAGTGTCGGTCCTGGTGCTCCAACAGGATGCTTGGAGATGGCAAACTGAAGCAGGAGAGAATCCTAGCAGGGGTGATGGGTCCAGCAACAGAAGAGGCAGCTCCCAGTTGGGATGACTGGGTGAGGTTTTCCAGAGCCTTCCTCCTCCCAGAGCCGTGCCTGGTGGCTCAGAGCGTAATTAATGCTAAGTGAAGGGTGTTTAAACCTGTGTTTAGTTACTGCCTTTTCTGCAGGGACATCAACAGCAGCTCTGTTTGATAATGAGGCTGTTTTTAGTCAATGGTTGCCCCTTTTCTCATCTTGGTTTCTTTGAACTCCCTCCAGTTTCACTCCTTTATCAATGCCTGTAACAAGCACCACAACACCTTTTTTTTTCTCCTGCTGCCTCTGCTGATTGTTCTGAAGGTGTGAATGTTGAGAGGCTCTAAATGTTTACCCTCCCAATGTTCACATGAGGGCAGGTTTGGAGTGCATTTGGCTCTGAAAACAGCATTGAAGAATACGTCTGCCATGGGGCAGAAGAGCAGATTTTTCACTTTTCTACTTTATTCTTCATACCTGGGGTAAACCTTGATGTGCTGCTGTGGCATTTATGCTGCTTAGAGCATCCCTCAAAATATTTAGGATGGTTTTGGGGTTTATTTTATGTGCCTCTGGCTGAAGTTTTACAGCTTGTTCATTTACCTGACTGCAGTTTGGAGGTTCACACTAAGTTTTACTGGTTCAAGTTGTTAATTTCTGCTGATTTCACAGGAGGAGTATGTGAAATGGAAGGGCTGTCTCTTCTTTCGGTTTGTCAGCGTCTTGGTGGATCCAGACCCAGATATTGCCAGGTAAAAATCTCAGCTGAGAAATGATGAAGGAGTTAAAGGTCAGAGATGTCTCAAAACCTGTCAGTCTTGGCTCCTTCACATTATGTAGAGAAATTCCAGTGATAAAGCAGATTATCCCCCTAACCTCTGTACTTCCTTTAGGGTCTGCAGTGGTGGCAAGGAGGTGATGAACCTCTCTCCAGGTCATTTGAAAGTCCCAAAGTGTGTCCTTGGCTGTCCTCAAAACGTGCAGTTCTGCTCTATTTAGGACTCAGTTATCAAAAAAAAGGACGTTTTGAGACAGACCCTTATGAAATCTTCCTCGTGGTTTTCTGACTTGTCAGAAACTCGTGGTTTTTTGAAGCTTTTTCTCTAGTGCTGGGTTTGTTTTTGGATTAGGATTAAATGTTTTGTTGGAGTTTTCCTTTTTCTTATATTGCATGCCTTGCCTTTTCAGCCTGCTGCCACATCTTGTAATTAAGAGGAATGACCTGTCAAATGATGTATCAGAGGAATTACACACTCATTTTAAGTGCATGTTCGTGAAGTTTTTGGAGGTTTCAAGGTCTCCAGTTGCTGTATTGTGTGAGAAATGAGTGGGGCAGGTTTCTCTCAGGTTGGGAGGTCATGTAAAAATTTAGGATACAAAGGAGGATTGGACACTTGCTGCTTGTTTCTGCCTGGAACAGTCAGTCTGAGATGGATATTTCCAGAACCATCAACCTTTTGTCAATTACCATTCACATTTCCTTTTCTCTTCAGTGTGTTTTTAATATCTAAAAATGTCTTTCCAGTAGATGGTGACATTGCAGCATCATGTTCTTCCTGTTTCTTTGGAAGCCTTTTCCTTTGCATCTGCATTTAGAGATTGCATCCAGACAAAAGCACATTCTTCAATCCTGGGGTTGCCTTGCAGCTCTTGCAGGACCTTTGGTGATTAATTTGTTGCTGAGTGCTGTGTCTCAGCCACAGTGGAGCTCAGGTTATTTAAATAATTAAAATGCTGTGCCTGGATTCAAGTTCAGATTCATTTCTGACTCATTTTGCTCTAATGGCCATAAAAATAAGTAGTGCTCTGGAGCTGGAAATGTCTGTCCTCCTGAGAAAAGGATGGAAAAGGGTGGAAGTCAGTGAGCTAGGCAAAAAAATTAAATGTGGTATTGAGGGAGACTTGGCATAGGGAAACCATCCTGCTGCCTTGAGAGCCCTACAAGCTTCAGGGGTGGCTTTTGGAGATTATGCAGTGATAATTTCTTTCTTCTCCTCCTCCCCAGGTTTGCAGAGTACTGTGTGGTGCATGTCTTGCTGAAGAGGAACCCTACCATGTTCTCCCAGCACTTCATCGAGTGCATCTTCCATTTCAACAGCTACGAGAATCATCAGAAGTACAACAGGTTCCCCCAGAGCCTGCGGTCAGTTGAGCACATTCCTGTCTAATTTTTGCTAAATTATGGGCTGTCTGGCCATGCACCTCTCAGTGACAGCACAGCATTTGTGTCACTTGATAATTATCCATGCAGCAGAGTGAAAAGAGGCAGGGGAAGCAGTGCTGAGTTGTGTCCTGCCTTCCCTGTGACACTGCTGTGTGTAATTTGCAGGACTGTGTGCTGCCCTAACAGGTTTATGGGCCTTAAAAGTGACATGCAGATATCCCTGGCTGATTTAAGGTCTCATTATTCCTGGGAGCTGCATAATGTGATTTGGGCCTCTGTAAAATGTCGTGCTCTGCCACAGGGCGAAGCAGCTCTTCTCTCTGAAGGGGAAGGATAACAAGGAGAAGAGGATGAGGATCTACACCTTCCTGCTGGACCATTTCACAAATCAGCAGAGGTTCAACATCACCACCAGGATCAGCCACAACATCCTGGGTAAGGATCTGCCTTTAAAAATCTGGCAAATGAAAAACTGGTGTCTGTGTAAAAGCTCATGATCCAGGTGTGTTATCACTGCTGTTTCTGGAAAAACAAATTATTTCTGGCCTGTGTATTCCAGCTTGCTTTGTGGATGAGGTCCTTCCTTTGGACCTGGAAGGCAGTGAGCTGCTCTCAGATGCATTTGCAATCCTCAGCTGCAAAGAAATCAAGCTCTCAGGTATGAGGTCCAGAACAGAGGAAGACATTCAGCCTGACGAAAATGAGCTGTCCATGAAAAACTTAATCTCGCAGGTGAGGGGCACTTGGTCTGCTGTGGGAAGAGGGCTGGGCTTATGTCTTGTAAAAGCAAAATATGAAGGCAGAATTTGTGAGGGATGCTTGTTGTGGAGCTGGAGGGATCAGAAGTGCATTTCCCTAGGAGCCAGGGGAGCCGGGCTGAGCTGGATTTGTTCCCCACCCCTCTCCTTGCTGAAGCATTTGAGCGGAACAATGATTTTCCTGTACCTCTGGGCAATTTGCCTTCACTGTGAGAATTGAATGACTTAGTGATGCATCTGAAAAGGCTCCACTTAGGTTAAAAGCCTCTGTGCATGTGTGTGGTGTGAGAGCAGCCTAAATTACAGTGATTCTCTGGCTGTGGAGGGATCACTCCTCTCACTTGGGCTGTCCCTGGAGCCACAGAGCAGAGCGGCTTCTCCTTCATTGCCTCGCATAACTGTTCATGCCTTATTCACAAAAAGGTTCAGAAGAAGTATTTCATCGAGCACATCATCCCAATAATCACATCACTCAAGTCCATGATGGAGCAGAAAAGGCTGCCAGCTCTCAAGGACCTGATGAACTGCCTACGGGTAAGGGGAAGCTTTTCTTTCTCATCCTCTCTGCAGTTGATGTGCTGGGTGTGCAACCACTGCCAGAACCAAGAGCCTTCTTAGGAGGGGAGGATTCAGGAGACTGGGTGTTGTGCCACTGCCACTGTGTTAAATAACGTGGGAGGGGGAGGGATTGGGATGAGGCTCTTGGTGTGGAGCGTGGGCAGGAAGAAAACTCGAACACTGGAAAAACTTTTCTGTGTTCTGCAGAGTCTAAACTCTTTAGTCTATTAAAAACACCTCTGCTCCACCAACTGGTGTTTCCCTTTGCTCCCAAGCAGCTGTGAGCTGAATGGGGATGTGAATCAGTAGCTGGGGGAGATTTCTGAAACGGTCCAAACGCTCCTTGTTGCTGCAGGAAATGATGCAAGATTACAGAAACGAAATCAAAGACGTGTTTGCTGCGGACAAGCAGCTGGCAGCCGAGCTGGAGTATGACATGAGGAAATATGAGGAGCAGCTGGCCAGGGAGAAGGAGTCAGACCAAGAGCAGCTCTCAGCAGCCCACGGGGAGGTGGTTGGTGCCATTAACTCTGTACATGTCTCCTCTGCCCAAATTCATGTGCTCTGTCCTAGCACTTGGAGCAGGATGGTTATGAGGGGTTTTCCTGCCTCTTTGTACTTTCTGGCAGAAGCTTTCATAGTTCTTTAATAGGCTTAGAACATCAACAAACAAAGCCAGGAGGAGCAGCAAATGATTAATGGAGAAAGAATTCAATTTAAAGGGAAAACCAAGTCTAATTTGGTACTGGCTGGGCTTAAATGTTGTCTTTTCTCTGTTCTCAGAATGTTAACCTTTTAACAAAGAGAAGAATTCACTTTGTCTGTCTTCAGTTGTCTACAAAGTGGAGATTCAAACCCATCCTAGTCATACACATATTATTTTAAATTCAGTGTAAAGAAATAAATATGGGCCTGAGTCAATTGTCCTGAACTGTTTTAGATTCCTGCCTTAAGATGAGATGACTTCTAGCCTGGAAGTTCGTTTCTCTGCAGAGTTTAGAAGAGCACTTATATATAGACCTCTAAACTAGGACATTTGTGTCCCTGTTCACTTCTTGGTAAAATTCTGGCCAATAAATTGTTTCTCCCCTTTACATCCATCACACAAAGGGCAGTTCTTAAACACTTAGGTCCAAGTACCTTGCAGAGTTTTGTACTCTTGTATCCATTGTCAGACATGATCTTTTCTCCCGTTTTCCACAGCAATCCCCACCTCTGGAGAGAGCTGCCACTCCTGGTGGTCAGAATAACAACAATGCTCAGTCCACACCTGGCTCCATCACTCCCTCTGGCCCTCCTGGCCCTTCTCATGCTGATGCTCTGAGGCAGCCAGCAGAGCGTCGCAGGTATGGGCTCCTCTTTGTTACCTGGTATTTTATTCTATTTTATTAAATGTATTTATTTATATTTATTTATATTACTTTGTTGATCCATTCTTTTGAGATTGGCTTGAAAGTCATGGGTGTTGCAGCATAACCTTATTATTTGGTGTTTGGGATGGTGAGGGATTGGGAGGGGACAGATCTTCCCCTCTGCATCTCATCAGGGCTTTTAGAGGGAAATCCCAATTCCTCTCCTGTTTCTGGCCCTAGGGCAGCATCCCTGACCACGCTGGCCATCCTGAACTCTGCCAAGAAAGCCTTACAAGACATGAACAAGCGATGGAGCAAGAGTGTGGGGGGGTCAGCTTCCTCTGAGGCACCGAGCACAGCTGGCAGCCAGCAAGGTGGGAACTACTGCACCTGCTCTGCTCTGCTCTACACACATCCAGCGAGAGTCTGGAGTGTGTTCCATATCTTAATTGCTGTCTTGTTGTTTCCAGTGTCCTTCCAAAGCCTGAACCAACAGTCCAGTGGAGAAAAGGTGGCTGTGGCAGGGCGAGCAATCAGCACCCCAGAGCGTGAGTAGGAACTGGGAGCTGTGGATTGTTTCTTTATCTAAGTGCTTGGAGTAAAGAACCCTCCTGAAACCAAGGGTGTGCATGGGACAGCACAGTCCAGTGTCTCATGTGCATCTCACAGGGTCAGTGCAGGAGGGAGTTTATTTTGGGATGCTGAGTGCCCTTTCTTCCTTCCCTGACCCTGGGGTGCTGAAGAGGAAGGTTGTGGTTCCTTACCAGCCTACCCTGCCCAGAGCTGCAAGGCTGAGCACTTCCTTGGCTCTGGAGCACAGCAGAGCAATGTTAGACTGACCTGCAGAACCCTGCTGCACAGGGAAACCCTCAAGGTCAGATCCTTCCTGCTCTAAGTTGTCCAAATAGGGTCTGGGATGAGCTAAAGCTGCTCCTAGAGCAGGGACAGGGATCTGCTCAGAGGGATTAACAACCTGAGTCACTGAGTGAGTGTGTTCCACACTCAGAACGGAACTCAGCTCTGGAGAAGGAATGATGTGGTTTGGTTACTGCTGTGGAAATCAAAGTGGAAATGAAAGGGAGGAATCTCCAATACACAAACTGGGAGTCTGTGCTTGTGTCCACTGCAGCTGAATTTTCCAGGGGCAGGTTCTGTTGGAATGCTCCCTGACAGCCCTGCAAGCACAAGAGGCAGCTACAGGAGAACCCAAATGGAGTTGAGTTCAGCAGGAGATCCCCTTCCTTTCCATCCATTTGCTGCTGAACTCCTTTAGATCATCTCTGTTGTGCTGTGAGGGGTGAGGTGCAGAGAGCTCCAGGTGTGAGTGTGTGGCAGCTCAGCTCTCCTTGGCTTTGGAGGCTGCTTTGGGAAGGGAAGGGATCCCCAGAGAGCTGTGGGAGTGTCCCTCACAGCCCTGCCCCGCTCTGCAAATCCCTGACAGCCCTGGTATGCAGCCACTGGAAAATCTGATCCTGCCCTTCCCCATGTGCTGGGCTGCACTTGTCTGCCTCAATGTTTCTCTTTGTCTGAGCAATAAGCAAAAAAAATGTGGGGTTTCGTGCAAGGAGTGTTTTTAGAGAGCAGGATTCTTTGAGCACTCTGCTCTCCTGGAAACTTGCACGGCTGTTGCTCTTGAAGCACCATATGGTGAAAAAGGAGGGAAAATGTTAATCTGCAGTGGTACTAGAACTGAATTCCTGCTTTGCTTCGAGGCAGCATGTGTCTTTCAGCAGGGAGACAAACTGTACAGAGCAGGATCATCACTTCAGTCAGCATGTTGAGCCATCTGTATGGTGGCACAGGCTGACAGACAACCAGAATAAAACATTTTATTCCTCTGGTATATCACTCTGAGACTATTGGAGATGCAATTCTTCGTAAACAGGTTTGTACTTGAGAAGTTAGGAACAGCTGTCCCCTCTTCCTGCCTTGTTCAGCTGTTCTGGCTGTATTCTGTCTTCCCTTCTGTCTTTGGGGCTCCTCAGCTCCTGCTTGGTGCTTTCGGAGCAGCTTCAGTGGATCTGGGTGAGTGGGGATTGTACCTAAACACACATTGTGGAGATACAGTATGGGAAGGAGGTATGGGAAGCCCTACTTTCCCACTTCCCCCCATTTTTTTCCTATTTCTTTTCCATTTCATCTTTACCATATCTTCATCATTTCTTTCCCCTTTCTTTCCCTTCCTTCCCCATGAATGTCTCCTTACCAAGGTAACTTCTTCAGCACACATTGCACAGAGTCACTGGCACAGGTCAGTCCTGTGAGAGATGTAGGGCAGAGCTCAGGCAGATGGATCAAGTTTGATTTCTGTTCTAAGCTTCAGTGATTCCCTTCCAGGACAGGGCAGAAATTAAAGACCAAACCCAGTTCAGCTGTGAAGAGAAGTCCTTTTAGCTGAATTTCCAACTCATCTTACCTTAATTCCTTGTGAAAGGTTCTGTGAAACATGAGCATAAAACAGAGCGTTGAGTAAAGTAAAATCTGAATATTGTGACATCTCTCCTGAGATAAATGACAGGAAAGAGACAGCTGACAACCAGGGCCTATTCAGGAAAGCTGAATTCTACCTAGCTCCCCTGTCAAGTGATTCCTCTTGTCTGGCTGCAGGCAGCTCCCCACTGAGCAGCTCTTCAGGGCCTTTAGCAGTTTTCAGGAGGCCCAAATTCTGCCTTGAGTAAGCAGAGCAACTGGTCTGGATGGAAGGTGTTGCTGGGAGAGATGCAGAGCTCCAGTGCCAGGCAGGACAGGGGACATAGGACCAGGGTCCCACACTGATCTCCTGTGGCCAGGGAGGCTGTGAGGCTGGAATTTGGAGGTGATGTGGCCCATCAGACTTAGCACAGGGGTTTGAGACACTGAGGTCTGGGAAAAAGAGACAGATATGTGTGTTTGCAATTATTTGGTTTACTTACTCTGTGACACTTGAGTATTGCACAGCAGCATGCCTTGCCCCTCTGCCTGTGTCACAGGCTGCTAATATGTGATTTTTTTTT
This sequence comes from Oenanthe melanoleuca, assembly GCF_029582105.1. Taxonomy (NCBI): domain Eukaryota; kingdom Metazoa; phylum Chordata; class Aves; order Passeriformes; family Muscicapidae; genus Oenanthe; species Oenanthe melanoleuca. Next base: position 7,207,740 of record NC_079357.1, on the reverse strand, counting down.
TTTTTTTTTTTTTTTTTGTGTTATTTCCAGAGACCATTAATGACTTGACTTTTGGTACTGGGGTCAGTTACATCAGCTTGAGACACGCACCTGGCTCAGCTCCAGGCAAGTCATCTCTGTGATTCTTATTTGAGGGGAGGGGAAGGGAAAAAAAAAGAAACAAGCATATCACCAAATCGATTTTTGTATGGCATTTTGTAAAATATGAATATCTATCTATTGTTTGCAGTGGAGAAGGATGCTGAGGATAAGCCAAGGGACATCATCTGTTTGACACTGCCAGAGATAAGGTAAGTTCAGCAGGGGACTGGCACTGCCACTGGCAGGGGGAGGGCTGGTCAAGGGTTTGGTAATGCAGGGCTGTTCTGCTTCCTTCCTGCAGCCCACCCCCACCCCGGGAGTGGAATGTGGAGTCCCCAGCCAGGAGGAGCAGCCAGCGAGTGTCACAGCGACAGGCCAAGCACAGAACCCCCTTGAGGGCAGAGAAGTGACCTGCCCTGGAGCCCTGCACAGAGCCACCACTGCCTGGGACTGTCCCTCCCCTCTGCAATCACACATGGTGTGAATGCACATCCCTCTTCCGCTCTTCTGAGCTGGTTTTTTCCCAGCTGGTTTTTGCCCATCGTTCTGGAGATGGGCAAAGCCTGCATTAGCACATGGATGGGTGACAAGTGCTGTCCTCACAGAGCTCACTGGAGGGCTCAGAGCTGCAGTATAAAAGGAGGGTGGCTCTTCACTCTCAGGATGTGTAATTTGTCCATTTGGAAAAGTGAGGGCATAACGTTGCCACGAGCTTGGCAATAAATGCATTTATCACAGCTTGCAGGGCAGTGAGGGCTGGGTTTACTCACCCAATCCTTCATTGTCCCTCTTGCTTATATAATAGAGTTGCTTTAATTTGAACAAAGGTAAAACAGCTTGTCACTGCCACACCCCTAAATCTGGTAATTGCACGCTACATCACCTCTTATTTGTTGTGCAAACTCCTGTGTGTATGAACAGCCTTAATGTTTCTTTTTATATGGAATACTTCCATTCTTGAACTGTGTTATTTCCTACCATTAGCATTTGATGAAAATAAATGGTTGCAGAATTAATTCCACCCACTGCGTCTCCCCTTTTCTTGAGCTGACAAAGAAATGATTTTCTTTTTTTTCCCTGTAGATTTCTACAGCCTCTCAGTCTCTTCTAGCACATCACTGGTATCTTGGGCCCTCAGTTCAATTAATGTTGGGCCCAGCAGCTTTTAAATAGAGACTTTGACTTGCCTGCAAGCAGGGTATGAGTGACTCAGACAAGCTGGGTAAGTGCTCTGGGCAGGTACCTTGTTTATCATAAATATTCTGGGTGAATCTGACCCTTCCCACATGTGCCTCACTGAAATTTTTCTGTTGTTAACTTTTATCACAGAGCTCATGGCCTAGATTTCATTGACACTTGGAGCTGGGATCTGTTTTATTCCTGCTGGTTTGTCCAAGTCAGACACGAGCCCCAGGCACAGAGGAGACACTTTCCCTTATTTCACTGAATTGAAAACAGGGACTTCCCATAATTTGGCTGTTTGGAAACCACCACCAAGCCCAAACAAAAACCTCTACAAGAATGCTTTACAGCTTGGTATTTATGTAAAACATTCTTGGCAAAGTTAAACGTCATACATTAGTACAAACCTGAATATTATTCACAATGATACAATGAACTCCATCCCTCAGCTCTCAGGAGCTGGGTGGGGGGGGATCATCTCCCTTTTCTCTCATTAGAGATGCCACTGTGCATTTTAGAACTGAAAAAAAAGAAGTTTGGATTCTTAGCTCTGCTGGTTTGTCACACAAAGGCTGCCTTTGGTGGGACTGCAGATTGTGCTCCCAGAGTGCCCAGAGCTGCTTCCACCCTTTCCTCTCTCTCCTTTACTGCAGGCACCACCCTGAAAGCAGCACAGGGGAGGAGCAGTGGATGCCCAGAGGGTGCAAAGGAATGTCAGAACAATCAGAAGCAGCAGGCAGCACTGGGTGGCTTGGATGAAGAGCTCGCATTAAGAAGGTAACCAGAGAGAACCTGCAGAATAGCAGTGGTGAGGTGTGAGTTACACAGAGACCACTTGGTGGGGGCTGCCCCATCCTTGTCTTTACTTCCCCTGGCAAAAGGACAAGTGGCAATGCTTTGTCTGGGCAAAACAAATGCAGCAATGGCATGTCCAGTGAGAGCTCTAGGAAACAAAGAAGAGAAAAGCAAAACATGAAAAAATAACACCGACAGTCCAAATTGTCAAGTATCCAAAATACTGTATACAGGAAAAGTTAAGACAACTCAATTTATATTGGAAATACAAGAACACTAAATTCTGCTACATTAAAAAACTTCCTAAGCCACAGCACAGTCCTAGTGTTGCATCCACATCGTGCAGCCTGGTCTCACCCAATGCTGTTCAACACTATCAACATTTTGAGATTTTGGGAAACACATGTTCCCCATCATTCTCTCTAAAGCCAAGAGAACCAAATTTGGTTGGTTTTGCTTTTTTTTTTTTCCTTTTTTCCTTTACCATCTAGAGAAAAATTTCAGCTGACACTGTAGAAGTGCTTTTGTGTTGAGCTTTTGCTTTCCCAACCCCAGAAACAGTGGCCTTGGCCATTGGTTTAAGCCTGCCAAGCTGCTGCAGCTGTCACACTGTATTAGTGCTTTAGGGAACTTGCAGAGGGGCAGCAAACACTGAAGTCACTCTGTCACCTCTTTGGAACAGAGTCCAAAAGCCATCCCTGGATATTTCTTGCAACGACAAAAACAAAGTGTTGGTCAGCGGCAAGAAAAGTTGTTTTTTGTTTTCATATAAAAAAAGTTGATAGCTCCTGCCACAAATTTACAAAAACTATCCCTGAGTGACTCTGTTCTGTGTCTGGTAAGACCTCTTGTGACAAGGAAATGGCTGAAGCTGGCCGAAGAGGAAAGAGATGCGGTTCCATCTGCAGCTTTTTGTTACACTTTGCACTAATACTGATATGCTCTGACAGTGCCACACTAGAGCAATGTGTGAGCTCCTCTCTTGTAGCTTCAACAGTAAAAAAATAGCTCCGTTACTCAAACACCGCTGGCATCACGTATTTACACTTTTAAATAGAAATGTTACCTTTTCTGAAGTAATCAAAATAGATCTTTGCAAAAAATTTAGAAGGCTGGGGTTTTACAAAATAAACGGAGAAGGTAAAAAAAGCTGGAGGATCTCTCAGTACCTTTTATGGCAATCTTAGCCCAGGAAATTATTTGGCTTTAATTTTCCTGAAGGGGATGTCTTAGCACTGGTTGTCTGCCTCCCCTCTAAGCCTCTTTCCCCACGAAAGACGCAGGAGCCAAGGCTGCTTTGTGCAGATTAGAACCAGGGGTTACCTGCGTGCAGTGAGTCCTGCCAAGCAGGGAGCAGAGGCAGTGCCCTGCCCTGGGGGGGTTGGGTTAAACAACAGCATTTGGGGATGGTTACAGAAGGGTTGAGGGCATCAGTGGTGGTGTCACTGTCACTGCTGGCACCCTGTGCACCTAAGCAGTCAGAGCCAACCACGAGACAAGCACAGATGTGGGAAAGTCACCAGCCAGGCCTGGGTGATGAGCTGCTGGGAGGAAACCCCCCAAATCTCACTCTTTGAAGTCCACCTACTGCTGTATGAGCACCTTTTTTTTGTCTGCTAGTACCACATTACTGGTGACACCTACTACACATTTACCTAGTGCTGTGCCCCTGCTTGGTTTGCACATTGTGGCTGTGTCCCTGCAGCACAAAGAGAAGGCAGTTCCACAAACTTCCACAGCCCAGTCTCTTGGGAAGGATTAAAACCTTTCCTTGGTCCAAGGACAGGTTTGGGTGATCCTGTTGGTATCTCCAGAAGCAGGGGAGATGCGAGTTGGGCAGTGAGGAGTTACTTTAAACTTTGGCAAAATAAAAAAAGATACACAGATAGCTAGCTATCGAGTTCTTGTGTGTTCCAAACTCTTCCAAGCGCACTTAATTAATCTTTTGCTCTTGCTTTGAGTTCCTGGACGAGGTATTTTCACACTTGCTTTTGCTGGTATGCAATTTCCTTTTGGTGTCTTAGATGACAAATGAAGACTTGTGTCTGAAGTCACCCTGCAACAAAACAGTTTGGGATGTAGGAAGCATCCAGCAGCTTTCCAGGCAGCTCTCTCTTCCTGCTGCCCCCAAAAGGTAGATGCAGGCTGCATAACCACAAGGATTCTGCCCAGGCAGCTCCCATTTCCCACTGGGAAGGAGAGGGAGGCACCAGTTCCACTGGCCAGGTGCTCTTCCTCCTGTCCTCACACACCAAGGCGTGGTGGGGACTTTCTCATTCCCTCACCAGTATCTCTGCTAATGGGAGAGGCTTTTTCTGATCTTAAGCTCAGTGATCTACTCAAATGCAAATTCTCTTGTAAAAGCATCATGTCCTGCCCACTTAATCCAATGAAACTCATCCTAAGGGGGTCAGGCCATGAGATAACTTGGAGCAGAGCTGCCTCTGATAGCTCCTGGCATCAGTCACTTCAGGCAACTTAAACTGTTCATCATTCCCAAGCAAATGACTCAGCCTTCACCCTTCTGTTTTCCCTCTGTTCTCCAGCCTCGCTTCGGAGTGGAGCCCACTCTCACAAAGTCTGTGTGCCCTAAAAGTGCCTTGTCCCCTGCCCACCCTCTTCCTCTCCTGACAGAGATGGTGAATGCAAATCATTTGTTGTTACCTCATCATCTGTCCGGATATAGTTAACGCCATCAGGCTTTCCTGGAGTCTTGTAGCTGAAAGAAAGGGAAAAATCTCATTTCTGGGGCAGCAGGACTGCAGGATTTTGGAGGGGAGGTGCTGGGAAAGATGGAAATGAGGAGGAGGAGCTGAGTGAGAAGCAAGCAGAGAGAAACCCAGTTTGTTTCTCAAATGAGAGGTCTGTGTTTATTCCATCATTTACCATGACTGGGATTTTGTCTGAATTCCCCTTCTGCACAGGGTGAAAATATTGCAGTGTCTTTCCCTAAGACTCTGCAAGGAGATGAACTGATTCTTTTCTGGGCTGTCCTGCTCTGCTGCCTGTCACTGCCTTTCTGTGTCTCCTGCTCTGTTTCCTGTGGCAATTATAAAGTTCATTTTAATCCTTCACTGCCAGAAGCCTTGAGCATTTTTCTTAGTTATAAGGAAGCACCACTTGTTAGCAATCCCACGGGAACTCAGGATTTATACACAACTGTCAAGTCCGGTGTATGCCAACCCTCAGCTGCATTTAAATGGGATATTTAGAGCTTTTTCTGAAAAACAAACGAAACCAAAGAGAAAAACACAACAGAGCTTGTGCTGCAAAGCAACATTTAGCACAGAACAAATCTATCTGGTGAGAATCTTGGCTTTGCATATATTATCTCCTCCCCAGACTCTGTAAGGACATCGAGGTTTGTCTCTGATGCTAATGCTGTTGTTTTTAACATTTTCATGTATGCTCTAGAATGGCTGTTTTTCATCCCAAATTTAGGCCCTCACAACTAGTGAGATTCCCTGTAGAGATCCTGCTCTGCTGCATCCATTCCCTATGCATGTCCTGATGCTTCAGACTAACTGTGCAGTGAGTTGTGATCATTAAACCATGGCCCTTGTTATAGCAACAGCACAGGAGTATTGGACAAACACCTGCAGGCATTTAATTGTGCTGGGCCCCCTTTCCCATGCAAAGGATGAGGGTATCAGAGCACAGTTCTCACCCACACTACAATTCTCCCTTAGGAAAAGGCCATCCATTCCTGCAAGTGTCCAAGGCCAGGCTGGATGGAGCTCTGAGCAGCCTGGTCTAGTGAAAAATGTCCCTGTTCATGGCAGGGAGTGGAGCTGGAACATTTTTAAGGTCCCAATTCACTCTGGGGTTCTGTGATGATTCCATGAAATAAACCTGGATGCTGCAGGGTTTTGCAGCAGGGCATTGCATGCCTCAAGGACTGGCTTGGCCTGTGGACTTTGGTGGGGAATTAGGCATTGAAATTCCTTTTAGCCACTAATTTTTGGCACCCTTCAGGCTCCTCCATGCTACCTGAGGGTGCAGGGACTTGTCCAAGCAGCCCAGCTTACCTTTCCCCACTCTCTTTGCCATTTGCAAAGTATCCCCTTCTGTAGGCACAGCAGATCCCAAGAGTGATGAGCACCAGGACTACAAGGACCACCAGGACTCCCCCGATTATCCCACCAATATTGAGGTCATCTGGCAAAGAGAAACACCAGCACCCAGGGTTTCTTTAGGGCAGCAGCAACATTCCAGCTTCACACACACTAAAATGCCATCTCTCAAGTATTTTAAGCAATAGTTCATAGGAACTAGTGAGTCCCTGACTTCAAGATTAAATCTGTTCACGATCTGATGTTTCCCTGCATTTTCAGATTATTTTTATCTTTTTATCTTTGGGGCTATGACAAAGCAGGGAAGACTCAATGCTGTAGGATGTCCCCCCTCATTCCTGATGGTGATGGCAATTTATTTATGGTGATAAATCAACCAGCAGTGATGAAAACTGTACAGAGAGCCACTCACAGACTTCCATCTCCTGCTCCTCACACTTGGCAAAGCCAGCATCGTTTGTTGCTATGCAGGAGTAATGACCTGTGTCACCTTTGTGCACTGCATGGAAAATCTGGGGAGGGAAAAGGGACAAAAGGAAGGGATGTGACATGAGAAACAAGGCACTGTGAGGGTATAAAGATATGGATAAAAATGCATCTCTGCTAAGATCTTCTTCCATCAATCTTCCCTCTCCCAGCTCACCCAGACCCTGGCACACCTCACCCTCTTAAAATTATTCCTTCCTTGAAAGCCAGGAAATGTTTTTTCTGAATTTACAAGCGACCTTAAAGATAACCTGTGCAGGCAAACAAGTCTTGATCAGAGGTGTCAGGGCATTACCAGAGTGCCTGTGGCAGGGTTCAGGGTGTAGGAGGAGTTGTGGGATTTGCTGGATTTGCTGTCAGGTGACAGAGGCTCGCTGTTGCGGTACCAGCTGTAGGTGGACTTGGGGAAACCCTCATTCTCATGGCAGTGAAGAGAGGCTGACTTGCCAACAGGGACAGCTTTAGGCACAGAGCATCTGGGAGTCATGGGTTTCACTGTGGGAAGACACAAACCAGGTGAGTGCCACTAAATCATTTCTGGATTCTCTGCTTTCTCAGGCAAAACCACCCAAGCTTTCCATTATTCCCAGCTGGTTTTAAACCTCCCAGAGAGGTGCTGTGTGTTAGGTTGATGTGGCCAGCAATGTGTATTCTATCCCCATCTGTTGAAGCCGGGTGGGGCAGTGACCCTTATCTCCGTGGCACATATTTTCTGCTAATGGGCCATCTTTAAAACCAGCTGGGCAATCATCTTTATCTTTTCCACAGCCCATCCTCCCTCCAGGAGGTATCTCCTGTTAATGGCCATTGAGTCCCAGTGCATGACTGATAAAACTTCCATCATCCCACTGGGAGATGCTCTCCCCAGGGGGAGGAGCCAAGCCTTTCCTACCCAGATAAAAACTGAGATTTTGGACACCAAGGTACCTTCCTTCCACTGGATTCCAGAGGAAAACCAGACCTTTCCACATCATCCCTGGACCTTCAGAGGAAAACTGCACCTTCTACAGGAGCACTGCTCCAGCTGAACCACATCTGCCACTGAAGGAGGATGCAGCCACCATTGAATGGGACTGTGCCAACACCCTGACTGACTGATGGGTGTCAACTTGGATTCTGACTCTGCCAGTGTTTTGGGATTGTTCTTTTTAATACTGTAATTCTATTTTAATTTTCCTAGTAAAGAATTGTTATTCCTAATTCCCCTATATTTGCCTAAGAGCCCCTCAGTTTCAAAATTATAATAATTTGGAGGAAGGGGGTTTACATTCTCCATTGCAAAAGAAGCTTCTGCCTTTATTGGCAGACACCTGTCTTTCAAACCAAGACACACTGTTTGGACTCTGCAAGATGCCCACAGCCCCTGGTGTTTCTGCTGTGGGTCTGATACCTTGCACTGTGAGCTGGATGTTTATCTCGTCGATGGTTTTGGTGTCCGAGGGCGCGGCCACCTCGCAGCGGTACGTGGCCGTGTCCATCCTCGTGGTGTTCTTGATCACCAGGGATGTCCTGCTCAGAATCTCTGCCCGAGTCACAAAGTCTCCTGATATGCAGGAAAGAGAGAGGAAAAAGGCATGGCAATCAAGATTAATGACTCAAGACAAAAAGCCAGACTCGTTCTGGCTGCATAAATTAAATGGTTCATCTCAGACTCTTTTCCAGAGTCAAAGAAACTCGATGCTTGAAAGCCCCAAGGGAAACCAAAGCTGCCAACCATGCAAGAGGATGAACTGGAAAGCATCACTCCAAACCTCAGAAACTGTGGCAAAATCGAACTTCCAAGACAGCCTCAGGCTTTGTCTCCTTTGGAAGATTCACTTGGATGTGGCTCTTGGTGCCATCTGAAGTGCTGGAGTAATTCCAGATGGAGTCAAGCCCTACTGGCACTGGAGTTTTCCTATCAAGACAGAGAGGCTGCTTCTATTGCTCCCAGGATGCTGCAAATCCCTGTGCTGCCCCAGCAGAGAGCACTGGCAGCCGGACACACAGATCCCTGCTGAGGTGCAGGTGGAGCCCTCAGATGTTCCATGGGAAGACAGGAGGGATCAGTGCCTGGTCCTGAGAGCTCAGACACTCAATGACCATGCTGGGCCCCACAGAAGGGAAGCTGCATCATTCCTTTCTCACCCAAAAAATATCTCCTGCCCCGGATCTCACTCCAGCTCCCTGTGGCTCCCTAATGTGACCTGTCAATAATGAGGCAGGGAGGAAAAAACATCCTGCTCCCTCTCCATCCTGCACTTCAACTGCTGAGCTGTGTTCCAGAAGAAAACAGGCAGAGCTCCTGCCTTTAGCAGGCTTGTTTGTTCCCCATTGTACTGTTGCTGAAATCTGTTTGGAAAACTGTTGCTATAATCTGAGAACAAGGAATCTTCATACCCTGCATTTTGTTGTCAAAAAACACGTAAGAGGTTTCTCCATCTCGGATTTTCTTCCACTCGATTCTGGGATCTGGTGTCACTGTGGATTTAATGATGCAGGACAGCTCTACACCTAGCAGGAGAAATGGAAGCAATTCAGTTTAATAGGAAGCAGCTGTGTTTTTGCTCTGCTTTGAGCACTCTCACTCAGTGTTTTATTAGGAGATGCTGCCCACAAAGCAGAGCCTTCTCTTTCATCTGCCTCACAAACAGAAACGCTGCTGGGTTCCAGGAGCTAATGGAAGATGGATTTTGGCCAGCAAAAATAATAGTCCAACAGATATCAGCTATAGAGAGGAATGAACACCCTGTTCTCTGCAGGCTGGGGCTTATGGCAAACAAAATCTTTAGTCAGGGTGAGCCACAGGCCTGTCCTGCTGCTGAGCAGAGCCAGGGATGCAGCATCTCCCTGAGCAGTGCCTGGGGATGGGATGGGACAGGGGCTCCTGGAGATAAACCCAGCAAACCCTGTCCCTTTGCAGCTGGCACTGGCATCCCATCTTCCCTGCAGAACCAGGCACCCAGCAGGGTTGAGAGGAGCCTTCCCAGTGTCCCAGGGCCAAGAGAAAATATCCATTTCTCTCTCTGAGTATTAATTGCAAGGCAACTGCTTTTCCTTCTTTTGGGAACCAGTTCAAAAAAGCACTTAGGCAGAGACTTTGCAATGCCAGTGGCCTGCAGGAGACCTCAAAAAAACATTTAAAACAGGGAGATACAGATATATTCTTAGGCACTCCTCTGAGTCCCAGGCTCTTGTAGCCCTAAGGGACCAGTGACCAATAAGCCAAATTTTCCTCCATTGTTTGGCCTGATGCAGCACAGGCAGCACTTACTTTGGAATTCCTGCACCACAGGCTTGGTGTTGCTGGATGTCAGCTCCACAGCCAAGAGTCTGCAGCCTGGAAAAACAAACAAAAGGTAATAAGAAATAGCACAGCTCATAAGTCACCCAGCTAGGAACAGGCTACCTGCTGAGAAATCATCCTGGCGAGCTCCAAGGACTGACATCCCCAGACGAAACCTCTTCCTGGCTACAAGCACAGCTCCAGCAGCACTGAGTTTCTTTAGGAGTTGTGGTGTAAATACAGGAAAATATAATTGTTAGAAGTAGCAATTAAAGAGGAGGACTAACATAATGGCACAAAGGTGGTGCCAGCACAAGCCACTTCCTTGTGCTTATTTAGGTGGGAAAGAAACTGCTAGTACAGGAGTGAAAGTTTTACTTTGGAAATTAACTTCATGGTCAGCAGAAGACAGGAAGCAGACCAAGGTCCAGAGATCCAGTCAGTTCCTGGGAGATAGAATGGGCCAGGCCTGGCCTCTAACAAATGTTGATTACACTGCCAAGTACTGCAAGTGTGGTAATGTAAATGGTGAGGCAGCAAATCCCACGAGGACAGTGGTTCAGGAGAAAACAGGAGTTCAGCTCTGTGGGCAGAGCCCCAGCCAGACCCACACTGGGGAGAAAGCTCAGCATGCAATGCTGTGAGGCTCCTTACAACACAAACTTGCTTGCTCCCTTCCTGCTCAGAGCACCAAAGTGTTCCCAATTAATCCAGTCATCTCCCCTCTTTGGATATTACTTTAGTTTGAAAAATCTGCCTTCTTATGTCCCTTTTGCTGTGCACTCCACCAGAGCAGGTAGCAACAGCACTCACACCCTGATGGATGCCCAATTCACCAACAACTCTCCAGAGGGAGAGGGAAGCAAGCAGGGAGTTCCCTGGAAGAGGAAAGAGAAGCAAACAGAGGGTATTCTGGAACTGGGTGTTCTGGTTCTCCTTCTCTCATGGTGCTGCCAAACCAGGCTGCTCCTTACAGGAGGAGATTCCGTGCTACAATCAGTGCCAAAATAATCAGCTGCAGGGGCCTGCCATGACCACATGAGCAGCTTTGCTGTGACAAATCCCATCAGGAGTTTGTGGGAATCTAAGGGAGATGCCCACTGAGCTTGCTGGACATTGATCAAACAGCAGGTTAAAAGTACGGAAAAAACTGCCTCAGGGACAGGAGATGTTAGGAGTAAAAAACCATAACAAACATGGATAAAAAGCAGAAAAGACAGCTGGAGGGAGATATGGAGAAAGAAATGATCTCCAGCTGGGGATTCCTGTGCTGGCTTTCAGGGGGAAAGCTTTTGGGCAGAGATTGGCAGTGCAGGGACAACATCCCTCTGGTGGAATGGCAAGGCAGCAGCCTGAGAAACACCCAAGAGCTGCAAAGTCACTCCCACCAAAAGCCTGAGGGCCTTCAACACCTCCAGTCCTTCCAGCAATGCTGAAATGTTCCCTGCTGGTTCCTGTTTGTTAAATGCTGACAGCTTCCTGGGAGCCCCAGTGCTGGTACCCCAAAGACCACAAGGGAGAGCTGGAGCTTGGCAAGGTTTAGAAAGCTGCCTTTGTGTCCAAAGCCATTGTTTCTCACACAAAAGCCACCAGCTGATGCTAACTAAGAGCTGGCCCAGTCAAAACTGCTCCTAGCAGGAACTTTTCCACCCTTCCCCCTGCAGCACTGGAGTCACGCAGCATTTGGGAGAAATCCAGTATTGAACTGAGCTGACAGAACTCTGAACTTTGCTTCTCTCCAGCCAGGAGCTGGTCTAAGCAGTAATTTCTGCAAGTCTGTTTGGAAGCAGAGTCCATTTTCAGAAGAGTTGTTGCTTCCAGACCTACCCCCTTAAAGCAGGGAATTGGGCCAAACGATGCCAATGCTCTCCCTTCCCTCTGTTTATCACGGAACCATGGAATGGAAGGGACCTTCAGGATCCTCCAGTCCCATGGCAGGGACACCTTCCACTGTCCCAGGTTGTTCCAACCTGGCCTTGGACACTTCCAGGGATCCAGGGGCAGCCACAGCTGCTCTGGGCATCCTGTGCCAGGGCCTGCCCACTCTCACAGGGGGGAATTTCTCCTAATATCCAACCTATTCTTGTTCTCTGGCAGCTGGAATCCATTCCCCCTCATCCTGTCACTACATGCCTTTGTAAAAAAGTCCCTTGATCCTCCAGGTGTTCTGTCTGGGGCTCTGATTATCAAGATGATAATGAACAGATCCCAGCAAACCCCCAGAGCACAGGAAGCTGCCAATCCCCAGAAGACAAGGCACAATTTTGGGAAAATCCTTGGACATGTTTCCATCAACACTAAAACAGTGTTTGACTGCCTCTGCTGTGAGATTGCTGCTTCTGGAACCAAGAATTTAACTGGGCACCCAGCTGATATGAGGGGATGCTGACTGGCCTCCTGCTCTGGACCAGTTTTAGTTTTGTTACAGGTTCTTGCTTGCACAATATCTTTTTCTGAAAAAATGCTGCCCCATCAAATAGTCATGGCAACAGTCCCACATCTGCTGTAGTTAGAATATCAGTTCAGCTGAAGGTGGGGACAGTAAAACCACAGAGTTGTGTGGCTCTGAGGGAGTTATGGCTCTGGAAATATTCACTCCAGGACAGTGGGACTCCGTCAGACTCCAGCCTCATCTCATTTCTCAGAAACTGCTCACAGCAGGCTTTTTCTCACCCACTAAACACAGGAGATTCAGGTCTATCCCTCAGGCACAAAGCAGGATGATAACAAATTTTAGACAGAAGCTGAGCCCTTGGAGACTTTGTGAGAGGTTCTGACATTATTATGTGTATTGACCATGGGCAGAGATCAATGTGGCTGCTTAAATCACTGCTAAGGCAGATTTGTTCCTGTCTGTGTGGCAGAATACTGCAAGTAGCATGTTCTAAATTAAAAGAAGGTGACAGCAAAGCAAAACAAAAACCTTAACTGACCATACAGACTGTACAGCAAGAGAGGAATGCCTTTCTAGAATCTTGCTCTGCTGGCAAGGGTTGGCTCTTTGTTTTATTTTGTGTTAAATCATCTTAGTGCTTAGCCACCTTCTAAAAGGTGTTCCTTTAGGCTCCTTCCAGCCCAGCACAAATAAGCAACATAGGGTTTGTGTTATGTAAATCTCACTTCAAAGGCCTCAGCACCAGGGTTTGGAGAACAGCTGGAATTGAATTCCCTCTCCAGAGCAGCATGTGTGCCACAGCACAGGCACCCACCACAGCCGTGTGTCCCACATCCCTGAATTCCCACCACATCCATCTGTGCTGCATCTCCCAGTCCCTACCAGGTCTCTATAGGCTGCAGAATCCCAAATCCTACCAGATCTGTATGTTCTACTCCCCTGTTACCTACCAGCTCTGTATGTGCTGTAGACTCAGCCAGACATACGGCTGAATCCCAAATGTCATCAGTTCTCCAAAATAGAATCCAGGACAAGGCACTGAAGTCTACAGCATATTCTTATGGCACTTTTTAAATTTTTTTTTTCTGCTAAAGAGATCCAGCCCATGCTTGTTACTGTGACTCATGGTATCTGAATCATTTTAAAATGCTATACTGAAGAAAAAAAGCAGCTTTATAGGCGACTCTGTGTGTTAAATCTTCTTTCTACTGTTCAAAGCCAAGCCTGACCTTCCATCTCCTTCCATCCTGATGTCTGTTTGAAAGCTCTAGGCAGAAATTTGAAGAGGAGGTGAGGTATTCTGTTATAGGGAAAACGAGAGGATGACCAGGAGAGAGTTTGGGAGAAGTTGCTGGCAGCATCCCATGCTGCAGCCTCGCTCGATGCCACGCTCGCAGTTATCTGATACAGTAATTTTAGTTAATGCACTGTCAGGCACAGGCAGTACAAAACCACGCAGCTGTAGTTAAACACCTGCCCACCAAAGCAACAGAAATATGCCTTGCTTGAGGTGTCCATCATCACTAAGCCCTTGCTCAATTTGCAATTCAAAGTGTTCCTGAGCCATGTGGGAACGCTGTGATAAACCTGCTTTCAGCTGGTTACTCCATGCAGCAGCAGTTGAGTGATGTGTTGTGGGGTGTTAAAACATGTTAGCTGAACCCTCTGCATGTCAGCATCCTCAGGGCACCTGGAGCATCCATCCATCCATCCATCCATCCATCCATCCATCCATCCATCCATCCATCATCCACTATTTGGTGAAGTTTTCTGTGCTTTCTTTGCCCAACCATCTCTGCGTGGAACTTCAGAACAGCAAATCTACTTCTGACAGATAAACACTGGATTTATAAAGGGTGAATAAATATTTTGTAGCACTCAGCTCTAACTTGCACTCCTTTCCCCCAGCCCAGGGAGCTGGTGGTGTGTTTGCTCTGGCCCTAAGTGTAGTTGAAAGGCCCTTGGAGCTCCCAGGAGGGAGCAGGCAGGTGGATGGGCTGTTTGCCCATGACCGCAGCCAGCCATGTGCTTTTTAAATTCCATTTTTCCATGGCAGCTCCCTGAGGTCAGCCTTGACTCTGGGGTGGGCTGCCCTGCTGGAGAACAATGTAGATGTGCAGCAAGAGATTAGTGAACAAAAGCTTAGAAATGTCTCCGTTCAAATTAAGAAACAGATGGACCTGGTCTGTGTGGGAGCTGATAACAGTTATAAAAAGGCCATCACCAGACTGTGGCCAGCCCACCCTGGAAAAAAAAACACTCAGTCATAAATCCTCTGTGCTGATATAGCTGCTTGTACGAGTAAGGCTTTATTTTTACCAGCTCTCAAAAATCAGCATGACTTCTTTTAAGAGGCATGGCTTGTACTGCTCCTCTAAAAGGGTGCCAGCTCTCTGACAGACACCTCCTGACAGAGATGTGCCCGCCTGGGCAGGGAGCACCAGGCAGAATTAACCCAGAGAAGGCAGACAGGCAGCCTGGCAGAGCAGTGTTTGGCATCCACACACCTCTGGGCTTTGCTTTCCCCCCCTCTCAGAAGCTCACTCGAGGCTCTCTCCTGTGAAATGCTGACCATGAGGGGTCTCTCTGGTGGTCCCAGCAGGAACAGGACCCCACAGGATGAAGCTGTGTGAACACCACTGGGTATCTGTGTTCACCTGAAGGTGTAAGAATTTGGGATTTTGCCCTTAATTCACTTTCTTCCTGCTCACCAGTACAGAAGGTGAGGAGATGCCTGACTTCAAACAGGGTACATGCAGTTCTGGAACGAAATCCTAACCTGTTTAAATCTCCTGATTTAAATCTCCTGACTTAGACTGGGACCTTAAAGACCTGACTGCATTTGCTGCAGAGAGGGCTCATTAGCACCCAGGCCACACACACAGGCTTTTTCTTCCTTTTCTTTTTCTTTTTTAGTTTTTTCTTTCCTCCTCCTTCTTTTTGGCTTTTCTTTTCTTTTCTTTTCTTTTCTTTTCTTTTCTTTTCTTTTCTTTTCTTTTCTTTTCTTTTCTTTTCTTTTCTTTTCTTTTTTCTTTTCTTTTCCTTTTTTCTTTTTGGACAGGAGGATTTACTATTCTACCTCCTAACCAGACAGCAAAGCACACCCACCCTGAGGAGTGGAACAGGTCACTCTCAAGGAGATATGGAACCCTCTCAGGTCAAAAGCCTCTCTGCAAAGCAGCTCCTTTTGCAGCCAAACATTCCTGCTCTCTCCCCAGCAGGCAGGGAAGCGGAGGTGTAGCCTGGGAAGACCACACAAAGCTCTCTGATGGTTTCCCCAAGCCTGGTTTCATCATGCTGGGGTGCAGCTGCAGACAGTCTGGCTCAAATCACCATCTGATCAGAGCTCCTGCAGCTCAGAGTTTCAGCCCCACAAAGGGACCTTTCACGCTGCTGCCATCAAGGAGAAGAATTTATACTTTCATACATTTATACTACATTTAATAAATACCCTGCAGATGTGGCTGTACAAGCCTTGCCCAACATCTTAATCTGGGCTTGATCTGAGCCCAGCTCTGCTGTTTTCCCAAGCTCATCCCCCGGGCTCTGGCTCTTCTTCTGACTGTACATGCGAGTCGGGAAAGAAGCAATATTTGTGTGGATGACTAATACCCAATTCTTAAAAGAGATTAGGATGGATGCAGTAAGGGCTCCAGAGTTTCCAGCATGTCAGATTGCATCTCTTTCTGGGATATAATTTAGGCCAACTTCAGCTCAGAGAGAAGATGGAAAGAGTTGGAATTTGCCCCTCAAAATCAGGGATGGAGGGTGGTGGAGGGGGAACAGAAAGGAAACATGAATAGGAAAGCTGTTATTACCATTCCCTGCATTCCTGAATTTCTTCTTCCTTTCCAACAAACCTGAGGATGAACTGGAAGTCTTATTTCCCTTGTGTGAGCAACAGGGAATAGGGCATGGAGCTTCTGCCAGGGGATTAAATCCTGCCCAGACCACTTCCTTGCCTTGCTGCTGGCCTCTGGGGTCAAGCCCCTCACACTGATGCTTTGGGCTTCCAGTGTTAGGCTGAGCCTCCAGGAGGGAAAAACAGGGGCAGGTGGCCTTGCTGTGTGGTTCTGAGGCAGGAGAGCTTCTCCTTACAGCTGCACCAAGGTTTTGGCAAAAAAAAAAAAAAAAACAAACTGGGGAGAAATCCAGATCACTTGGCCAGGAATGCATCAAACCAGCCAGGATGTGCTCAGTGCTGGTCTTGCCATTTTCATTAACAAATGAGCAGCCTAATTACACCTTCAAACTGGGCTGGCTCGCAGCCAACACCAGGGAATCAGTGCAAAAAATGGGTCATGAGGGGATCCCAGGAGGGCAGCTGATCCCCACCTCTGCTTTAGGGCATAAAAACCCCCAGTTATGCAGATGGCCAGGCCCCTGGAAACCTGAGGAAGATGAGGGATTCCCTTGCAGTGTTTCCCCCTCATCTTTTCCATCTGCCCAGGTGCTGCACCCTTCTCAGCTGAGCCTCAGTCCCTATACATTCAGTATCCCCTGGAACTCAGTAAGGACGTGCAGTTCTGGTTCACTGGAGTAAAAAAATGAGGAATGGAAATCCAAGCAAGAGCAAAGGCACACGCTATCTCAGGCAGCAGGGGATGTGCCACTCTGTCACCTGTTTGCCAGATGAGAGTGCCTTGCTGCAGCAAACCTCAGAGCTAAGACGGTCAGCACTAGAGAGCCATGGCAACTTTTGCACAGGGCAAATTGGAAACCAACCCTTCCTGCCTATTCCCACTTGCCTTCCATTGTTTCCTCAGCCTAGGAACTGCAGGCACATCCTACGTTTTATCTCACTTCAGCACGTCCCCTTCCTCCCCAAAGTGGCAGATGCTGGTACCAAATTAGTGCAAAGTGGGAGGGAACCAGCAGATAACTATCACAAGAGCCAGGGCAATGGTGCTCCTGCTGTCCTCTCCCTTCTCCCAGCAGGACTCTCCTGGCAGCAGACAGGTGCTGGGGGATGAAATGCAGGACAGAGTAGGGTCAGATGTGACAGGGATCTTTGGCCAGTGTCAGGGAGAGGGAATGAACCGCAGCAGGAAAAGGGGCAAGTTCCTTTATTTTTGGCTCGTGTGGGAATTTGACTCAAGGACTGCTGAGAATCTCAGAAGGCACGGTGACGTTTTCCAGGCTAAGCGCCAGCAGAGGCACAGACTTGATCTCAGCAGGTATTTGACTTCCCTGGGAGCTGGGATGCTCAGTACCTGCCTGACCCTGGCTTTTGATGAGGACACACATCTCAGAAGCTGCCTGCAATGCAAAGACAGGAAATAAGCGGATATGCTATCAGCACCAGGCTTTGCAGTGCTCCTTAGTGTCTGGCTGTGTCCCAACCATCAATACAGAGACTTGCAGGGGTTTAGCCTATAATCCTCTATTCCTCTGTCTGTGACTCTAATCTCCTGATCCTCCCTTCTCCTCCAGCCTAGAGCTTGACCAGAAAAACAGGGATCCGGGCTCTGCTTATTGAAGACCAACCATGTCATCTTCCTGTGGAAAATGGGAGTTGGGAAGGGAGCAGTAGTCATCAGAGCCAAGAGCCGGGAGTAGGCTGGAGAAGGGAACAGGAGAGGGCGTGAGTAAGCACACAGAGAAATCATTTATGACAAGACTGAAAGCAGCTCTCGTTTGAAGAACATTTCCTCCAATTTCACAGTGTAATTTTTGCCTTTTTCCCTCCGCGTGCGGATAATTCCAGCCCCGGGTACAAACCACAATTGTCTCACTAACGCGCCGCATGAAACGCAAACAAACCAACGCTGCAGGAGCCTGGCTGCAGGCACCCAGGGAACATCCCCTGCTGCTGAGAGCAGAGCAAGAGCTCACACTGATCCCACTGTCGTCATTCCAGGCGGGAGAGGTGGGGCTGGCCTCCGCCAGGCAGCTCTGAAGCTTTGCAGAGAATCTGTCAGAACAAAGAATGCAGCCCCACAACGGGGGAGAAAGGCTCAGAGAGCCACGTGCAGGCCCAGAGATGTGATTTTAGGGGCAGCCCTGGATCACAGCAGCAGATCTGAAAAGACTTCCTTGTTAACATCAGCCTGAGCAAGCACAGGCTGCCAACCTGAGCGGGGAAAAGCACCGCAGGGTTCAGGGGAGATTATTTTCTTAGGAAGTGCACCGGGGAATTAAAGGGAACCCAAGTGAAGTCACAGACAGATAAAGATGAAAAGCATGACACACAGAGCTATTAGGGAGATGCCAGTGTAAATGAGCAGGGGAAGAGGGAAGGGAGAAATGCTGTGTCAGAGCAAAGAGGACAAAACCCATCCTAGCTCAGCCCAGCCTGGATTCCTGACCAGGGCAAGCCTGTTTAATAGAGCAGAAACAAGCCTTTGCACGGAGGGGTTAAAAGATTACTTGTCCTGGGGGAGTTGAATTAGCCAAGTATTTGGGAACCAACTTCTCCCAGACCCTGACTTGTTTTTCTCCTTAAACATCATCATCTGCTGCTATTTTTAGCAGAGAATTTTCTCAGCTGAATGCTCCTAGTTGAGTGCTGGTCAGAGGCCCTTTTTCCAGGGAGACATGGCCCAGCAGCACGTGCTGGTCCCTGGCTCAGCCCAGCTCTGTGCCACTGTCCTGCCATCTCTGGGCTCTGTGTGCCACACTGCCAGCTCCCTCCTGAGGAATGGGGACAGTCCCCAGCCCAGCCTGGGGCAGGCACATTAAATGCCCTCAAAAAGCCAGGGGAGGCTACAAAGTCAGAAACAGCTAAAAGGGGTAGACTGGACTTGGTAACTTGCCTAGAGGCTTCAGCAGCACGAATGGCAAAAAAGGTGGGAAGGAGATCGAAAGAAATGATTAGGCTGACAAAAATACCAGGATCTGCTTCTCAGGATTAAAATCTATTTGGATTCATTCCAGTTCCTCCGAGGGAAATCATGTAAGCTTTTATTGTTCATAAAAGTTGCGACTAAATTCGGATTGCATAAAGCTTAAGGATATACCTCTCAGAGGACAACCCTGCTGGAAGCAAATGAGGTAACTCCCTTCCTCTTCTCTGCTTTTCTTGGGGCCTTCATTCTTCCTTGGCCAAAACCCCAATCTGTCCATCAGCCCATCAGAGCCTGGCTCCTGGCTGCTCAGCCTCCAACACTGCTATCTGCCTGTCCACCTGCAATTAGCCATGTGTCACTGGATGTTTCTCAGGGAGGTAACGCTTGTAATTCCTTTTATCTACAGCTTGATTTAATACCTGCCTGCCAGAGATCGGCACAGAAATCAAAAGGCCAGATCAGGGCACATGGATGGACAAATTGAGTAAAGCAGGAGCACACCCCTGGCTTGTCTGTGCTGATGTGCAGCTCAGGCTGGGGGACCAGGGAGGACTGGGCTCTGGGGATGCTGGGGATGGAGCACAGCAGAGCCACAGTCAGGCAGGTCCCTGTAACAATGGCCCCTTCTTGGTTAGTATATCTGCTCCCTGCATGTCTTGGAGTCATGTCAGCGAAGCAAACAGACTGGGAGCAGATTTGCACTCCCCACAGCAGCACAGAAGCCAGCCCTGACACAGAGGAGCAAGCTGGGCTCTTGGCTGCTCCGTGCCTCCCTGCCAAGTTTCCAGCTCTGCTCAAAACCTGTGGGAGGGGAGAGGAGAGGCAGGGTCAGGAAAGGCTCAGCTCACAGAACCTGGCAGCTGCCTGCAGGAGAGGGAGCCAGGTTGAGCTCACCTGTGCTCCTCCAAGGCTTCCCAGGTGACACCAAACCTGGCACAGTGTGGCTTTGCCCTCCTCATGGCCACACTGAAACACTGGGGCCAGGGCAGCAGCACAGATGCTGCAGGAGGCCTCGGCCCTGAGGCAAGAGCTGCCTGCAAAAAGCTTCCCCCAGCCCTGCAGGAATCCCAGGAGCCCTGAATTTCTCTCCTGACCTTGGTGAACGCATTCCAGCACATGGCACTTAACCTTTGAGGCTCCTTTGAAAATGCCAGTGCCAGCATTTCACGGAGGAGTGTGCTCCCCCTCGCATCTGCCCCTCTATCAGATGCTGCCAGCACCTCTCTCTCTCTCCTGGCTCTGCTCCCAGCTGAAGGACAGACAATAGGCATTTGAATCCAGTCTCCACTTTCCCTCCCAAACAGCCTGGGGAGATGGCATATCAGAGACAGAGCTGAGAGCAGCACTTGCCAGCCAGCCACAAGTCTCTCCAGACCCTGGCCTGCCTTCCCCTGCCCTCCCACAGCCACAGACCCACACTGCAGCGGCCACTGGGCACCCAGGCCAGCTCTGCTGGGCAAGTCCTGCCACCCTCCAGTTAGCCAGGCCAAGGGAGTCATCTCTCAGCACTCTGCTGCTGCCAAAATCCACTGGATCATCCTGGATCCCAAACCTGTTGGCCACAGCACTGGCCAACGGACATCTCCTGGACCTCTCTGCTGTGCCAGCTCACTGGAAACATGCTGGCCACCTCCTGGACTTCTCTTGCTCACTCTTAGCAATATCTACCTGTAATTAAATGATCCAGGTTCCACCTGCAAAAGGTTCAACCAGTGTTCTGGTGAGAGCTGTCCTGGATTCTCCTGAAGAACCATCTTCCTAGAAATAGCTCTGCTGCTGGAGCCATTCAGCCTGTTTGGCACCATTCCTACTGCTTCATAGATAACAACAGAGAGTGAGAAAAACCTGTCTAGACACCGTTTACCTTCCATGGACTCTCACTGCCACATCAAAGCACCTCTACAAACAAAACTGCAAACTGGCCAGGTAATGCTGCCCAGCCCTCCTGTGCCTGCTCCAGCCAGAGGCAAGGACTCATCCCATTATGCTCCAGCATTTATCTTTAATCCAGGCCCTTCTGACAACAGCAAGAGAGGTAGGATGAAAAATATCATTACAGGATCATCAACAGAAGTCACCTGGCTTCCCACTACCCAGGTGGGGCTGCATCCCTTCTGCTCAGCACCCAGAGACAAGCTGAGATCTCACCTGTCTCCTCTGGGCAGGCTGCAACCCCCCAGCTTCTCTCAAAAGCTGCCACACACTTGTCACACTTGTCCCTTCTGCTCAGCTGCTGGATCCTTTGCCTCCCCAAAGCCATGTGTGTGAATGCTGGACAAGCTTTGCTACGAGCTGGGGATCACAGAATCTCTTCCTGTGATACCCAAGGAAAGGAAGGTCAGCACCCAACTCGCCCACCGAAGCCACTGTCACAGCAGGACAAAAGCACAGGAGCACAGGGAGATGCTCAGGATACCCTGAAACCAAGGAATTTCTGGTTTCTTGAGCACAAATTAGTTGAAGTCCCTGCTGTGGGGAAGCACCTGGCACTGGCATCGAGCACTGACCCCATGCAGCCACCGCCAGAGCAGCATCTATCTCATTATTTTAATCAGGGTCCTTTGAAATACCTTCTGTGTGAGAGACAGCCACGAAAATCCCAGTCTGGCTTTATTCTGTCTCAGGCAGAAACAGCCTTTATTTAGCAAACTGCTGCTAACAGCTCTGTCTCATTAGTCAGTGTTTAGGGAACCAGGCTGCAATTGTTCTGAAATCTGGCATTGCAGAAAGAGCCTTGATAATGAGGTCTACAGGAGACAATTTCTCCTGACAGCCTCACAATGACCTAGAAATCCTACTTAATTCCCTGTCAGGGAAAAGTGCTGAGTAACAGCGAGGTGCAGAGGCACTGGGGGCTGATCCCAGAGCGAGCTGCAGCCTCTGCTCACTCTTGGGGCTGGGATGCAAGTCCAGGGTGTCAGAGCCAGCCTTGCCCAGCTGCAGCAGCTCCCCAGAGAGCCAGAGGGGCAGAAACAGGGGTTTTGCTGTGGGAAGGGGTTTGTAGCCTTGGCAGCACGCAAAAGTCCCTGATGACACAACAGGAGGAGGCATTTGGAAAATCAACAGCCAGCACCTGGATCTGGGCTTCTCAGGGCACTGCCTCCCCTTCAAACTGTGCCAACACCCTGCCAAGGAAATGCCAGGCTCACACAGCCCCACTTTTATCTTGTTATAGGGAGCTCACCAGCTCCACTGCCCCAGCAGAGCCTGTGCCATAGCCTGCAGTGTTGCAGCCTCTGGAGCTGCACAGGTGCCGTCCCCAGGACATGGGATGCACCGTGTGTGTGCCCTGAGGTGCTACTCAGCCTCTGACACGCTCTGCCCCAGCTGCTTTCCCCCATTCCCCGGCAGGAGCAGGCAGCAGGCTGGGGCAGGCATGGCCCACAGACACCTCACTTTCAAGTGGTTTGTTTTCCTCAAGCAGCATGTGGACGTGGCCACAAACCCCTGGGCTGGGTGGCCCAGGGCCAGCTAGGCCAGAAGGTGAGGCAGGGGGCTGTAGCAGGAATGTGGGATGGGTACAGCTGACCTCAAAGACCATCCCCAGCACAGACCCTCTCAGCCATGTGCTCGCCACCTGTTTGGGGCAGCAGACGAGGGGCTAAGGCAGGAATTCTGGAGCTGAATGCAGAGTCTGTTCAGGAGGGGTCTGGAGAATCCTACCCCCATGATGTGAGCCTGAGGGTGCTGTCTGGCAGCCCCTGGCACAGGAATGCACTCCAGCCCACCACGTGCAGGGCTGTTTAAAGCACAGCTCAAATGTGCAAAGGATCTGCTGGAAAAAAAAAAAAAAAAAAAAAAAAAGGAGAAATGTGCAAATGAAATCACCAGCCGAAACAGTGTCTAGAGACAACCCTAGCCAAGTCCCTCGAATGTCAGCAGCAGCAGAAGGAGGGCTCAGAAACGGAGAACCCGGCTCAGTCTGTGCTGGCTCTCCTGGCACACACAGATCTGCCTCACACACAGGAGGAAAAGACATATGCTGAGAAGGGAAGGCACAGCTTTATTTTACCAGCCTCTGTTCCCGCATGAGATGTGCTTTAAAGACTGCCTTGCAAAGTAAGAATTAAATCCAAAGGTGCCTATGCATCTTCCTTGCTCTCATCCCCTTATCAGTTATCTCCAGCCTGCTCCAAGCCAGAAGATGAAAGGATCCTAACACCACTTATCTTCCCACTTAAGAACATGCTTAAAAGCTTGCTCTTAAAGAGCAGGACACTCAAGCCTGGGGAAGCAGCTGTAAATTCTGCAAATGGGCTTCCTTGCATTTCTTTGAAGGAGCTGCTGCTTCTCAATGAGGGACACAGATACCAAAAGGAAATTCGGGAAGGAGGAAAGAGGGAAGCCTTTATAGCCAAGAGAGTCTTTGCCTCATGTCCAGGACGTGGAGCTGAGTGACAGATGTGAGACTTAGGGCATGTGTGCGTCAGGAGTGACTGAGGACGAGCCAGGAATCGAAAAGCTCTTGGGAAATATGGAAGCAGCCAGGATTGTGCCATATTTGTCACTCCAAAACCATGCTGTCCTCGGGACTGTGCAGTGTCACAGCCAGCAAACGTTAGGGATCTCCTCACACACTGCAGGCAGAGCTGCTGTATCCAAGCCTGCTCCAGGGCTAAGCCTTGAGGCCAGGACCTCTCCCACAGCCCCATGTCTGAATTTGACCCTCAGCTCCCCTCTGTAGAGCTGCTTGTAACCACGGTGAACCTGGGCCGAGCTTGCTTTTGTCATTTAATAGCTGAGTCAAACTGTCAAAACAGCCAAACAAGATCTGTTCCAAATATTTACAGAACGAGGAGGATCAAGGAGCCTGCAGCAGAACACCAGGAGCCTGCCCAGAACAATCCCTGTTGTGGGCCAGCAGCAGGTTGCTGGTGGGCCATGATCACGCCCTGGGACATGGGGAAAGAGCCCTCAAACCCTCCCATGCTCAGGGATAAACCAGAATCTGGAGTCCCCTCTGCCCCTGGCAAAGCCACAGCCCTGCAGGGCCATCAGCCCTAGTCACAGCTCAGCTGTTGGCTTGGAGAACCTGAGCAGCAGTTGGCAGTGGGACAGGGGGGTACTGGGGTGCTGCTGCCAGCCCCAGCACTTCAAAGGGCTCCTCTGGCCCTGCTGTGTGGGACAGGACAGCTGTGTGTGACAGCCAGCCCCACCCGAGCACTGGTGATGGTACCTGGGGTAAGCACACATAAGGCAGCTCCAGCAGGCAGAGCCCAGTACTGCCCTGAGATTTATGGGATGCTGAGAAGTGGCCAGAGTGAACGGAAAACACCAGCACCAGAAGGATGTTTACCAACTCAGACAGCCAGTTCTGCTTGAGGAAGAGCCCACGAGGCTCAGTAGGCGATTACAAGGCACTCTGCCAGTTCAAAGGCAACTCCATCAGCTCTGAAGGAGATAAGGCATCGCCTCCCTGGGAAATCAGCCCCATCCACATACACTACATGCAACCTCAGCAGAGCAGCTGAAAGCAAACAGGGAGGGAAACTGTGCTGTGGGAGCCTCTAGATCAACAAGGAGATCCGTGGTGGGTGAAGCCAACCTGTTCCATTGCTCACATCTCCAATCCCACAGCAAAGCACGGAGCAATCACACTAATGGAGGTGCAGCACTCCCTCCACTTTGCTGGTACCTAAACACCCCAACAAGCCCTTCTTCCAAGGGCTGCCACAGGCTGGGGAAGCCAGAGATCCAGAGAACAGAGTTGGGACTTCCCTTTCCAAGATGCCCAGGACCTCCCTAGCACAGAGCGGATGTTTTCCAGGCTCTAAAAATAACCAGCTCCAAAACAACGTGGTGGTCATAAAGAAATATTTACCTTCAAGCTTTTGCTGAAGATCAACATGGAAGAAAAAGATTAAAGCAAAGATTCAAGTGTGTATTAGAAATAGCTGTTGATAAGTTCCCTTTGAGGGGATAAAAGCGATTTTACAGAAGCAGGACTATGCAACACCTTCCCTGCAGTGTGAGCTGCAGGAAATCATTCAGGAGAGTGTCAGCAGCCAGAACCTCAGGAGGAAGTCCATTAGCAGGCAGCAATCTCCTTAATGGACCCTGGGGTACGTGGGAAAAGCTGCTGTGGACACAGGGGCCACGATTCACACAGCCGGTGATCATCCCACACCCCCAGGAACACTCCTCATCTTTATGACAGCACCATGCATTCATCTTTTGGGGAGCTTCCAGTGAGGAAGAAATGGGGAACATGAGTTTTTTCTTTTTCTTTCTCTCTCTTTTTTTTTTTTTTTTTTTTTTTTGTTTTGTTTTTCGTTGTTGTTGTTGTTGTTGTTGTTTTTTTGGTTTGGTTTGGTTTTGTTTTTTCTTTTTTTGCCAGCCCCCAGCAAACGTGAGCAGAAGCTGTTCTGTAATGCAGGTAACAGTAGCAACATCCATCAAACCTCTGTTTTCCAAGGATAACATCCTGGCAAAGCAAAAAATGCTGTCTCCACGGGTGATTTTGGGGCTGAAAGATCTTGTACATTTACACACAGACAAAATCATTAAGTTCTCTGCTGTGCAGCCACCTCCACTCGAGGTCTGAGAGAACACAGCCTCCCTGGAGGGATGAAAAGTGGCAGGAACCTTTGTACTGGGAATAAAAAGCAGGACTGCTGTGCAGAGCTCTGCTCCTCTGTTAAAAGGTAAGCATGGCTCTTAAAAGAGCTCTCCTCCATGACCTTGCTTGCCAGCCTTATTCCATGTCACTAATGAAACACAACTCCTGGCTTCCTCTGGATACGTGGGATTTTCATAGGCTCCTTCAGCAACTGAAGGACCTCATGGTTGCACATCTTGAGATATTCTCAGTGTCAAAAATGGCAACTTAATTACGTGTCTCAACGGAAGTCAGGTGCTTTCAAAAGACCTGGAATTTCACAAGTATTTTACTCCCAACCTTCAAAACAGAGCCTAAAAGTGTCCTGATTTACGTCCTCTCTCTCAAATACTGGCCACTTATATAAGAAATTGCCCAAAGTTTATTAAGGCAGGGATTTTCAGAGGAGGTCATGGGTATTAGAAACCCAGCCTAGTAATAGGAACAAATCCCCTTAGATTTCAGTGGATTTCTCCAGCTCAGCAGAAAATCTTACCTAGGCCACCATAAAAATATTTTTTTAATAGCTTGATTAAAAATCTCAAAATACTGCTGAACATTGTCCACTGCTGCCTTTTAGCCAAAGACAGAGTAAGTCCCTGGCATGCTGCAATTTTAAAGCTCAGTGTCTTCAAATGAACCAGCTGTGCCCAAACGAATTAAAAGGACTCTGAAAAAACCGGCTGATCTCACATTTGTGTTGTAAATAATCAGGCACATTGAAGGGAGTAGGTTCGAGCATGTTCTGGCTTTAACTCTGAAATCCCTGGGATTTATGACTTAAAAAAAAAAAGAAAAAAAAAAAAAAAAAAAAAAAAAAGGAAAACCTTAAGCATTATCTGAACACAATTTAATTTCATCTACTTCATCTATTGGTGCTCTGAAAAACCTTCATTTCCCCTTGCAACCCAGTCTTAAGCCCTGTGCTCCAGCACGTGAGGGGCACCACAGAGCCCAATACCTGGCATTATTTATACTGACAAGCAATTCTTGCATGATAGAACAATTCCCATTAATTTTTTGAAGTACCTGTGGGCTGTCAGGTTCCAACATGAGTGTGGCTTAGTTTCTCTTTGATTAGCCAGTGCCAGCCCAGAGCTGACTGGGCTCTCACCTGACAGTCTCAGCATTTCACAGCTGAATTCATGGGAATCTGACTCAACTGAGCTCTCAGGAGCTGGAAAAATTTCTGAAATATTTGTTGTTTTGGGTTTTCTTGTTTGTTTGTTTTGTTTTATTTTTTGTTTGTTTGGTTGGTTTTGTTTTGTTGAGGTTTTTTTGTCAACTGGCATTTATAAATTTTGCTTCTTCCTCTGCTGCTCCTTTCTCTGCCTGTTTTCTGGTTTGGAACATGCACCTCCAATCCCCTACACGGCAAAGAAGCACCTTTGACAAGACACTGAGGAACTGCAGAGGAAGTTCCTTTCCAAACCACACTTTTTGTATATTGGGTTTTTTTCCTAAGACATTTGAAGGCCTGGCTGAGGATGCTGCTCTGAAGAACAGGACTGCAGCTCGATTTGCAGCTGTCCTGGAGCTGCCCTCCCTGTTCTGGACAGCTGAAGTCCTGCCC
Organism: Oenanthe melanoleuca; assembly: GCF_029582105.1. Classification (NCBI taxonomy): domain Eukaryota; kingdom Metazoa; phylum Chordata; class Aves; order Passeriformes; family Muscicapidae; genus Oenanthe; species Oenanthe melanoleuca. The sequence continues at coordinate 7,180,504 of NC_079357.1, read as the reverse complement.
AGGAGTCACACAAAGCTTCCTTAGATTGGCAGCAAGGCCACCAAAGGGAGAGCAGGACCCCAACTGACTGTTCCTGAGCAGGAAACATCTCTAAAATACACCTCCCTCAACATTTATCCCCCAAGGAAGCTGCCTGATCTCTGAAATGAGAAGCAGAAGTTTGTGAGGAGTTGATTATCCCTGATCCTAGCATTCTGGTGAAGCCTAAGGATTCCATGAACCCCTGATTTATTTTGATAAGTCTCCACAAGAAAGAATTGAAACTCTCCAAACAACACTTCTCCCCTCAGGTTATTCCTGTTGGTGCTCTGAAAGGTCACAAGCAAACAAAGACCTGAGCTTTCCAGCCAAAAAAAAGTCCTGTTTTGATGTTATTATTTATTCTTCTGAAAAGTGAAACCTCTGATTTGCAGCAGGGAGTTGGAGTGCTGTGACCCATCAGGTATTTCCTCTGCCCCAAGCACAGCTATTGCCAGAACTGCACCCAAACAGCAATCCAGGCCCTTTGGGGGAAATTTCAGGCCGTGTCCAGAACATTCATTAGTGCAATTAAAGCCATTAGCTGGCTCTGAGGCCGTGCCCTGACTCAGCCAGGGACTGGGGTTTGCTGCACACACCCTGAACTCCTCCACTCCACAGAAGTGATGCTCGGTGATCAGCTGGGTTTGATCCTGTCTGGCTCTGAGGGAAGGAACCAGCCCTTATCAATCAGGAGAAGACGCTGCAGCTCAAATTCCCATCGATAGAGAAGCCAGATTGAGAATGTAATTATCCTAATTAATTTTATATCTGGAACCCATCTCCTTTCACACAAATAGCAGTTTCCAAGCAGGCCACCGGCTTTTTTTTTTTTTTTTTTTGCACAGTGCAGTGGTTTTATCTTGTTGAGGGGCATGTTGGCAACACAAGCTGTGCAGACAAGGACTCTTGAGGACTCAGGATCCTGTTGGCTTGTGGAAATCTTTGCCTTTGCTAACTCCCTCCCACCACTTCAGGCTGGCTCCTAAGGAGTTCACGAACCTTCTCCGGATCATCGGGGCTTGATGCAATCAACTGTGAAGCATTAGCTCTAAATATACAACTGGGAGGGCAGTTCTGCATCAACACACAAACACTCATGACACAGGGTGAGCAAGCAGCCAGCCCAATTTGCAAGAGAAACTTAACTAATAACCCAAGCAAGCTGCAAGGAAAACAGGAGCGAGTGGGGGCTGATCATTGCTTTGCCCTTTGGAGATGGCTAAAGTTTGGGGCAAACTGGCAGGAGGCCACCCACAGCTTTTGTCCTTGTTGTTGGAGCTAAATGCAGCAGCTCATTCCGCTTTATTTACTTGTTTAGGTGATTTTTTGGCAACTCCAAGTGTGTCCCTGGTGCAAATCCTCTGTGCGTGGACAGATAATTGAAAAACAACTGCAGCATGCCAAGAGACCCAGAATTCAACTTGTACAGGGAAAATAAACACTGATGGAACCCAAGCTCACAAAGCACAACAACATCTCAGTCCACAGGCTAAAGCAAACACATTTTACTCTTTGGATCTCCTCGTGTTTCAGCAACCAAGAAATTCTCGGAAGTATTCAGGGCAAGAGGGAATGCGCTAGTGTCACATTCCTTGTCAACAGCTGTAAAGGAGATGTGCATCCAGCCACTCTTTGGTGGCAATGCCAGACCCTCCTTACCCAAAAAGGAACACCAAGCCCTTCCTAGGATTTTCTGGAAGATGTTATTAAGCGTCTGATTTTGGCAGGGCTCTCAAAGCTGTTTGTCCTGGTTTTTTACTGCATGTTGAAAAGAAAGCGATACTACAAATACTTCCCATCAGAAATTACCAACAAGCAACTTATCATCACTGCAAGAGAGCTAACATTTCCACCAAGTGGTTTTTGGCACTGACAGCTGACTCAGAACAGTTGTTGGTGGCTGGGACAGATGGACTTCATATATTTAAAAAAAAAAAAAAAAAAAAAAAAAAAAAGAAAGGAAATGAGAACTTCTCCATAGATTTTAAAAAGCCTTTTGCGAAATCCAACCTATTACCAAGCCTTTAGAATTAAATCAAAAGGAGATTTGAATATAATGAGCTTTAAAACTGAAATGTGCCTGGGACTTGCCCATATCTCCCCATCAAGGACTACAAGATATCAGCATGTTCTATTTTCAACAGGAAATACTTGAGAGTTTTGGGAGGGTCTCCACAGCTCTGCCCTCAGCTCAGCACGTGAAAACCTTTAAAATCCAAATATTTGTTTCCACAGGGAAGCTGGCAAGGAAAGACCTCAAGGTAGAGCTGATGTAAGCCCCACTCTCCATCAGCACTGCTGCTTTAATTATGACCATGGCATTTCCCTGATGTGCAGAATCTTTAGAGGCTTTCAGTGCCTGGAGCTGGGAATGCACTGAACACTCCATGCTTCATTGGCTCCCGTTCCACGGCAATGTTTTAAGGCCATGATCAAGAACAGGAGTTGTTCTGGCACAGCACACAGGAGAAGTCAACCCCAGCTCACAGCACTTGGGAGTCACAGCAGCACCTCAGAGCCTAGAGCAGGTCACACTTGGGATCTCAGCATCTCGTGAGCTTTGTCGCCTTCTTTTCATGCCTTTTTTTTCTCTCCCCCAAGTAATCAGTTGGCACAAACACATCCTTCCAGTCACACTCCCATCCCACTATCCAGCACCAGCCCTGCAGGCTTCAGTGCATGTCTAATTTTATGGTGACAGCATAACCCTCTTTTAGTGGGTGCCCCCAGTAATTCAAGCCAGGCGTGGTGGAAGTAACCTTTTTATTCTCAACCTCACTCTGCCCAATTTTTTTGCGCTTACAATCCCAAATGTAAACATTACTGCAAATCAACGCAGGATGAGGCACTTTGACTTTGAATTTAATGGAAAGCAAAGCCTGGTACCACTGGGTTCACTCACCAGCTAAATGTTCTCAAGCAGAGGTGTGAAACCAGTGGAGTTTGGCTGCTTTTGGCAACTATTGTCTGTCTGAATGCAGAAATATCTGGAGTTTGCTTCCATTCTTGCTATCTTTTAGGCCAGATTCAACAGGACACTTAGGCTCTGCTCACATAGCACAGGAAGGAAATGGGGCATCTTTCTACCCTCCAGCCCCGCTGTAAGGGAAAGTTGTGTTAATCTGTGGTTTTTCCATTCAAAGAGAGCAGCAAAATCCAGAGTTAGTGCTGGGCGGACTGTGTGATGCTCTGGGATCAGGCACTCCTGATTTCTCCCTGTTGCTGAAGCTGTTTCTGCTCCAAACCACAGCAAAGCAGCGAACAGCAGAGCATGGAGCGCGTGACAACTCTCTTCTTGTTGGGGATGAGCATCAGAGTCATCTTCACACCCCTCCGCTGACTGATCGGGTAAAAAGTGCCCAAATCTCACTTTATTTGAGACCCAAAGCGACTCTGACAGTTCTCTGCAATCACTGGAGGATTGTTTTCTGTCCTCAGATCAACTGTTTGAAATATTACCACTGACTTCAGCCTTGAGTTGACCCAAGACAGTGACTGGTGAGTGTGTACACGCTCAGCCCCGTATATTTTGGTGCTCAGCTGTAGGCTGGCTGTCAGCCTAACCCCACTCCACCCCATCTTCTCCTCCTGCCATCTGGGCAGAGGGGGGAGGACAAGGCGAGCCCACCGGCTGCTGTCCCCCTCCTCATCCCCCCACCTATTAATAGCCAGACAACAAATGAGCCCAAATTCATTCCTGAGCGGAATTAGCAAATGTTTTTGCAATTAAAACTGCAAACATTTATGCGGGGCCCCCCGAACAATAGGCGCCTGTGCCTGGTCTTGAATAGGCACTAGTGTCCACCCTGCCTGCCTGCCGAGCCTGCACATTCCTGGCACCCTCAGCTCTGGACCCGCTCCTTGCTGAGCTGGGTTTTGGGATGTTACCCCTGTCCTGTGCGTGCGTGTGTGTCCCACACTTCCTGCAGCACCCGCCGGGTCCTTGCCGCCGGCTCCTTGTCGCCGGCCGGTCCTGGAGCCCGTCCCCATCCCGCCGGTTGCCCGGCTGTCCCTGCATCCCCCAGGCTCGGCCAGCGCATCCCTCCCCTCCCTGCCCCGGAGCAAGGAGCGGCAGCGCATCCGTGCCGGGACAGGGACAGGGACAGGGACAGGGGACAGGGACAGGGACAGGGACAGGGACAGGGACAGGGACAGGGACAGGGACAGTGGCAGGGACAGGGGCAGCGCATCCCTGCCCTTCCCCGGGATAGCGATGGGGGCAGCGCATCTCCTCCTTTCCCTGGGATCACAACCGGGGCAGCACATCCCTCCTTCTCTCACTCCAGGATGGGGACTGGGGTAGCGCATCCCTCCTCCCTCCCTGCCCCAGGATCCCGACCGGTCAGCGCATCTCTGCCCTTCCCTGGGATCGCAACGGGGGTAGCGCATCCCTCCTCCCTCCTTATTCCGGGATCGGGACAGGGACACCGCATCCCTCCTCCCTCCCTGACTCCCGGATCGGGACAAGGAGCAGCGCATCCCTCCTCCCTCCTGATTCCAGGATCGGGTCAGGAGCAGCGCATCCCTCCTCCCTCTCTGACTCTGGGATCGGGACAGGGACACCGCATCCCTCCTCCCTCCCCGACTCTGGGATCGGGATGGGGGCAGCGCATCCCTCCTCCCTCCCTTACTCCGGGATGCGGACGGGGACCCCGCATCCCTCCTCCCTCCCTACTACCGGACCGGGATGGGACAGCTCTCCCCGGGCCGCGGGGCGCTGCGGGGCGGCGCGGGGCGGCGCGGGGCGGCGCGGGCGCTGCCGGCTGGTACTCACCGAGCAGGGGCAGGAGCAGGAGCCGGAGCAGCTGCGGCCGCCGCAGCGCCATGATGGGGTGTACGGAGCCGAGCCGAGCCTGCGCACTGCCCGGGCGGCGCCGGCCGGGGGCGGGGGTGCTGCGAGCCGGGCCCGGGAGCGGGGGCACCGCCGGGGGCGGGACCGCTCCGCACCGCAGGGAGGGGGCACCGCACCCACCGGCAGGGCGCGGGCACGGCCCGCCTCGCGGGAGAGGGGTGGTCCCGGCAGTGGGATGGCCGGGGGTAGGGAGGGGGTAGGGAGGGGGATGGTCCCGGCAGTGGGATGGTGTGGGGAGAGAGGATGGTCCCGGCAGTGGGATGCTCGTAAACGGGGAGAGGGGATGGTCCCGGCAATGGGATGTTCGTAAATGGGGAGAGGGGATGATCCTGGCAGTGGGACCCCCGTGAATAGGGAGAGGGGATGATCCCGGCGATGGGACCCTTGTGAATGGCGAAAGGGGATGGTCCCGGCAGTGGGATGGTCGTGGGTGGGGAGAGGGGATGATGCCGGCAGTGCAATGCTCGTGAGTGGGGAGAGGGGATGGTCCCGGCAGTGGGACCCCCGTGAATGGGGAGAGAGGATGATCCCGGCAGTGGGGCCCCCGTGAATGTGGAAAGGGGATGGTCCCAGCAGTGGGACCCCCAGGGGTGGGGAGAGGGAATGATCCCGGCAGTGGGATGCTCGTGAGTGGGGAAAGAGGATGGTCCCGGCAGTGGGATGTCCGGACGGTGAGAAGAGGGGCCGTTCCTGCCCGTGGGAACCCCGCCGGAGCAGGAGAGATGGAGATCCCGGTAGTGAGACCCTCGGCGAGTGGGGAGAGGGGTCGGTCCCGTTAGTGGAACCCCCAGCCCGTGGGGAGGAGTGACCCCGCTTTTGGGACCCCCATGGATGGGAAGAGGGGGTGATGCCGGCAGTGGGACCGCCGTGAATGGGGAGAGGGGACGGCCTCGGAGAAGGGATGGTCCCACCCGTGATGCAGAGAGGGGCCAGTCCCAACCACTGGTTGAGCTCTGTGGAGAGAAGGAAACTCACCCCGAGTAAGGCGCAGGGAGGATTTTAATATTTTTGAGCCAGGATATTCGCGACATTTTGGTTGTAAACCCATTCAAGTTTTGATCCAAAGTCGGTGTTTCCCCCTTGTATTTAACAAGAACCCCTAAAAAGAGATTTCTCTGAGAATTTGCCCTGAAAAACTAATTCTCATTGGTCTGTGAATTTCACTATAAACTTTCAACAACTCGAAGTAAAAACAGAAACAAGCAGCTGGATGGAGAATGCAGCTCTTGAGGAACTTCCTGAGTCGTAGAATCACAGACTGCTTTGGGCTGGGAGGGACATTTAACTCCAACACCCATGGGCAGGGACACCTTCTCCCAGCCCTCATGCTGGGCCAAATCCTTTCTGACACAGCCAAATGTTTGATTTAGTGATTTTGCCCTGAAAAATGGCTTTGCACAGACAGCTTTCCGAGCTGCTGTGTGGTCCTCAAAAGTGCCCCAGGACCGTTTTTCTTTGATTAACAGAAAGCAACAAAAATTATCAGCGTGGGACAGTGACCCTGAATGGAACGAATTCTGTGTTAATGCTGTCTCTTGCGTCACTGCCAGCAGAGTCTGATGAGGATGTAATTAAGAAGCTGTTTAAGATCAAGCAGCTGGAATGAAAGCCAGAGCTCTCCTCTGCTCTGTAAACCAGCTTGGCAGAGCTAGCAGAAGTTAAGGGATGTAAAAATGTATTTAACCTGATAATGTAGCAGATCTAACTCGAGATGCTAATGAGCAGATTTAAAGGGCTGATCTCAGCCTGGTGAAATTAATGCAGGGAGTCTCATCAATTCTAATGGCCAGATGGAGCATTTCCCTGAGGATGAAGGGGAAGGAATCACCTAATAAGGCTGTATGGCTTAAAACCTGACTCTGGCAATCTTTGGGCTGGGTCCCTGTCGAGTAAGGAATCATTTTAACACAGTCGGTTTGGGCTGCTCTGACAGGAGAAGTAAAATGTGATGACAGTGAATATAATCAGCGATAAAGTGCAATCACTGAAGTGTCAGGATCCTCTTCAGCTCCAAGCAGCTTGATCAGGGCAGAGAGGAGAAGAGACAGAAGTGACAAAGAAGGATGGGAGGTCTCTAGTTGAACTGCAAGAAAAAAAAAAGAAAATTATTTCAGTTTGGATGGTGCTTGGAGCAACCTGGTCTGGTGTAAGGTGTCCTTGCCTATGGCAAAGTGTGGAACTAGATGACTTTTGAGGTGCCTTCCTACCCAAACCACTCAGTGCTGCTCTGACTGGGGATAAGCCGTGCTGGGACAGCCACAGGAGGACTGTGCCAAGCTGTGTTGGCTCCCCCAGCCCATCTGGGCCACTCGAGGGGGAGCTGGATCTGCTTTGAGGAGCTCTTCTAAGCCTAGATTTCCCTCTCCAGGCTGCTGGAGCACAGCCTAGGCATTCCCTGAGAGTGTGTTTGTGGGTAATCAGTGCAGGCACAGGCTGGGTTTGGAGTCAACTGGCAGAGCAGATCTCACCTTCATGGATAACACCAGGGTGTGAAACCTTGGGCACCATCTCAGGTATCCATCCTGCACTGAGGCGTGTGCCAATTGCTTGTCTCAGGCTGCTACAACAGGTGCCAGCTTCTCTCTTTGTGCTGCCTCCGTATTTCATTGCAACCAGGTCCTGCCTTTTCAGCTGCCATTGCCTCTGAGGAGGGAGCCCTTTGAAATGTGAAACTCAACAAGCTCAAGGAGTCACAATAAATGTTATACAGGAATTGTAGCGCTCATCAGCCTGGGATGGCAAAGCACTGCTGTGTAAAACATTGATTTTCACACACAGATGAAGGTCTCTTTTCCTTATTTAATGTTGAAACAAGTGACTAGAATAAAATTCGTGCTGAGGGCACAGGGGTGTATTCAGGAATGAGGAGGCACATCTTTCTATGATTTCCTTGTTCTCTGAAGGATTTTCCAATCCATGCACCAAACAAGGAGTCAGGAGGATGATAGGAAGGGAGCACAGACTCTGCCCTCCTGAGCCCCAGAACAGCCTGTGTGGGAGTGATAGAGAAGAGAATATGGGATAAGGCAGTGGAGCCTCACTCCTGGCACTTGTAAGAACAGAGGGAGGGTGACCAAGGACTAAACTGGAAAAAAAAAACAACCAAAAACCCTTAGGGATTTCTGAAGCTTGTATGGAGCGTGCTGTACATCAGGTTTTTGGGATCTGAAGGCAACTCAAAGAAAATGGATCCTTTTGATGCTTGCAGGGCCTGGAGGCCCAAACTGAGTTTCAAGCCCTGCTGGGAAGAAGCTGCTCAAACCTGTAATAACAGGCTGTGTCTGTCATGATGGCTTTTCAATAGCAGTCCACATGTCAGGAATGTGATTATCCAAGGCACTGGGGCTCCCAGGGCTCTGCCAGCTCTGTGCTGTACCTTATGTGAGGAGGAGCATCCTGTCTGAGCCCTCAAGGCTGTCCATCTGCACCCTTCCCAGCCAACAGATTCACTCCAGACCTCTTTAACTTTCATGCTGTCATTGTGGCAGGACACTGCTGGCCTGGGAAGAGGGAGGTCCTGGCAGACAGCCCCACCAGAGAGAGGGTTTGGCTGCTCTCAGAGGTGGGAGCTGGTTGTGCTGTCCAGGTGGGAGCAGAATCTGTTCTGTTAAAGAAAAAACTTTACACAAAAGAGGAGGGTTCTGGGCCACTGTGTTTTCTTGAGGGGAAAATACCAGCAGAAGTGATTTTGTTTGATCTGAAGTGTCTCTAGAGCCACCTTTGCATGTGACAAGATCACAGGTGATGTGTGTAATGGGTGACAGAGTGGCCGCCAGAGAGGAAAAGTCTTCCCAGAGCTGCACTGGGGTGAGCAGGAGCTGTATCCCACCTTTGGCTGAACAGGCCTGGCTCTCCTTGGTGGGACAGGACCTCTCAGTCTAGCTGGGTAGGATGTTTGGGAGCAAAGTCCTGCCTTGTCCTGGAGGATTTCAGTTTAGGCTCTGCAGGCACGTGTTTATGCACATCACTCCTGATCTCAGGAGCCATTTATCCCAGATCATTCTCAGCAGCTCTAGGATGAGATGGAGGTGTCTGGCCTGTGTCCAACCCTCTTTCACAACACTCCTGCTGCTTGGGCAGCTTTTTGTGGACAGCCTCATGCTACAGTGCATCTCACTCTTAGCTGAAGGCAGCATCTCTTTTTTCTGCCTGCTGAAGTCTAGACAAGCTGTTGATTCCCTGGTGTCACAGACCATGACCCCACTCCTACACCACTCCCATCATTTCCCCCTTGTTCATTGCTCAGGCATATGCTCATCTATTTTAAATCATTTGTATGTGTGAGGCTGAGTGGCTCCTAATCTTGTCTCCCTCCCAGGGCGTCAGTCACACTGGCATGTGCCTTTTCCCTGTCTGCCTCCCTGTCTTTATGGACTGTGGGTATTTTTAACTCTACCCTCTAATTAGAGGCAGTATTCTTGGGATATTTTGTGCACAAGGGCTCTCTGGTGAGCAGGGCAGGCAGTGAGCACTGGGGACTGGCCATGCTTGGAAACCTTCCTGCTGAACAAACATGGTCCAGCAGAGCCTGGGATGTGGACAGTGCCTGCATTCCTGCAGCATGCTGGGGTGACAGCTCCACAGAGGAGCCAGCTCACTCCTGAGACAGAACCACAGCTGCCTCCTCGTGCTGCAGCACAGCACAGTGCCTGCTCAGGGCTCCCTGCAGCTGCCTCCAAGCTGCACGCTTATTTCTCCTGACCTGGAGCAGCCACATTGCTGGGGACATCCCTGAGCTGAACTCCCTCACCCTATGCTGGTCCAGGCATGGAGAAGACAGTGATACTAATTAGAGGTGGCCTTGAACCAGGTGTCCCCAGCCAGGACTTTGTCTCCTTGTCCCTCCAGCACCAAGCAGCACTGCCTGCCTGGCTCCAGCACCCTCTGGAAGCTGAGGTTCCCCAGCACAGAGGCATGAGGCAGCCGTGATTGTGGCTGGTGTGAGCAGGACTTTCCTCTCCCTGCTGAGCAAGCAGCATCTGGCTGGCCCAGGGCAGCCGCCAGGCAGCGTGTGGTGTGCTGCACGTCTCCTGTTCACAGCCAAGTCCTCACTGCCCTGACACATCCCCAGCATACCCAGGCCAGCTGGCCACTGCATGGCACACTGACTGTGCCCTTGCCAAGGCTGCAGGTGGCACAGCTCGGGGGTGGCAGGGCTGGTGCTGGGGCTGGTGGCCCAGCTCAGTCTGGACACATCGTTGGTGACAGCAGGCATTGCTCCCCAGGCTGGGGCTGCCTGGAGAGGGTGGGTACAGCTCTCCTTCCTCTGCTGGGGTGTGGAGCAAGGCTGCACTGTCAGTGGGAAGGGGAGGCTTCCTCTCTCCTGATCCTGTGCAGACTCTGGTGCACAGACACACTAATGAGATAAGGCTCTGTTGAGCTTTGTTCTTGAAAGACAGTGAGGACCATAGAGGCAAAAACATTTGCTTCAGGAGAGTGAGGATGTTCTGCAAAGCTCAGGGCTCCTGCAATCCTGATCTCAGGCTGCGCACACCATGGGGCAGGAGCTGCTCTGCTTCCTCAGCATCTTGGCAGGAGGGCAGTCCTCAAATCCAGCCTGTGCAGGAGAGAGCAGCCTCCTTTCACCATGCCCCTCACTGCCCCCCTGCACACCCATCCATCTCCCTGTGATCCCCTGTGCTCCTTCCCTTCCTGAGTCACTGTTTACTCTGGCTCTAAGGCTCCTGCTGCTGTGGTGCAGCAGCCTTGTCTGTAAGCTGCATTTTCCAAGCCCTCCAAGGTTGTTTTGACATGCCTGACTAACAGTCCAGTGTCAGCCAAGGGTCTCCCACCACCCAAGCAGCTCGCCAAACAACACATGCCCTGGGGCAGGCAGCTGGTCATGCAAACACCTTCCATGCACACACACACCTCTTGCAGTGCTTTATTGTTTAATAAGTGCCTTGGGTTTTGCCATCCCGGCTCTTCTCCATGTGAATCCCTGGCTAAAGCTGGTTTTCATGGCTCCTGATGGAAACCAGTTGAGTTCTGCATTGGCAATGTGCTCAAGTGCAGCAGTTGCTTGGAAAGGAGTCAAGGATTTAATCCTTGTTGGTCTCTTGAGTCTCCGTTGTGCTCATTTCCCTGTCCCAGGTAGATACCTGATGGCTTATCCAGGTGATGACATCCCACACCTTTGGATCTGAAGCAGTTACAGGAGAGGGCAATCAAGGGAGCTGTTCAGGCTCCCTTGGAGGAACAGGGATTTCTTGATCTGGCTGCTTTAGGACTTTGGGTTTCTGGAGAGTTGTGAGGCTCGAGGGGAATTGCTTTGTGTCCCTTTGGTCCTCTCCCTGGGAAGCCTGGTGGAAGCAGTGTCCTGCTGCCTTGCAGTGGAGAGCAGTGCTTGGTTTGGAGGAGGAGCAGGGCGTTAATCTCTGCCAGTCGAGTGGTGCTTGCAAAGACGATTAGACATATGCCAGCTAATTCATAGTAAACAGGATGGAGGGAGAATTTGCCACTTATAAATGGCAGATGAGCAAGCCCATCATTGCTGTCACTCCTGGGTAATACATGCTGACATAAACCCAGTTTAGCTGCAAGTTTATCATTGCTAATCCTGCTGGTCCCTGCCTCTATGTTCCATCCTCCTGGCATTTTTCTTCCCCTTTCTGTGTTTTGTCTCTTTCTCCCTCACTCCTGGTATTCCATCTTGGGGGCAGACCAATTCCCCAGCATTCCCCACCCTCTTTTCAATACATTTGTCTGCCAAGGAATGTTATCTTTTCTCCTGAAAGTGTCCCTGTGCAGATTGAAGCTATGGGGAGGTTTTGTCACCCCAAAGTTTTGGATAGATTTCCCAATGCCACTGTACCTCTCACCACCTTCATCTGCCTCTCTGCCCCCTTGGTGCTACTTCTTCACGTGATGCAGCATTGCCCAGGTCTCTTCCAGGTGCGCTTGTCTCCAATGTCATTGATGTTCCTGCATCACCCACATTGGGTTGGGGCTCAGACAATGGGCTCAGACTCCCCATGAGTGCTGCTCAGTGCTGGATCCCGCCCAGCCTGGAGTTTATCCGATACTTTTCCCCAAACAGACACTCCCGTGGGCTCTGTGTGAACAGCACCGCAGGAAATTTTATCTTGGAGCCACCCTGCTGTTTGGAGAGCCACATGGCCAAGTCAAACATCATCCTCTGCTGCTAAGGGGGGTTGGAGCCTTTGAGAAGGTGGAGGGGAAGGTGAATGTCCATGTGGGAGAGCAGTGGCCACATAGCCTGGCTGTGGGAATACAGAGCTGGATGGTACCAGCCAGACATGGAGCCAGTGCTCAGTCTCATCTCTGCCCCACTGAAGGACTCTGGGCTCACTCCAGACCATGGCAAGTCCACTGGGATGCAAATCCTGCTCCCGCTGTACCTGTACCTCTGCTACAGGACAGCAGTGGGAGCCACACCAGTGGCATTTTTCCTGAAAGTCCTGTTGGCTTTCCTTCCCAGTGATGATACAAGTGTCCAGACTGTCCTTGCTTGACCGAGCCACCCACGCAGAGTATGTATCTTTTTTTCTGGTACTCTCAGAAATGTTGCCCTGCTACGGTCCTTCATCCAGTCAAACTCCCTCCCCCTCCGTGTGCCGTGTGTCCTGCCTGGCCTTCATCCCTCTTCATCATGGATTGGATCAGCTGGAGAAAGGAGGTCAGAGACACGAATACCAGGAGCCCAACCCCTCCCCTGGGGCAGGGTGACAGGAACTGCCTTCGGGTGGTTTGGGACAAGCGAAGGGCTCCGAGGTCCCTTGTGCAGAGCATCCTTCCCTGGGGAAAACCCTCCTTGGGAGGGCTGAGGGTGCAAAGCCGTGCAGCACCTCTGGGATGGATTTCTCCAGCCCAGGAGTTCCCCCTTGTGGCAGGAGGCTCGGGCTGGTGCGGGATGTGCCGGGGAAGGCTCTGGGTGTGCTGGTATCTTCCAGATGGTGATGTCTGTGGGTGTGCGGCTATCACCCGCCGGGCTGCCGAGAACTGGAGCTCCCTTTGCCGCTCCTGCGGTCGCAGGGATGCCTGGACGGACTCGGCAGAGCTCCGGGTTCTGCGTCTCTCCCATCTCCCCCAATTCGCCCCTCACCTGGGTGCTGTTCCAGGATACCCAGCGCTGGGTCCCTCTGCTCGCCAACCGTGTGAACAGTCCTGTGTGTCGGCACAGGGTGTGAGTGCTGGGTAACCCTGAACTCACAGCTGTGCGAGACACAGCCAGGACCCGAGTCCTGGACCCTCTGTGCCATCTCCGAGCTGGGGCACAGCCAGGGCTTCCCTCTCACCCAGGGAAGAGGGAGCGAGATGCTTTGCACTGCCTGCTGCCGTTCGTGGCTGGGAGAGGAGCCTCCCCAGGCTCCAGACCGGGCTCTGTGATGCTCTGTGAGCCCCGTGCCGCCCGGGGAGTCGAGAGGAGCTGGTTCCGTGATGAATCAGCAGCTCTCGGGATGCTGAGCCCGGCTCCTCGGGCGCGGAGGCGGCAGCGCCCGGGCGGCATCGATGTTTATTAATGACTGTATTGGGGATGCTATTTAGTCACCGCTCCCACGGAGCCCCAGAGGCAGCCGCAGGGGGGGAGCGGCTCCTCTGTCCTCGGGGGACATCTGAGGCACCCAGGCAGCGTTTAGCTCGCTAGTAGCCTGGTCCCACGGGACAGCATAGGGCTCGCAACCTCCCCTCCTGCGCGGCCACAGCGGGAGCTCTGCTCCGCGGCTGGGGAAACTGAGACACGGCGAGGGTGAGGGGTGACAGCAGGACACTGATCTGCTGATGGGCAACGGGCTCCTGCCTGCATCTGGCACATCCAGGGGGATTTATTCGTGTGAGAGGGATGCAGACTTAACTGGCGACAATGTGAGCAAAGCTATTAGACGATGAGGGGGTTGGTCCTTAAAATGCTGGGCAGCGTGGGGTGTGCTCTGGGTGCACAGTGGGGACGTTTTGGCACAGCGAGGATCCAGTTTGAGGGCTGGGTGCTGTTATTAAACTCTGTGACGGGCGTTTTCCCACTCCGCCATCTGCAGTGCCATGAAACTTGCATGAGTTTTGAGACGAAAAGTCTATTTCTTTGAATGAAGTTTTAATAAGATCAAATTGGAAAAAGAAAATAGTGCCTCTTCCCCCTCTCTTCCTGCCCCCCTTCCCTGATTCCTGTTGGATTTTGTCTGGTGGAGACAAAAAACCTTGTGAACTGGTAGGGGCCTGGACTGGGAGCTCAGGGGGTCTCTGCAGGGGCTAGGGATGAGTTTGTGGGGTTGCAATGGAGGGGGCTGTGCTGGTGCTCAGGGTGGTGGAGGATTCACAACCCATATCAGGGGTACACACACTGACACAGGCTGCAGGAACTAAATGACCTTGAAAGGTCCCTTCCAAGCCAAAAAGGGGGGTCTAGCCCCTCCTGACTGGTCCCGAATCCTTCGGGATACTGGAAAGGGCTCAGGTGCGAACCCCTTCATTAACCCTCTCCTTGAAATGTAATTTGAATGCGCTTAAGTTGAGTCTCTGCTGGGTGGAGACGGGCTGTGGGGAGGGGGGATGATGCCGGGGGGTGTTCTCAGCTCGGGGCAGCACAGAGGGCAGCTTGTGCCTTGGGAGACCCGGGGATGTGGCCAGTGTGGGACGCTGCCAAAAGAGAATGCTGCTGGTGTGGGATGCTGCCGGGGGAGAAAGCTGCCGATTTGGGGTGCTGCTGGTGCGGGATGCTGTCGGTGAGGGATGCAGCCGGTGTGGAATGCTGTCGGTGGGGATGCTGCTGATGGCAATGCTGCTGATGGCAATGCCTTTGATGGGAAATGCCATCCCTGCCCGTCTCCGGGCGGGGCGGGGCCGCCAGGGGGAGCCTGCAGCCGCAGCGGGAGCTTCATCCCCCGCTGAACATCACCATCATAGTCGTCATCATCAGCACCATCCTCCGGGGCTGGGGCTCGCTGCCGGAGTCCCGCGGGCTCCTGCGAGTCCCACCCTGCCCCAGCCCCCCCAGTGCCCAGGTCCCCAGGGCATTTCCAAAGGGGCAGGTCCAGCCCCGGAGCCCCGAGGGATGCAGCGTCAGCCAAGTCGGATGGCGAGGGGAGCTGCGTGGCCCGGTTTGTTCCCCGAGAAGCACGAAGCCCAGCTGGCATCTCCTCATTGCCTGGGGAATGGCTCACAGCACATGGCTGTGCCGGGATGGGCTGAGTACCCTGGAGCTGCAGCCCAGAGGGCAGGAGCCTGCTCTGCTTCTTCTGTGATTAGCAATTCTCAGCACTGGCAGTAGAGCAGGCTCCAGGGAGAGGGTGGGTAATGCCTGACAACAAGGGGAAACTGAGG
This sequence comes from Oenanthe melanoleuca, assembly GCF_029582105.1. Taxonomy (NCBI): domain Eukaryota; kingdom Metazoa; phylum Chordata; class Aves; order Passeriformes; family Muscicapidae; genus Oenanthe; species Oenanthe melanoleuca. The sequence continues at coordinate 7,165,353 of NC_079357.1, read as the reverse complement.
CACAGCCCGGCAGAGAGAAGACCAGGTTGCAGTCCAGCATGGCTCACCTGCAGCTGTGCCTCAGTGTGCTGTGAGCCCTGAGCTGGGCTCAGCCCCGTGCCAGCCAGGCAGGACAGGAGGCTTTGGTGTTTTGCACAAAGGCCCCTTCTCCTGAAGATCCTCCAGGCCACACATGCCAGGATCCAGCGTGTCCCTCTGGCACACAGGCTGTGACATGTCACTGCCCTGCTGCAGCCTCACCAGCGGTCAATAAATCATCCCTCTGGTCTTCCTGTCTCTGCCAGCTTCTGTTCCAGTGCCAGAGCACTGGCACTGCCCCTGCTGGGAAAGGAGCACACAGGTACCTCCAGCTTCACCTCTTCCAGCAGCTGGGAGGGCTGAGGGAGAGGTGAGAAGGCACCTGGAATGTGTCAAGATGAGTGGCATTCCTAGAAAAGCAAGCACAGATTTAATTCAATTGGCAGTGTGGGCTGGATCCTGCTGCTGGATCCTCCACCATGGATCCTGAGTGCCTGAAGTGTCCCTGGAAGTGGTGCTGCATCCAGTGCCAGCTATTTTGGACAAGTGTCAGTGCCCTGCTCCTCATCCCCCACCCCCCCTCCACTCCACATGCCCTGGCTGCTCCATGGCATTATCCCTAAGCAGTGGGTGGCTGGGGACTGGTGCAGTCCCAAGGAGCAGGCTGAGGGTGCCAAGCAGTGGGATGGAAGGCTGGGAGGGACTGGGAGCTGCCAAAGGACAGAGCAGGGTGAATGACTAGTCACTGGCTGTGTCCTGGGCATGGCTGGCCTTGCCTGTCCCTGCCCACTGGGGTGGCCCTGCTGGGTTCCCCCTCTCCATATGGCTGTGGATGTCTGGAGACGCGTTTGACATCCTTGGATAGGTAATAAATAGAATCAGCCCGGCTGCCTTTTGTTTTGATTGATTCCATTTGTTCTGCATAAGCAGCTCCTTCCCCTTGCCAAGGCTCAGCTCCTGGGATGGAAGATGCTGAGAGACGGAGATGGAGGGGCTCAGGCTGACTCTGCTGGGAAGGTTCCTGAGGCTGAATTCTGACAGGGGGGACACTGAGGCACCCAGCAGTGCCAGGTCTGTCTTTGCAGCAGGTTTTGGTTAAGAAGGGAAACTGAGGCTTGGAAAGGTGATGTGCTGTGCCCTGGGGATGCTCAGCGAGGCAGGGGCACCTCTCAGGTCTAGAAGCTCCTTCTGTGGTACTGGGTGTGGATGGAGCCACCCAGACCAGCAAGCAAAGGGTGATCCAGCGACATCAGCCACACCGTGGGTGACTGGCACTGCTCTGCCACTGGTTTGAAGGGAAAATGACTTTCCAAATGAGCTTGTGATGAAAATGAGCACAGGAACCGGGACTCCTAGCTACCCTCACTGGCTTGGTTGGAAACAGCAGCTGCAGGCGAGTCTGGTGCCTCCCTGCCTCAGTTTCCCCAAGCAGGAGAGGCTGTTTATCTGTTGGAAGCTGGGGAACTAGCAGTTTTGGGAGCAGGTGGGATGAAGGGTTGGAAGCTCAAAGCCAGGGGTGCTGCTCCATGGGCTCCCTGTGGGGCAGCAGAGCAGCGAGATCCCGAGCAGTGAGCGATGGGTGGGGGGCTGGGGGGACCCCAGAGCCATCATCCTGGTGGTTTCCCATGTGTAGCTCCAGTTGCTTCTCACCTGCTTGCCTGGAGACCCCCATTCCCGGCAGAAGGAGGGATGGGGTTAAAACCATGGCCCCACTCCGGTGCTGCCGTGCCCCCCGGCTGAGTCAGAGGGCCGGGGGTGAGTGTTTGAGCGTTCCTGCACCGCAGCTGAGGTGCCACGTCAGGGGGAGCGGATGTAGGCCCGAAGGACACAGCTGCCTCCTCTCCGCGTCCTCTCAGTGCTCCTCTCCTCCTTCTGATCTGTCTCATTATCTCCTGAGTCATCAGCGCTCCCACCTCCGCTGCAGCCACCGCCGCCCGCAGCCGGGGCTGCCGAGAGGAGAGGGGAGCTGCGGGCTCCCGACTGTGACCTCTCGCTCTCCAAAGGTGTCCCAAAGGTGATTTGGGACGGGCAGTATCTCCCCTGCACATCCTGCTGGGCGCCCAGATGGACACAGGGCAGCGGGGCAGCTCCTGCCCGGCATGGAGAGATCCCTGGGCATGGTGCTTGTCTTGCAGGGATCTTTGGGCTGGCACTTAGGCTCCGGCGTGCCGGGCAAGGCTGCAAGCTGCTTCCCAAGCCTTGCACGTATCAGGAGCCAGGAATAGAGCTGCTCTGCTCGCTGCTGCCCGAATAGCTCCCGGTCCAGCTGCGGGCGTAGCTGAACACACGCTGGCGTGCCGCAGATCCTGGGTTTGGCATGAGCAGGCTGTGGTAGATCCAAGACACGGCTGCGCTCCCCAGAGAGCCCGAGGGATGCTCGGAGATTTTACCTCCAAAGGTGCTGCGATAAAGCAAGGCCAGGGCTGGCTTCATTTGCTGCCGGGATGAGAGGCACAGCTCCGAGCTGAGCGGAAATCCGAGGAAGCGCCTCTCTCTCCCCGTGGCACTTGGCAGCCTCTTCGCAACATTAATTCCTCTTGCTGCTACCAATTTGTGGCTTATCAATTCTCACTGGAGCTCTCCCGGTTCTCTCTCGCAGCCGCCGCTCCGCTCCCCGTGCTGCTCTCACCGCAGCCCCGAGTGCCCGCACTGAGAGCTCCGGGGGGATGGCAGCCCCCATGTCTCCTCTCGGCTGCGTGGGTGCAGCAGTTTAGGTCTCTTGTCAGGAGGTGTCTTCTCCCAGATCTGGGAGTGTCTCTGTCACCGGCTCGGTGTGACCGACGGCAGGCTGAGCTGTGGTGGCTCACAGCCAGGCTCTGTCTCGCAGACCGTTCTGGAAGTGCTCTGGGTTAACCTGTCCATCCACAGATTTCACAGATCTCAGCCTGAGCTCTTCCCCCCATCCCTCTCTGCTTTGTGCTTTGCCTCCATGGCTAATAACTAGGTCAGAAGTCCTGGAGGCCAGGGAGCAGCAGCCGGGTGGGTGGGTGGTCATCTTCCATCTGTTTTCACTCCCTTTCTTCCTTTTCCTCTTGCCTTCTTGATAGAGAGACTCTCCAGCCCCGTCCTCTTTCTCGGGGCTGCAGAAGAGTGAGAGCTGCCATGTCCACGGGCTGATGAAGATATTTTTTTCTGAACAGGAAGGTATTTTCAGGCAGTAACTGGATTATGGCCCCACAGCCAGGTCGTCAGCTGTAGCCAGTTGAACCGGTGACTGAAGAGAGCCTGTCCTGGTGGGAGCATCCCTTGGGCACAGACATCCCTGGAGAGGGTTCCCCATCCCTAGCACTGGTACTGGGGAATCTTATAGGGAGCCTCTGGGATGGCCGTGGCCATGGCAAGTGGGGAGGTGCTGGAGCAGCGTGGGAGTCACTGAGCCGCTGCAGAAGATGACAAGCAGCTGAGTGACAGCTACAAGAGCCCCCCGGGGCCAGCCACACACTGCCGGAGGGTCGGGAAATCAAAGGCTCGGGAACGCTGATGTCTGCAGGCTCCGAGCAGAAAGGCTGCTCTCGGGAGGAAGGGGATGATGCAAAGGGCACCTGCTCCCTGTGCCAGCTAGGTGACATTGAAACAGCTCTGTCCCCTGCAGCACTCGGCTCCCAATGCCTCAGTTTCCCTCCGAGGGGCAGAGCTGCAGCCCCCGGGGGTTGTGGGGGTCCCGGGCAGCATCCGGCCGTGCTGCCCATCCCTGGACGGAGCCGGCATCCCGAACAGGCGGCCATTGTGCGGCGGGGCCGGCGGGCGGCTCTGAGCCCCCGGGGGGAGCGGGGAACAAGGGCGGCTGTGTGCACCCATGGCACCGCCTGGCCCGCTGCCCTGACACGCATTCCCGGACTGCCGGCGCTGGGATGTGCAGGGAGGGGTGCTCCCTACTATAAGGGGCTTGCTGTGGGGTTGATTTTTTTTAATCTCATTTTCCCTTTTTTATTTTATTAGCAGCCTTTGGGTGTCTTTTTGAGCAATTAATCTGGGTCATGACATTCGCTGAGCAGATCGGAGAGCCCGGGGCTCATTAGCACTCGGCCGAACGTCGCTGGAGAGATGCTCTCGGCAGCTCCGCTGCTCCGCCTGCTTGTTATTCCGGGCGAGTCAGGGGCTGCGGCAGCTCAGAGTCCCCTCAGCAGAGACCCCACCGCACTGCGGTGGGCAGGGGTGGCACTGCAGGGTGCCCGGGGTCCCTTCCTGCCGTGGCGGAACAGGCGGTGATGCTGTGCTGGCACTGGGGTCCCCAGTAATCAGCAGGCAGCACCGTGCTGCAGGGCTCAAGGACTTTTGAGGGTCTCAGCCTCCCTGTTTTGGCTTTGGATTGACTTCATTCCCTGTCTTTCAGCTGCTGGAGTCCTCAGAAGTGACTTGCAGCTGCTGCTGCGTCGACACCAGGAGTGGTGCTTGGTCCTGCCGGCCCTTTATACGAGCTGGTGCTGCTCCGCTCCCCTCTCCTGGCTGGAGAAACTGAGGCAGGAGAATTCACCTGGCCCAAATCCAGTTGCCCACACTGTATGTCCCTGCCAGCAAGGGAGGAACCATCTCTCCTTGGTCAAATCAGGCCAGCTGTCATAAGGAATAGGTCTGATTCCCCAGCTAGGAGTCGCCTCCATCTCATGGATGCTTCCTCTGTGGCTTTGGCCTAATTTTGCTTTGGGTTTCCCCGTGGCCATGAGCTGCACCCTAGATGCAAGCCCTGGCCTTAGACCTTCCCAGGATTTTCACCCCAAGCCTCAAGCCTTCACCCCATCCTGCTGCTGACCTCCTGCATGGCCCAGCCCCGTCCACAGGCCTGGAGAGCAGGAATGAGGAGGAAGCTCCCTGTGCCTGGCTGGCTGTGGAACAGCATATGTGCTGGGATCTGCTCCCTGCCTGCTGTTTATCCGCTTCCTTCGAGTTAACTTATGTTTCCATCGCTGCCCATCTGTCTCGTTCTCTTCCTCTCTTCTTTCCACTCCTTCCATGCTGGCAGGCGCCAGCGGAGAGCGGGGTACCCTCCCCAGCAGCTCCAGGTGACCCTGGGCGGTGACAGGCATTCTGCTTCCCTCCACTGCTCCTGTATTGCTGCGGGGAAGTTTTTTTGGGATCCTGGTTTGGATGCACCCAAGGCTGAGCTCTGGCAGTTCCCTCCATCCATTAAATTCAATAGGAATTCCGTCTAGAGGATCCCCTTCATCCATTAAACCTGAACATGCTGGGGCTGTGTCAGTGCCGGCAGCTCCCTTTCAGCTTTCCATTCCCTGCCTTCCTCGGTTCTCTTCACTCCCCAGGCTCAGCAACTTTGCTGCCATCCATCCTGTGCAGGATTTGCTCTTCAGATGTCTGTGCTTCCCAGCCTGCGGGAGGGAAGCCCGGCCCCGCTCCCACCCAGAGCCCGGCTATTAGGGATACCCGGGCTTCTTCAGGAAACACAAAGGCATTGAGAGCCGGAGCCAACATGCACCTGCTTTTCTTGCTGCTTCAGAAAGCCCTTGTGGCTGCTGCCTCCCACTTCTCCAGCTTTTATTTATAGTCTGTCTTGCTCACGCTGGGGATTTTTTTCTGTCTTTCTTTCCCTCTCCCTGGCGCAGCTGAGCTGCTGAACTTGTACCGCTGTGGAGAGAGGCTTCTCTCTCGGCTCGGCTGCACGGCCATGGAAAAGGGACTGGCAGAAAAATCAGATCCCCACAGGGGCATCCCAGAGCCTCATCACCAAGCTCTTCATCAGTGCTGGTCACCCCTGTGGGCAGCCAGGGGGGTTGTGCACGAGGAGGTCACTGCTGGTGGCCATGACCCACATTTGCGGCTTTGCTGGGTGCTGTGGGCATGAGCAGCACCATCCTCACTGTGGCACCAGGCTCTCAGGGCCCCTGCAAAGGACAGACCAGGCCCTGAGGAGAGACATCCCTCGGGCTATCTGTGCTGCTTGTCACATCAGTTTGGTGACACCAGTCTCTTCCCTGCTGGGAGCTGGGCTGAGACCCAGCAAACTCATGCTGCTCATGGACCTTCAGGGAGAAGCTGGGCAAAGGTGGGGCTGGTATTTTCCTCTTGCTGGCACTGTCCCCTCCCCAGGGCACAGCAGAGATGTGCAGAGGAGTCCTCAGCCAGGAGACACCAGCATCACCCACCCCGTCTGGCAGCGGTGTCAGTGCCATGAGGAGCTTGGGGACTGGCTGAGACCAGTGCATCAGTCACTGCTGTTCCATGTGGGACCCTGCCAGGCTGCCATGTCCCACAGGGAAGCCACCAAGGGCTGTAGAGGGTCACTAAAAGCCGGGCTCCACTCCTTTGAGCAAAACCAAATGCTCACCACGTCCTCCCTCTCCACTTCTCCTGGGGAGGAGGTGGCCAGGGGACACAGCAGGGAGAAGGGAGGGGAGAGGGGGCTGAGGACCGAAATAACAGCCAAAAATTGCAAAATAAAATCCAATCACAAGGCGAGAGGCTCACCATCTGCTGTGTGGGTGCCAGAGCAGGAGCCACCCGCCAGCTCGGGTGCTGCTGCTGCCAAGTGACTCAGCACCGGGAGAGAAGGATGCTCTGGGGACCCTCGGGGCTTGACCCCCACACCCCAAAATGTGCCCGAGGGGGAAAGCCAGGGATGAAACCCCTCACCCCAGGGACATCTGCTGGCAGGAGATTTGGGCAATCCATGGCCGCTGGGGTCAAACTCTTCACACCTTGGTGTTTCCTCGGGAAGGGGGAAAATCCAGGTGGAAGCAGAGACTCCTTTGTTCCACGGGAGCCACGTTTTCATGGCACCCAGTGGGAATGTGCTTCACTACCGACCTGATGCCTCGTGGGGTCCAGCAGCACAGTGAGGGGAGCCTAGGGTGCCCCTCCACCATGGCCATGGCAAACCAGGGCAATCAACCAGCGGTGCCCAGGCAGATGGTGCTGCCCAGGTGTTCCCAGATGGGCACAGATACCATGACACCCTGGGCAGAGGAGGCATCACTTGATGCATAAACAGCGAGTGCCACCCCTGAGGTGTCGCCCCCAGGACACCAGTGGGATGCGACAGGAACACCGTGGTCCTAGTTAATACCATGTTCTCACTAACACCATGCTCCTGGCTAACACCATGCTCCCACTAAAACCACATTCACACTAACACCATGTTCCCACTAACACTGTCTTCCTGATTAACATCGTATTCCTGGCTAACACCATGTTTCTGGCTAATACCGTGTTCCTGATTAAACACTGTGTTCTCTGTTAATACAGTTTTCCTGGCTAACACCGTATTCCTGGCTAATGCCATATTCCTGGCTAGCGCCATATTCCCAGCTAACACTGTATTCCCACTAACCCTGTGTTCCTGACTAACACTGTATTCCCACTAACGCCATATTCCTGGCTAACACCATGTTCCCGGTTAACACCACATTCCTGGCTAACGCCATAATCCCTGCTAACGTCCTATTCCTGGCTAACGTCCTATTCCCGGCTAACGCCCTATTCCCGGCTAACACCATGTCCCCGGCTAAAACCCTATTGGCAGCTAACACCGTGTTCCCGGCTAATGCGGTGCCGGCGCAGGAGACAAAAGCGGCATTACTCACTGCCGGGGAGGAGCGGCTCAGAGCATTACTCAGCCCCGCCAGCAACTGGGTCTATTCTTTGTGCATCAGCCTGGGGGACCGGGGAGGAGGAGGAGGGCAGGGAATGGGGGACTCATTTTTCCTCTGGAGCAATGACCACCCACTCCTCTGCACCCCCTCCTTCCCCCGGTGTCATAGGAGGGACGTCAGCCGGAGGGGATGCTCGGGCGGGGGCTGCGCCGGTGCCTCCGGTTCTCCATGTGCCGCTTCCTCGGGGCTATTTGGAGATGATCGATCCGAAGAAAAGGTGGAGGAGGCTCATGTGGCTGTGGGTCGTGTCCTCTTTTCCAGGTGTCTCCAGGTGGCTGGCAAAGAATGTCCTCAAGCCCCCCAGATGTGGAGCACAGCTGGGGCTGGGGGTTTCGCTGGGGTCTGGTGGGTCCAGGCACAGCTGTGGGCACGAAGACACTGTCATCATGCTGGCATAGAATTTTCTGGTGTGGAATTTTCTGCTGGGCCAGGTGCACATGTTGCCCCACTGCTGGGGAGGGTAGCAAGCACATTGCTCCACTGCTGTGGGTTTACTCCTGGTTTAGAGGATTTTTTTAGGGAGCTCTTGGTGAGGTTGATGCTGGGATGGATGGATGGATGGATGGATGGATGGATGGATGGATGGATGGATGGACGGATGCATGGATGGATGGATGGATGGATGGGTGGATGGAGGCACTAATGGAAGAACACTGGAGAGGGGAGGCAGGGGTGAGGGATGAGCCGCTGGCGGATTTGTAGCCACGGATGCTGCTTCTTAATGGAGGGAAATAATCAATGTGGGCTGAAGGGGGGAAGAGGATTTTAAATGGAGGAGGACATCACTGCCCTGGATTGGGAGCATAGGCATTTCCACAGATGAAGGGAAGGAAAGGGGACTGTGTTCTCAAAGGCATGGCCACGAGCAGGAGCAGAATGTGGGGTGGGGAATGATGCAGGGGCAGCAATTGCCCTGGCAGGAAAAACCTAGAGCCTCCCAAGCCTGGGGGAACCCCAGCTGCAGAGCTTGAAGCTTTAAATATGGGAGGAGATGCCCTTCCGACATTCCAACTTCTCTGCTCTCATTCCTGTCTGTTTTAGTGATCCTGTGGCTCTACTGGCAGCATGATTGGGCTGCGTGGTGGGGGGTTCTGGTTGCAAGAGGATGTCCTCTCCCCTGGGAAACCAACCAGTGTGTGCATCAGAATAGGGTCTTACCCCCAGCAGAACTCGGATTTCTGGTAGGGATTCTGCTTTTATCTCTAAGGAATGCAGCTTGGAGTGGCTGCTCCTGTCTTTAGAGGAGCCCTGCTCTTCCATGGCTTTGCTTTGGGCAGGAAAACGTGCTGGTGTTGCTCAGTACGCAGGGAAATTGTTTCTTGCCCAGTTCCCAGACACAAAAGGTGATTTTGGGCCGGACCGGATCTTTCCTGGCTTGTTCAGCGTTGCAGCTCCCATGTCTGTCCGCAGGGTCCGTGCAGAGCCCTGGCAGCCGTGTGTGCCTCCACGTTGATTTGCAGGCACTAATGAACATCCCTCGTGCTGTTGTACCCGCTCCCAGGAAGGAAAACCTCGTTATCCAGGGAGATGGATGCGGTGGCATGCTCCCAGATACCCCGTGGCAGAGCCAGGCTCGAAGTCTGGATGCCTGGGTTACAGAGGTTCCTGGGGAGACGCTTTTGTTCCAAAATCAGTGGTGAATTTAGGGGATTCGAGTTCCACCACCCTGCTGCAACACCCCTGGGGGTCTCCTTATTCTCTGCATCCCCTCTGTTGCTCCTGTAAATGCACCCTCAAGTATCTACAAAGCAATTAAAACAGCAGCTACCCATAAAAATTAATTGTGCCGTGTAATGCTGCTCTCTGGCCAATGAGCTTGTCCCCACCTGACCCTGGCGGGGGAACCCCATCCCTATTGGAGCCCCTCCGAGGGGGGGACTGGGTACCTCTGCATGTGGTTGCCCCAGCAACTGTCAGTCTCAGGCAGCATCCATCACACCCAACATTCCAGAGCCTTTATCGCGCCTTCGGTGCAGCGCTGATGGAGCGCGGCTGCGGGATAAGCGTCACCCGCCTCACCTCGCTCTTTATCTCGCACTGCTCATAAATCTCTGCGTGTCCCCCTGCTCTAATCCCCTCCCGGTGCTGCTCACGGGAAAAGCTACCCCAGCAGAGACCTGTGTCCGTAGGAGACTCGGCAGAAAGCCAATTAGGAGTTTCCGAAGCACGGTGTTGTTAATTGCCTCTATCCTTGCAAATGAATAAAGCGTCGAAGCTATTGTTTGACTCTGCCTGTGCGTGCATGGCCTCAGGTGCCGCTTGGGAATGTTGGAGGGAGTCTGAGGGATGGGAAGGGTTGTGGGGTGGTGGGAGGAGGGGAACTGTGGGTTATGAAGTCAGGAGAATGGCTCGTGGCTGCCCAGCTCTTTCTGCTCCTTGTCCTCATAGGGAAAAAAACTGACCCAGATCTTTCCTCTACCCATTTTTTCTCCCTGCCTTTATCCTACTTTCCCCATCCCCAGCATCTAACCTGGCTCATGCTGGGGGATTCCTGCTTCTTTTCTGAGTCTGCACCATCCTTGATCTGTTGCTTTGCGTCATTTAAGGACTTAATTTTAAAGGCAAAAAATGCTGTTAAAATAGAGTTGACTTTTTTAGTGCTACCTAAAACTAATCAGGTTCTGAGGGTCAGAGCTGTGACTGGGGGGAGCTGCAGGTGTCTGGGGCTGGGCTGGTTTATCCCAGGAATGCTTGGTTCTCCTTAATTAATTCGTAAGGCCCTCTCTCATGTTTTTACACAAGACATCACCGTTTTGGCTCACAGCATCCCTCCCAAGGGAAGCCCAGCGTGGGGCTGTGGAAGACACCCGCCCAGCTTGGAGTGCTGTCCTCATCCAAGGTTTTGCAAGGGAAGCCTGGAATAAGCGTGAATCAGCCATTCTCTGAGCATAAAGCAGAGTGAGCACCAGCATCCCCCCCGGGGGCTGCCTGGGATGGCTCCCTGCCTGCTGCAGGCAGCTTTCCTGCAGGGAATGCATAATTTCCTTGGACCCCCTCAGGCAACCAGCTGGGAATCTCCAAATTCCCCAGTTTCGATGACTGAGTGGGGAATTTGGGAGCAGTCTCTCTGCTCTGGTGATAAAAGGCGAGTGACAGTCGTGGATGTTTTGGGGGAGGAAAGCATGTAGGGCAGTGCTGCTGCAGGGAGGGGATTGCTCTGCCTTCCCTGTTCCCACAGGGTGCTCAGGCTCTGTCAGACTTTCCCAGCTGACCAAAAATATGTTGATCCTTTCGTTTTCACTGCTTGCTCTCCAGTGAGACTGACCCCAGGGATCAGGTGGGTCCCTGCAGGTGCTTTCCTGCATCCCCGGCTTTAGGTTGCAGGGATGCTCTGGCTGTGCCTGGAGCTGCATATCCTTGTCAGCGCCTCAAAAGATGCTCATATATTCAAATGCTTCGAGGAGCTGCACTTGTTCCCAGGAAAATAAATAAATAAAGTCATCTGCTGGGATTTTCTTGCTCCCATTTTGCTGGTGAGGAGTCGGGCCGGAGTGGGAGAGGGAAAAGGGGATCGGGTGATCAGAGGAGGCTTCCTGCCGTCTAGTGAGATCCCGGGGCTCGCAGCGATGTCCCTGCAGAGGCTGTGCCGCCTCCAAAGCCTCGTGCAAGGCCACCGTGTCCTTGTCGGCGGGGGTGGCGCAGGTACGTGTGCCTGCTGTCCCCGCAGCTCCGAGCTCCGTGTCACCTTCCCTGCCGCCGAGCGGTGACCAGAGCGGTGCCGGCGGAGCCGCAGCACAGCAGGGAACGGGCATTTGTTTCTGCGACAGCTTTGCAACAGATTCCTTGGCGGAGCTGACTGCAAACTGCAATCCTAAACTGTCGGACGGCTCCTTTTTCCAGCCTGGGAGTGTGAGAAACAAATTTGTTTGGGTTATAAAAACATATTAAAAAGCAACACATTTTGTTTTGCAATATACATAGTTCTTCATGCCAATTTTTTTTTTTTTTTTTTTTTTAATGACTGCCATTCTAATCCCTTCCAGACAAAGACGTTTCTTAATAACTTTTTGTGGAGGTAATTGCTGGGGAGCCGTTTCAAAGTGGCAGGCAGGGAGCTGTGGGTTGTACAGCTGCAAGTGATGGCTGTGCATTGCTCAGGTACAGAGGGAGGAAGGATCAAAAAAAGCTCTTGGTTGTCTCCAGCTTTGAAAAGGTTCTGTACCTGGTGATGCCCGACACCAGGAATATCTGGAACAACACAGAAAAGTGGCTTTTGCTCATCACATGTGCCCAGATGTTTAGCATATTGATGTGCATGTGCTCTGTAGTTCACTGGCTGCTTGGGTCTTCCCAGGTCCTGGGTTTGGAGTGTCTGGCTCTGAGCAGCATCTCATCAGTACCGGCAGCTTCCTCTCCCCCTGGACCTGGAGGTAGCAACCTCCTGAATGGCATCCGGATAACATCCAGGGCCTCCAGCAGTGGGTTTCCCTGGTAGGAAAAATGTGTTAGGGATTCCTGGGAGCTGCAGGTGGGTTTGGATCCCAAACCACTTGGGGTCCATCAGCTCCTCATCCTTGATCTGGTGATTGTGAAACATCCTGGGGCATCTCCAAGTCTTCTTTGCAAATGAGGAGGTCCAGACTTGTTTTTCCAAGTCGGTGTCAGCTGCTCTTCAAATCAAGGTAAATGCCTGTGGGTTATTTTTTTTTTTTAGAAATGGCACTGTTTGATGTGTAATTAAAATGCTCCATTTAATTAGGCAAATACCAAAGAACCTTCAGAAACATGACTATTTTTCTATATTTATTCCTCTTGTGTTTTTCTTAGTGACTGTAGTTCCAATTAAAACAACCTCCCCTATTAAACAGTTGGCTCTTAAACCCAGGAACTAAAAATACAGAAAGACCATGAAAGCTGCCCTCCCTACCCCCACATCTTTACCTTGGACTTCTGCCTCTGCATTGCTTTGCTCCCTGAGAGCTTCTTGAGGCACTTGCCGGAGCTGGTGGTGCTTGACTTTGGCTTTGCTCCATCATTTCTCCTACCTTGTGTAGAAACTTGCTGCCTTTGGGCAGAAATATGCCCAGAGCAGCCCGATTCGGATGGAGGGGAGGGTTACTATGGGGATGGGAAGGCATTTGCAGCAGGTTTTCTCCCACCCCATTAATTTGGGGAGCCTTTGGAGGTGGTTTCATCCCAAAAAGCCCTGCTTGATGTGCCTCCAGCTGGGAGCTGACGCTTGCTGTGGTGGGGCTGGGGGGAACAGCTTGCATCCACTCCAAACATGTCTGTGCCATCCATGCGTTTGCAGTATAGGAACAATAGCCGGCCTGCCAAGCTAAACACGAGCTGTTCCCCAAGTTATTGCCATTTTGCTGTTTGCCAAGGGTCTGGAGAGGAGGCGGGTAAGCAGCCATCAGCTCTGAGCTGCAGCTCCAGGCTGCCAGAGGGGCTGTGGAGGAAACTCCTTCCGATCATCCAGGTTGAGGCAGCATCAGCAGCTGTGGCTTTGTGCCTGTGCTAGGGGAAACTGAGGCACAGCCCCTCGGTTTCCATGCACTGGGCACCCCCAGGGGCACCTCCCTGCCCTGCTCAGCCCCAGCTGCTGAACTCAGCTCCCAGGCACTGTGCCTGCTCTGCCTCTGTTTAACGGGGAGGTAATTTCCCAGAGGTGCCTGAAGTCGCCTTAATGCGAGCTGTCAAAATGATGTACAGCCATGCCAGGCTGCCTCGCTCCCCCTGCCTCTCCAGTGACAATTTCGTCAAAGATCCTTTTTGAGATGCTGTTTTGACGGGGTGCTAATGGCTCCTTCCTCATCAGGCATTCGCAATGTCCCCGAACGTGCCGAGTGGAAGCTGCTGGTTTCGGTGATAATTAAGAAAAATGATAACAACAGGTTTAAAGGAGAGCAGCTGGGGGTCAGTGCTGCTGGATTGTTGGCAGCTCGGTGATGCTCATAGCCTGCAAAGGCCAGAGGTAGCATCTCCTCTGTGGGCTGGGATAAACCAGATCTTTGGGAGCCTTTGGCATCACACGATGCACCTCCGAGGGTTTGCTGGGATGGGGTAGCCCCCAGAAATAAGGAGCTGGCTCAGCTCATCTTAATAACAGGAGAGGTTAAAAATAAAAATCAATGAATAGCAGATTATTGAGATGGGATTAATATCAATTTTAAGCACCCCCCAACATCAATAAGGACCCAGTGTAGCCCAACTAATGAGATTGGGAGCCTCAGCAATCAAGGCAGAGGATTAGAGATGATCAGAATAAATCCCAAATGATGAGGGACGATGCAAAAGTCTATCCTTGGAGGATCCCACTGGCATGGACCTGATCCTGGGGGATGCTTGGGGCTGACTTTGCTCGACCTCAAGGCTGGGTGGTCTGACCTGGATGTGGGTTTGGGCACAGGCTGCAGCCCTTGGTGCCTGCTTGGATGTTGGAGCCCATAACACCGTGCCACCTCACTTTAGCACACCATGGTCAAATCCCACCTGTCTGGGCAGCGTCCCGTGTGTTCCCACCTCCACCACTGATGCCTTAGACTCCAAGCCTAGATCAAGACACTGGGACACTTGGATATTGCCTATAAACAGTTTGCCCACAGTCCTTGGATAGCCCCAACCATCTTCTCCCACAGCCACCCATGTTCTCCAGCTGTACTCCCTTCCCAGTTCCCAGTTAATCCCCATGCGTGTTTTTAATGCCTCTGCATGTCTCTAAGCTCCTCTATACCCAGAAGCCAAATGCTCCTTGTAGGATTCAGATGTCTCCCCTGTGGATTAGATGGGATGGCTGCAAATTCCTTGTAATTTGCTCAAGCGGGGTCTATGCTCCTGGGAGGCATGAGAGGAGGGGACTCAGGGGTGGCCCCCCTCTGTTTCCCATCTGTGTAACGCTGGGCCAGGAGGGATTTTAGCCAGTGATCCCTTGTCTGGGCTGTGATTCAATTATTCCCCACTCAGCCTTGCTGGTGGCTACTGGACAGCACTGGAATTTGTTCCTCGTGTGGTGTGATGGAGGATGGCCCATCCCTGTGCCAGGCAGGGCTGGATCATGTCACCCCTGCTCTGTGCAGGGCTGGACTAGAGTATCCCTATCCCATTCAGAGCTGGGCATGAGCATCCCCCACCCACACAGGGCTGGATCATACCTCTCCCACCCACACAGGGCTGGACCATAGCCTCCCCATCCCATTCAGAGCTGGTCCAGAGCATCCCCATCCCATCCAGGGCTGGACCAGAGCATCCCCAATCCACACAGGGCTGCATCAGAGCATCCCCAACCCACACAGAGCTGGACCAGAACATCCCCATCCTGTTCAGAGCTGGTCCAGAGCATCCCAAACTCACACAGGGCTGGACCATGACTTTCTTGTCCCATTCAGAGCTGGTCCATAACATCCCCATCCCATTCAGGGCTGGACCAGAGCATCCCCATCCCATTCAGAGCTGGTCCACAGCATCCCAGCACATTCAGAGCTACATCAGAGTATCCCCAGCCCACACAGGACCATGGCATCCCTGTTCCATGCAGGGCTGCCCCACTGATTCTCCCCCTTCTCAGGTTAGCTTGTTCATCAGATGCTCATGCTATTAAATATCACTGCTGCTTAATTCAGGTGTCTGGGATGCAGGCTGGATTAGCTGATTCAGCAGGTTAAGGGAAAATCCTTTCTTTTATTGAAAAAGAGTGGGAGCTGGGCAGAAGCGGGGGAGGTTTTAGGAGAGAAGTCCTCTCTGCCAGGGATTTCTGGCTGATCAGGGCTGTGTGCCCCAGGAGTTTGATCTCGGTTGTCTCATGTCCAGCAGCTGGAGAACAACTGAGTTTGTGCTTTCAGGTCCTCGGAGGTGTTTGCCCTCTCCTTATGGAGGTAGGGATGGAGAGCAGCAAGCAAGGGCATCCCTGTGCCTCCCGCATCTCCCCATGCGTGGTGGCATCCCCCACCCCCGAGGCTGCCGCCGCCTTCCCGGGGCGGGGAGGCCGGATTTGTCTTTCTAATGCCTCAGTCAATGGCATCGATTGGGCTGGAGCAAAGGATCGATGGTAATTTGGTCGGAGGGCCCCGGCGCCGGGTGCGAGAGGAGTAATTAGAGCAGCAGAGGCGGCGCGGGCCGGGAGGTCGGAACGGAGCCCATCGCCCGGGGAGGGACAGAGGGACGGACAGGCAGCAGGGAGGGCCAGGGGCTCTCGCTCTTCCAGCAGCCGGGATGCCCTTCCCGCACCCAGCCCCCTACCCCAGGCTGGCAGGAGCAGGGGGTTTGCATGGATGCTGAAACTGGGGATTTCCAAAGGAGCTTTCCCTCTCCACTGGAGAGGAGCCCCAGAGAGCAATTTTTCCCAAACTGGGCAAAGGCTGGGTGCTGGGAGGTGCCTACTAGAAAGGGAACTCACTGAACTACCCAAGGAGGAAGTGATGGGGGATCCTGGCAGGAGCTGGACCTTGCTACAGTTGGGCAAAAATGAGAGAAATTTTCCTGCAGCCCAAGGGAACAGCACCATAGCCCTGCAAAGCAAATTTCCCTGCTCTGCCTTGGCCTTCCAGCCTGCAACTCGCTGGCAAATCCCACGCACACGGCTGGAGCCTGCTGTTTTCCCCAGCCCTTCCTTCACAGGGGGCTGTGGTGGAACAGATTTTCTCCTCTTCCCCAGCAAGAATTATGGACCATCTGGATTTCAAAGGCAGCTGCTTTTATTGGAAGCTATTTCTTGCAGTGGGAAAAGAGGGGGCTCGTGCCTGACAGACACCTCCAGCTTTGTCCTCCCATGCTGTCCATGGCAATGCTGGGGAACCACATCCCAGCCGGGTCCTGGGGGATGTTTGCACACAGCTGGGCTTGGGAGCACCCCGGGGGTGGTTCCCAGAGTTGGGTGGGTGGAAGGGAAGGAAGGGAAGGACGTAAACTTGGGGAAAAGGTCAGGCATGCTATAAATAAGTGACATCCGGGGAAAGAAATGTCAGTGTGTGGCAGCGGCGGCACAGCAGTGCCCGAGATGGGGAGGGAAATGCTGTTGTCTGGGGAATCGAATCCATGAAATGGGGGCTGGGATGACAGGGACAGGGCTTTCCCTGAATCTGGTGGGTCAAAGCATGGCTGTGGTGCTGCCCGGGTTGTTACTGGGAGTGCTGATGCAGCCAGGTAGGATTTGGGCACCCATCACCCACAAATCCACCAGGCTCTCAACACTCGGAAAGTTGTCCTGCTGCTGTCTGATAGGGAAAACAGGCTAGGGCTGAGGCTTTCCAGCTGCTCTGCTCCCACGACCATCTTCACTGAAGGCAGATAGAAGGGGACAGCTTTCCATCGTCCTACCGCCCGACCTGGGATCTTGTGTGTCAGGAGGATGTTGCAGGAGAGTGGGCGAACACCCTTGAGAGGCATTTCTTTTTGGGATGGGGGAGCATTAGCAAAGCAAGATGCTGTGCTAGCCATGCCCACAGCTTCTCCAGGGCATTCCCTGGAGCTCTGCCGGCCTTCCAGGAGAACCAGGCGTGTTCCTGGGGACTGATTGCACGTTTGTCCCCAAAGTGGTCTGACTCGCTGCGGAGTCATCTTCCCGCAGCCCTGTGAATGCAGGGCTGATTGCTGCCTGGCAGGGAGGGAGCCCGGGGAGGGGGAAGCTGACTGCGAGCCAAGCCCAGCTGCGGGAAGCGATACCGACAGCCGCTCTCCCGGGCCGGGCTGGCTCGCCGGGCTGGTTTCAGCGGCAGCTGAGCATTAGCCAACTCGTATCTCTGGTTTGTGCCTGTCTCGATGGAAGGGATGGTGTGGGGAGCTGTGTGTCCCGGTAGTGCAGGACCCCATGTCCCCAAGAGAACTCTAAGCAGTTGTCACCTCTCCCTGTGTCCCCTGGGAGTGCCGTGGCAGTCAGGGGTGACCTGGGGACCCCTGGGGACCCGCAGATTGGTGCCACTGTGTGACTTCTGGACGGGGATTCCCTCCCCATGGCTGCAGTGCCTCCTGCTCATTGCACCTTCATTCCCAAGCCTCTCCTGATCCAGGGAGGGTTTGGGAGCGTTGTGGTGATGCCCTGAGCTTGGAGGTACAGGATGCTGAGCTGGGAGCCTCCAAAGCCACCCGTCCTGAGCACATGTCTCCTTCAGCCCTTCATCTGGGCTGTGCCTGGAGGGGACACATAGAAGGGCCAGAGCCTCTTTTCACTGTGCCTCACCTCCTGAGCAGGAGCAGACAGCTTCGGCAATCCTGTTACAGCCTGTCAGGCTGCTGTTTGCGGGAGTTGAGGATTTGCTCACCTGCTGTGGGGCAGGAGGTGCTGCTGGGGCTGGAGGGACTCGGTGGGGTGGGCTCCCTGAGAGCTTGGACTCTGCTTGCCACGTGTACCCCGGTTTTGGGGTATACCTATAGGAAAGGTGATCCAACAAGGAATGGTCTCTGGCTGTTGGGTCCTCGGGGGCCACCCTGAGCCCTCCACACATGATGATCACTTTGAGGGAGGAGAAAAACAGTAACTGGCTCAGCCTGGGCAAGGAGCTGTGAGGCTGCAGACCCTGTAGCCATCGTCTTCTCCCCTTGAACAAAGGCAGCTCTGATGCTCCCCTGCGTCTTGGCACTGCACAACAGATCCTTTCTCTCCGGCAGCAAAAGCCTTTCCCAAGCCCGGCCCCCCTGCTCGGGAGGGCTGCAGCGCTCTTCTCTGCCCCCGGCCAGCCCAGCCTGACACCTGCCTGCCTGTCCCCGTCCTGGGGTGCCACGGAGGGAACCCCCACAGGCTTGTCCCCTCCTGCAGTAGGACCAGCGCGTGTTGGTGGGATTTTGGGGTGGGGGACGAGGCTTGGATTGCAGACGGTCCCGCGTCCCGGTGCTCCCTGCCTGGCACCAACAAAGCTCCTGGGGGAGCAAGGCTTGGGGTGACGAGCAGCCCCCCTGGTTAGGGTGGGACTGGGCTGGGGCGGGCTCTGGACGCCGGGGAGCCCGGCACGGCCGCAGCAGAGAGCAGGGGAAGGAGAAGAGCTCCTTCGCCGGTAATCACGGACGAGGTTGATGCTACACGATGCGGGGACGTCAGCAGTGTGTCACAGCTGATGACACGCTGCATGTGCAGGGGCTGGAAAGAAGGCGAGAGGTTGGAGCCCCGGGTCCCTGCGTGTGCCCCGCAGTGCTGAGCCAGCCTGACCTTCACTGGGTCACCTGTCCCCCTCAGCCTGCCAGGACGCCTCTGGGGTGGCCCAGCCCTGCCCCGTCCCTCCGGGAGATCAGCCGGATCCCCGTGCCTTAGTTTCCCCGGGAGCAGGAGTTGAGCAGCTGCCGTGGCTCTGTGCCTCCCCACCCCAGCAAGGAGAGCGGCACGCTCCTGGCTTTTCGGGGATGTTATCGGGGAAGCCAAGGCAGAGTGTGGTTACTCATGGCGATGACAGTGCCGATGACAAGTGCCGCAGCCCCCAGGAGCACGTGCTGTGCCTGTGCTCCCGCGGAACGCAGGGAGGTGTGTTCCCGGTGCCAGAGAGCCCCAGTGAGTAATGGGGTGGGCGGCAGTGCTGGGTGGTTCTGCCGGGCTGGAGGGGGCTGCAGAGTACACTCTGTACCCTTCAGGATGGAGGGGAGACCCCCACCAGCCCCAAGAGGGGTGTGCCCCCCCCACAGAGCAGTAGGATGGAGGGTTACAACACCACAACTTGCTTTGTGTGAAAGGGGAGATGGGTCCCCGGGGAGATCAGCAGTGTCCTGCTGCCCCTTGCTTGGGGGAGCAAACACCAGGTCACGGTGGCTGCCGTGGGTCTGGGGTCTCCCACCGACCCCCAAGCTGCATCTGCCCAGCCAGGATCCCACGGAACAGCACGACAAGGCTTCCCCGGCTGGTGTTGGGACAGGGATGCTCCACGCCGTGGAAAGGCAAATTTAGGCTGGAGAAGCAGGTGATGAGATAAGGATGGGGTATCGCGTTACCACAGTCGGATCTTTCTTTGAGGTTAACAAGACAAGACAGACAATCGCTGCTGCTTGATCCAGGGAGTGCTGTGTGAGTGAGTCTATTAGTGGGCTGATGAGTAATTAGCTCTGTTGGAGACCTGCTAACGGGAGGAGAAAGTTGTTACCGTGACTCAACTGACCCCTCTTCACACAAGTTTAGAGCGTCTTTTCTGAAATACCGCAGGTGGATCATTCCACGATTTGGATGTGCATTCAGGAAGGCATGGCAGGATATTCCTTGTTTGCCATCTGGAGTCACGCGTCGGTGATGAGCCACCGGCGAGGGGAGAGGGGACGAGGAGGGAATGAGCCTAACCCCAGCTGGGTGTGAGCCGAGCCCATCTGCTTGTTCGTCCTGTGAGGGGGCTTGTTTTGGTCTTTCCAAAGAGCAGGCTGGCTGTGCACGCAGCGACACGGCTGCTGAGCACTTCCAGGCTCAGCTCCCGAGTTTTCAGCGCTTCTGCGGGTCCCTGCCCTGCTGCTCTCCCTCGCTGAGGTGGCGGGGATGGGCTGGGCTCTCCTGGTCCCCGCACTGAGAGGGGAGGAGGTGACAGCTGGGCCATGTGGGATGCTGTGAGACACCAAGTCCCACTTTCAGAATGTGGGCCGTTCCCTCCGAAGTGCAGGAGGCAGCTCTCCCGGGAGATCAGGTGTTATGAGACTCGTGACTCCACCATGCAAATGCTGGAGTCTGTGAATAATCATGTACTTGTGCAGGGAGACTCAGCCCCATGTGGGTTGGAGCATCCCTCGGCCAGGTGGGATTCAGCTGGGTCCAGATTCCTGCTTTCCTGGACTGGTCACCAGCAGTGAGAAGTTAGAGGGAGAGTGACAGTAATCCCTGGCAAGTCCCATTTTCAGGTCAGCCCCTCTTCAGTGTTGAGTATTTTTGCTGCCCCATATGAAGTCTGATCCAGAATCTTGCTGCTCCGAATGCTGGAATTCCCTGAGTTTCCAGCCTGAGCTGTAGCTCATTCCCACTTTTCTTGTGCCACTTTCCAACCCAAAACCTCTGTCCCTGATCCTGAGAGCCAAGTTCCAGGGAGGTGGCAGCAGGGCTCAGCCAGGGCTGTATCTCTCCCAGATGAATGTGTGTGATAGGGAGAGCTGCATCCCCCAGGTCTCTGGTGCTAATCTGAGAACTCCTGCCTCATCTGTCAGAGCTGTTTTATTTAAAAAAGCAACGACATTTTTCTCCCTCTTGTTAGGCAGAGCAGTGAATTTATCACTGGGCAGTTGTCAGGTGACTCAGCTGGACATGGTGGGCTCTGCTGGCTGTGGCTGTGTGGAGGGCAAGGGCGTCCCTGGGTCAGCAGCACAGCACACAGGTAGGGCTCAGGTCAGCAAAATGCTGCTGCAAGAGCTGCTCCAGCTGCAGGGAATGTGGGGCAGGAAAGCGCCAGCTTCAGAGTGACCTGCATCCCATGGTAGTTGCAGGGCACAACAGAGACATCCCCCAGATATGGGGACAAGACCTTTGTGTGGGTCTGGGGGCTGTGCAGCTGATTTGGTTCCAGCTCATGCCCTTGGCATGGAGGGCTGCCTTTCTGCTTCCCATGTGCTTGGCAGGAGGTGGCTGTGGCCAGGGGCTGGGTGCCATGGCCAGGGGCTGGGGTGCCATGGCCAGGGGCTGAGGTGCTCCTTGCTGTGCCACTGATTCCTTCACCCGCTCCCAGCTCTGCCACCACAGGCTGACGTGCAAGTACAAGGAGTGCCCTGCTCATGTAAATAAACCCAGCTATAAATAGAGAGGGAGAGAAGTGTGAAAACAGTGGGGAATGGATTTCATGAAACCAGCGAATTAGTCTGGAGAAACAAGGGTGTGAACTAACAGCCATGCTCCAAACCAAGCCCATATTTCCAGTTTCTTGAGGGTTGTTGGTGGGGCCCCTGTGCTGGGCTCAGCCTGGGGATGTGCACACACACTGGAGCAGAACTGGCTCTACCATCCACCATGGGCTCCTGATGCCTCCTGGGTTGGGCTGTGTTACCATAGGTGCCATCAATGTCCTTAATTATTTTTTTTCTCCTCTTTGAAATTGTGGTAAAAACCCAAGTAAAGACATGGAGATGATCTGACTGGTGACACGGGCTCCAGCAAGACAAGAGTTCTGTCTGACTGAGCAAGGGCAGATGGAGCTCTGCCAGTCTTGGGCTGGCTGCTTTGCAGGCTGTGAGTGATGGCTGGGATTTTTTGGGTGCTTTGAAGGTGGCAGGACTGGCGTGGGAAGGATTCTGGCCGAAGAGTTTTGCCCTCCCAAGCCACTCCAAACCAGACTTTCAGGAAATGGGTGAGCAGCTTAGAGAGCAGAACTGCTCCAGCACAAGGGTCAGCCTCGGCTGTGCCAACCCCCTGTGCAGATCTGCAAGCTTTCATGTCAGGCCTCAGCACTAGAAGCAGAGTCAGGCTTTTCTGAGGTCTTGGAATCTGTTAGGGCAGTAAAGTGCCCGGGAGCTCGTGTGAGCTGGGGCTGGGGGATGTTCTTGCGTCCTGCCCAGAGCTGTGCCAACATCTGATCCTCCAGGAATGTAATTCCAGCCAGAAGCTGTGGGATGTTTCTCCAACTCCCACATCCTCTGCAAGAGTTGGGATTTTTATTTTTTGCTTCTTTCCTGAACATGCATGGGAAGAGGTGGGAAGACCAGCAGCTGCTCAGACCTCTTCCCAGATACTCTCCCAATGGGCAAGTGGAAGAGAGTGAGTGCTGGGGACAAAATGATATGTCCCCCTCTCTGGGTGAGCCTGTCCCCTCTCGGGCTGGCTGTCATCTAGGGGAAGTTCAGTGGCCCATTTCCCATGGCTGGCACGCTCCTGGGCTGTTTGCCCATCTGGCATGGCCAGGTCTTTGCAGGGAGGATGGGTGGGCTGAGATGGGGGAGCACAGGGACACTTCCTGTCTTCTGCCCATTTTCCATTGAAATGAACCCAAATTCTCTCTTGGCAAGTGGGCTGTGCCCAGCAGGGGACAAAGGGGATAGGGTGACAAGGAGCTGTCACAGTGGGCAAAGGGTGCGGAGCAGGAGCAGGGAAGGAGGTGGCACAGGTGGTGCAATGACAGGAGGAGGGGGTACAGCTGGTGCTAGGGCTGACAGTGGCACTGAGCCGGTGCCAGGTGAATGTGACACCAAGCTGTGGTGTAGCAATGAGGTGACTGAGCAGTGCAGGGTCCTGGCAGAGGTGACAGCAAGCTGGTGCAGGGGGCAAGTGCCATGTCTGTCCCAGGCTGGTGAGGCAATGACCCTGGATCACAGATGGTGGCAGCTGTGTTATCCTGAGCTGATGTGTGGTACAAGGCTGCAGTGGCACTAAGCAGCTGGCAGAGAGGTGACCCTGAGGTGGTGCGGGGTGGCAGAGACAGATGGCACAGCTGATGTGGACCTGGTGCAAGGGGCAGGTGGCTCAGTCTGTGGTAGGGAGGTGACCCTGCCTAGTCACAAATTGTCATTGGCGTGTCTGAGAAGCAGTGTAGGGCAGCAGGGGCAAGTGGCAGCTGGGGCCATGGAGGTGACACATCAGGAAAGGGGGGCACATCTGGGGGCAGGGAAGTGATGCTGAGCTGGTGTAGGGGGCACATCCAGAGACAGAGAGGTGACACTAAGGCTGTGCAGGGCACATCTGATGACAGGAAAGTAGTGCTGAGCTGGCACAGAGAATGCATCAGGGGACAGGGAGTGACTCTGAGCTGGAAAGTGATGCTGAGCTGGTGCAGAGGACACATCTGGAGACTGGTAGGTGATGTTGCACCAAGGCAGGGACACATCTGGAGACAAGGAGGGAACAGCGAGTAGATGCAGTGACATTTGGGGATAGGGAGGTGATAATGAGTTGGTGCAGGGACACATCTGTGGACTGAGCCAGTGCAATGGAGGCGCCACTGAGCCGGTACGGGGGCACATCTGGACACGGGCAGGTGACATGGTACCAGTACAGGGGCCCATCTGGGGGTGGGGAGGTAGCACTGATCTGGAGTGGTGACACATCTGTGGACAGAGAGGTGACACTTAAACAGTGTGGTGACACATTTGGGGGTGAGGAGATGGCACGGACCTGGTGCAGGGGCACATGTATGGACGAGGAGGTGGCACTGATCTGGTGCAGTGATGTATCTGGGGACAGGGAGGTGACACTGAGTAGGTGCGGTGACACATCTGGACAGGAGGAGGTGCAGAGCCAGTGCAGGGATACACCTGGACTGAGGGAAGTGACACTGTACCAGTGCAGGGGCACATCTAGAGACAGGGAGGTAACACTGATCCGGTTCAGTGACACATCTGGAAATGGGGAGATGACATTGACGTGGCACACCTGCACACGGGGAGGTGGCACCGAGCCGGTGCAGGGTAACACCTGAACGGAGGGAGGTGACACCGTACCGGTACAGGGCACATCTGGGGACATGGAGGTGACACCGTACCGGTGCAGGGGCACACCTAGACACAGGGAGGTGACACCGATCCGGTTCGGTGGCACAGCTGGCCGCGGGGTGGTGGCAGCGAGGCGGCGCGGGGGCGCGGGTCCCGGCAGGTGTCCGCGCGGGGAGGTGACCGTCCGGCGGAGGTGACCGCGCCGCTCCCGGCAGTGCGCATGATACTGCGGCGCAGGGGCCCCGTGCGCGCCAACCCACCTTGAACCGGCCCGGGCCGCGGCGGCGGCCAATCACCGCCCACTCCGCCGGGGCGCGGCCAATGGGCGGAGGGCGGGGGCGGTGCCGAGCCGCTAAAGGGCGCAGGCTAGGCTGCACCGCGCGGAGAAGCGCAGGTGCGGCGCGGCGATGGGCGCGGGCGCAGCGGCGGGCGGCCGGCCCTGAGCCGTCCCTCCGGCCCCGCCAGCCCCGCCGAGCCCTGCCCTGCCCGGCCACGGCCAACCCGGCCCGGCCCCGCCTCGCCCCGGCCGGGCCGCCCGGCGGGCGGAAGATGCTGCGCACCGGGGGCCGGTAGTACTATGATTTGGTATGTGGCCGCTTTGGTAGCAAGTGTGCTCGGCGCCCGCGGGCTGCCCGTCCAAGGTGAGTGCGGCCGCGGGGTGTTCTCGGCTGGGGTGAGCCCGGGAGGGGCGCGCCGGGCTCTGCGGGGCGGTGGCAGGGCCGGCTCTGCGTGTCGTTCACCCCCCCACCCGCTCTCCCGGTGTACCGGATGCGGTGGAAGGGATGCGCATGGACCGGGAGGGATGCGCGCACCGGGGGGGTCATCGCGTCCCGGGGAGAGGGTACAGAGAAGGGGCTGGGGAGGAGGGGTAGGAGGGGGAACTGCGGCTGCCGAGGGGGTTTGCGGGGTTCGCGTCTTCCCCGCTGCCGGTGCGGGGACCGAGCGCTTCCCGCTGCGGCGGGGCGCTGGCGATTCCTTCATCCCCCGCTTCCGGGGGGAGCCAGGAGCCCCCGGCGCATCCTCCCTCCGCAGGCTCTCGGCGGGGCTGGCCGTGACCTCCCCGAGGGCAGCGGCTGCAGCTGGGGAAGTTCGGGAAGCCGCGCTGCCGGTGCGGCGGAGGCTCTGCCCAGGGGCTGGAAATTCCCTTTGGGAGAAGGCAAGCGGGTGCGCGGGGGGAAACACGGCTGGCTGAGTGTCCCCCTTGTTCAGGGATGGGCAAGCTTTTCTCCGCATTCGGATTTCTCCTCTCATCCTGAGGAAGCGCCTGCGGCAGCTCTGGGGGGTGCGGGCAGCTTTTGTCCTTCCCTGCAAGGATAGCCCGGCTGGGCAAGGAGAAATGCAGGAGGGATTCATCGCCTTCCTCTGCAGCGCTCGGCTGCGGGTTTGGGGGTGACTTTGCTCCCACCTCCCGCCCAGGAGAGGCTGCCCTCCTTCTCTCCCCACTGCAGGCTGGCTGCTGTGCCGTGATAAACTGAGGCACAGGGTTGTCCAAGGTCAGGACGGAGACGGCAGCAAGGAATAGCCCTGATTTTCCTGCTCTGGCTTCTTTCCCTTCAGCTGCCAGCCCCCTCCCACCCCTCCAAGCCATCCCTGCAGGTAGAGGGGAACTGCCTGCCGCTGGTGCAGCACCGTCCCCCATCTCTGCCGCTGGTTCCTCACTGAGCTCATGGTTGTCCCTGCCTCCCGGTGGTCCTTACCCGGGAGGAGAGCCCGGAGCCGTGCCCTGGGTGTCACCCACCCTGCCCATGGAGATGCGGTGGCTGCCGGCAGCAGCGATGCCTGGCTGGCAGCCACCACCATTCCCCTCCCCGTGGTGTGGGGGACGCTGCCTCGGGGGACACGCCTGGGATAGGAGAGGTGCCGGGATGCTGCAGCCCCCCCAGTTCACAGCGCTTCTCGAGCCCACTAGGTCACGTCTGTGCCATGCCACAGTCCCTTGTCCTCCTCGCCTGGCAGGCAGCTCCTGGAGGCAGAGGGGTGTGTGTCAGGACGGGGCTGTCCTTTCGGGGGGGGGAGGGGTCGGGATGGGGCTGCCCTATTTGGGGGCTCGTAGCCCCTCTTACTGAGCCGTGGCCGGCTGCTGCCTGCCTGAACTGCGTGCTGCAGTGTGCTGAGACAGTGTTTGCAGCAGCGGTTTCTACAGGGATGCTCTGCCGGGGAGAGGAGCAAAGCAGCTCGTTCGGCACCTGGGAACTTGGAAATACCCTGGAGCCGCTGGGATGGAGCTCTGGAACTGGTGCCGGGGTGGGTGGATGCCGGGAAGCTCCGGCACGGGGTTGCTGTGCGTGTGGAGCAGCGTGTATGTGGTGAATGAGCGTGCCGTGAGTAATGCGTGGGTGGGTGCCGGGGGAGGGGGTGCTGTGGGCCGGCGTGGCCCCCACAGGGGCAGGGAGCCCATGGAGCTCTCCCCAGCTGCTGCAAACCTTTGGTGCCAGCACTGTTCCCTCCTCGTGGGGAGTTGTCACCCAGCATTGCTTGGGGACGGGGCTTTGGAGGAGAGCTGGGGCTCACTGTGTGCCGGTGCCCTCACTGGGGCTTTTCCTCTTGCCGTGGCCTTCCTCCTACACCACTTCCTCCTTGCTGAGCTGAGAAGAAGCAGTGCTGGCCCTGGGCAGCCTTCTTGCCTGGCTCTCCAAGGGATTTCCAGGCATTAATCGGCTCAGAGAGGGGAGGAGGGTGCGTTATCCCCTCTTATGGCTTGGGGGAGGAGAAGCCAGGACGTGACCGCGCCAGGAGTGGGTGTCAGAGGAGGGATCCGGCCTCCTGGCATTCCCAGCAGTGCCGTCACACTGAGGGGCTTTTCCTCCCTCTCCCACGAGCGTGACGCTGTGGCAGCATTGCAGTGAGTGGGAATGCTGGTGGAGCCGGCAGGAGGGTTTGCAGAAGGAGGATCCTGCTGCGCAGCCCTGGGTGAGGGCTCTGGTGAGGAGGTTCCCTGGACACGGCGGCGGGCAATGCTCCTGGCACTGACCTTGGCTGCTTGGCGTGGCTCGGTGTGGAAGTGCCAGCGCTGCATCCCCTGCTCGCTCCGGCGCAGAGCTCTTGGGTTTTTCCTATTTGGCCGTGGAGTCTGGACCGGGAGCTGCTGGATTTGGCACGTGCGGCTTTGGCCCCGCTCTCTTCTGGCAAGGGGATGGTTTGGCACCGGGAACAGCCAAGGGCGTTGGCCAGGCTCCCATTTCCATCATTCCCTGGAGGTTTTCTGCTCCTCTGGACCTGTTGGATGGGAGTGCACGGGGCAGGGAGGGACACGAGTGTCTCGGCTGATGACTTGGCTCTCCGGAAGGTGCTCGCCATGATGCTTTGCTGGCTCAGTTGCCTTTTGACTTGGAAGACACAGCTTTGGTGGTGATGGGTGAGCCCTGCAAGTTCCTCTCCAGAGCTGTGGCAGGGTGGCACAGCTCCCGTTCACCTCTGATTCTGTCTTGGAGGTCGTGCCTTCATGCTGGATGAGAAGCCCTGCAGATGGGCAAACAGTGGGTCCAACCCTATGTGGTGCTGATGGAGGAGTCCTTCCCCTCTCCCTTTCCCTGCGGAAGGAATCTCCCGAGCTGGGAGCCCTGAGCGACCAGCTGGCCCTTGGAAAAACAACTCCCTTCCTCCCGCTCCTCCATGGAGAGGCTGGCGTTGGTGGGAGGGCTGCCTGAGCCAGGAACAGCGTGATTCAGGATCTGCTGGCGGGCAGCTCGGAGCGCTGCCTGCATCCCAGTTTCCTGTTGGATTCTGTGAAGACATCGGGATGGTACCCACTGCTCTGTGGGGAGGGTGATGCCAGCTTGCACTGCTGTGATGTGGGGCTGAGCTGGGAGCACAGCACCCTGGCAGTGCTCTCCAATTGCAGGAGGGCTCCTCTGGGATGTGTTTGGCGCTCCAGCTCCTGCCACAGCTGCTGGTTCAGCTCTGTGGTGTGTTGTGGGAGCTCATGGGGAGCACACAGGTAGCTGCTGGTCGTTGCTGGGAGATGATGCCTCCCACGAGGCAGCTGCCAACACCAGATGCTCAACACCGAGCTGCTGGCAATTAGAGAGAGGGAACACAAGGGACCCCCAGGTAGGAGTAAGGTGATCTCAGGGAAGTAATTTTCTCTCCTACTCCATCTCCGTGCCTCTCAGAGCACCAACCTATGCTCCCACGTGCTTGCTGAGCCACTGCCTGGCCAGGCACTTCCCCACCTGTGCCATTCCAGGGAGCAAGGACCCTCTGTGAGGCTGCAGTGGGGCAGCATCCCATGCATACATTCCCTTTGGGATGCCAGGACAGCTGCCTGCCTGCCTGGGGAGGGTGGTGGTGATCCCACAGGACACCCCTTGAGCCCAGGAACGGGCTCTGAGTTCCCATCTTGCTGTGAATGGGGCACAAGCCACCCCTCAGAGCTGCTAATCCGTCTCCTCCCTGGCCCCGCATGACCTTGAGGCATGTCACTTGACCTGTGCGTCGCCCTCCATCCATCTGGAAAATCGGGTTTAAAATGCAGGAATCGCACTGAAAGCCCAGATGCTGCTTTACAGCTGGGGGAGGGGGTGAGGGCTGCACTCCCAGCCCCAGGGCTTCCTCCCACCAGGGGACAGGCGGATGCTTTTGAGTGGCTCTGGATACCCTAGGATAGGCAAAGGGACTGGGTTTGTAATGGGGGGTGCAACCCCCACTGAGATATTTAGTTTGCTACAGAGGTGGGGGACAGGCAATCTCCTGGCACCCACACCCTGCCCTGGCAGCTGGGATCTGTGCAGCATGCTGTGCCTGTCCTTCACCCTGGGCTGCAGTCACTCCCCTCTTCATTCCATGGTAATGGCTGCCTGCTCTCCTTCCCTGCTGGCCTCCATATGCCATACTGGTGGCCTTGTCCTCAGAGATCCCTGCCATATCCCGCCTCCACCGATGGGAGTGGGATGTGTCAGAGCACATCTCATCTCAGCTCACCAGGGAGGAGAGGTCCGCAGGCTTGGGGCCTTGTACCTGCTCCCTCAGCCATCCCTATGGTGATGAGTGCTAGGGGTGTGAGGCAGCATTGGAAATGGATAGTGGTGCCTTTCTCAGCAGGCTGCAAGGCAATGCGGGTCAGGGCAGGATGCCCTCTCTGCCCCATGCCATGGGTCTCCACCGTGCTGGACAGGAAAGCCTTCCCATCATTAATTCTTTGGGAAACCACACTGCCATGGGCATATCCTTCTCACAAAGCACCTGCAGGAAGGGTCCTACTTCAGTGAGTGCAGCAGAGATGCTGGATGCCTTCAGCTTCACCGAGTCCTGTGGCCCCTTCTGCCCCTCTCCCTTGGGATCAGAGGAGCTGGATGCCCAGATCCAGGTGAGGGTCTCCCCATGCTTGGCATTGCCATCCTGGGGAGCCCCGCGGTGGCACCGTCTCAGTGGTGGCAGCCTTCCCTCCTCTCCCTTTGGGATGCTGTTCAACTCCACCTCCGCATCTTGTATTCTTGCCTCCTGGCACGCAGCGTGCTTTTATTTTTCTTGGATCTGCTTGGATGACATAGCCTGTTGATTACTTGTTTTTCTTTACGAGGCATCTCCCAGCTTCACGTGAGCTCCTGCACCGAGGCGGATTTGGGGTTCTCATCCCTGCTGCCGCTCCCTGATGTTGACCCCATTTCCAAACCGCAGATTCATCCTCGAAACCTCTCTGAACTTGGCTGGGAAAATCAAGTGGGTTTAAAAATACCCTGTCTATTTGTGCTCTGTTTCTTCTGGCATCTGCTGGTTGTTTTCAAGCGTTTCCCTACAAATGTGGGGGTGAGAAAACACTTTGAATCGAGAGCTGTAGTCTCCATTGCTCGCTTTCTTCATGGTCTGAACTTGGAAGGAAAACTTGGTCAGAGTCGGGACCACAAGGTTGGTGGGTTGGGAAGCTGAGGAGACCCAAAGAGAGTTTGTGAGGCATCTCCCCATTGCCTTCCTGGCGCTCTGGAAGTGGAGACAGGAGGGCAAGGGGCTGGTAGTGGGGCGGGTGGCAGCTGGGGAGAGCCGGGGGCCGGTTCTCTGCCGTGGCTGCCAGTCGGCCGTGCATTGGGGAGGAGATGCTCAGCCGTGCGTGCAATTCCCCACCGGCCCCGCGATCAGACACCGGCGCTGCGAGCTGCCGTGATGACCTATTTTCTTGTGCCCTGGCAGCCCTGGCCAGGCGTGGGTCCGGCAGAGCGGCTGGCTTGTCCCCTCCCTGGGGATGTCACCCACTGCTCTGCCAGGGAGCCAGTCAGGGGATCCTGGTGTAGCGTGACTCCCTGGCACCCATCCCCAGGGTGTCTGAGTGGCCTCTTGGGCAGTGAGCTTGCTCCAGCTGGGCAAACATCAGCATTCCAGGCTTCAGTTGGTGGAGAGGTGCTGGAAACCAAGATTCTCTCTTGGTAGCCCAAGAGCTGGAGCAGCTGGGGGGCCTTGGGAAAGGGGTTTGGGTGCTGCCGTTTCCATCTTCTGCTGATGGGTAGAGGGTGTCACTTTGAAGGCGACCGAGGTGCTGGGGACCTGCTGGCTTGGGCAAGGCGGCCGGGAAAGCGTGTCCTTGGATGCTCTTGAGCAGCACGTGGCAGCTCTGTCCCCGATCAGCGCAGGACCACGGGCAGGCAGGGGGGCTCCAGCTCTGCAGCACAGCCCCCTTCACCCTCCCGGATGGGTACAGCGGGGTCAGGACGGCTTCGCACAGCTCAGTGCCGGGGTGGCAGGGGAGGGCTGACACCGTCCCTGCTGACAGAGTGCGAATGGGAGCTCATCGGCGATGCAGCGCTAACGAGGGATGGAAAGGTGCAAGAGTGTTGTCGAGGCGGTGCAAAGCTGTGCGGGGGTGTGCGTGCACACCGCACGTGTGCGCTCAGCGGTTCCCCCGCCCCGCTGCGCTCCGGGCGGATCCGTGGCCGGGTAGGACCCCCGAGCAGGGCCGGTGCCTGCAGTGGATGTGCAATGCAGCATCTGCTCCTTGCGGATGGCTTTCAGCTCTGCACCCCGCCATCGCCCAGCCCGCTGCCAGCAGCCAGCCCTCCCAGTTCAAGAGCCCCCCGTGCCCAGTTTGCTGGTGGCCCGGGGGCTCAGGACGGTCGGGTGATCATCAGGCTGTGACCCTCTGCAGGGACGCACCTTGTGCCACACCGCGGCCAGCTCTGCCCGCTGCCCGTCCCGCGGGGACACTCGGCTGGTGGGCCCGTGGGGTGGCACATCACGGGCCTCTCGCCGGTAAGCGCTTGTGCCAGAGCCAAAAATAGCCGGTGATGCTCGGTGATGCTCGGCTTCCGCGGCGGGGAAGCGGTGATGTCACTCGCCGCCAATCACCGGCCGCCCCGAGGAGCAGCGCGGAGGAGTGGGAACGTGCTTCCCCGAGCATCGCTCCCCGAGCATCCCCCCCAGAACATCCAGTGGCCGCGCTCCAGGAAAACGGGGGGCCCTTCCTTGATGGGAAGGGCGATGTGGGTCTAAATCTAGTTTTGGGGACCCCCTGTTTGGCTTCCCCCCCAGCCCTGGATTTCCCGCTCTCTCTCTCCCTCTCTGAACGCCGTGCTGAGGATGCAGCTTTGCTGCTGCTGGCAGAGCAGGATGACGCCAGGCTGCAGCGAGCAGGGCGGCACAGCCGGGGTGGAGCAGCCTCGGAGCTGAGACCAAAGTCCCCTGTAATTACCCAGCTGGGAGGAGCAGGATGACAGACCCGACGCGCTGGTTGCAGATAGGTTTCGGGTTTGGGGCTCTCGGGGATGCCCGAGGACATGGTGGCTCCGGGTGCCTAGCCCATCCTGGCACCAGTGGGAGAGCTGGGTCCGTGGGCTGGCACAGCACAGCTGTGATCAGGGGTCCCTGCACGCTCAGTCCTGCTCGCTGGAGGATACAGGGACATAAGCTAAAAGTAGCTTTTTCCCTGCCACAAGGATACAGGGTAGCCCAGGTAGTGCTGCTATGTGGGGAGCAGTGCTAGGCATGCTCTGTGCCCCTCTACTGAGAGCAGAGGTCCCTAAAACCCCTGTGGGGGTCGCTGAGCATCACCCTTACCCTGGTGCAGAGGTCGGGAAGCTGTCCTGGAGCACTGGGGTGCTGGTGGCCACTGTCCTGACTCCTTTGGTAGCTCAGGGTTGCCTTGGAGCTGAGTGTAAGGGCTTGGGATCCCCTGTTGTTTTTGGGGCAAGGGCGACTCATGGGCTTTCCATGTTGGAGACAGGTGGCTGGGGATGGGCATTACTGCTGCTGTTGCTATTCTGGGCATCCTGGTTCGATGCTGGGGACCAGCAGTCGGATCAGCCACAGATTCTTCCTTCCCCCCTCGCAGGTGCCCTCGGCTCGAGGGAGGAGCCCGAGTTCGTGACTGCTCGCGCTGGCGAGAGCGTGATCCTGCCATGCGACGTCATCCATCCACTGACAGGACAGCCCCCTCCCTATGTCGTGGAGTGGTTCAAGTTCGGTGTCCCCATCCCCATCTTCATCAAGTTTGGGTTTTACCCTCCCCATGTGGACCCAGAGTATGCCGGTGAGTCCCGGGGGCGCAGGAGGGTGCCAGGTCCAGGATGCAGGATGCACAGATCTGCTCCATCCACTCTTCCGTCAGAATCTGCACGGGCTCTGCCTCTCGGTGCTCGCTTTCCACCCAGTTGGTTTTAATTAAGCAGCAGCGTTAGGAAGCCAGCTGGGCTGCGTAGGACGGGAGCAAGCAAGGCAGAGAAACCCAGGGTGATGCGTGGTGGCGGTGGCTGCTGCTGCTGTGCCCCAGAGCAGCTGTGAGCCCAGGAAGGGATGCTGGGGGGACAGTAGGGATGGAACCAGGGCCACATGCTGGGCGGAGGTGACAGGTTGGAGCTGCAGAACTCGTGTGACTGCTCTCCAGTGTGCTACCTGTGACACATGGCCAGTAGTCCTCTGGTGGGATGTCTGAGCTGGAAACCAGCCCTGAGAAGGTTGGTGTGGCAGGACAGACCCATTGTGGTATCCCTTTCCCTGTGGAATGCTGTTCTGGGAATCTTCCCTGGGTCTTATGGGACTCTGCCCAAATTGCTCTCTAAGAAATGCTGCAGTAGGGAAGATGCACCAGCTGAGCCCTGCCAAACTCAGCTCATCAATGAGTGGTGCCACAGTCCAGTGCCCCCTGCACCAGGAGGTTTAAGCTGCTTTGCTCCTGACCCAGTTTTTGGGGCTGTGCACGGGGTCAGCTCAGGGCTGTCCTGCTTTCCAGGAGTCTCCCAGGCAGGGAAAAGCTTTGGGACATGCCTGTGTGCCGGCTGTGCTGCCGCCAGCCCCTGGCTGGGAGCACAAGGCCGGTGTCGCTGTGGGCAGATATTGCTTGAGGCACCTTGCCTGCCTGTGGCAGTTTGGCTTTGCCATCCCCAGATGGGCGAGTGTGTCACCAGCCTGGCACCACTAGCCTGGCACCACCGGCTGCCACCGCGCTGTGCGGCTCAGCCAGCCCCAAACTGGGATAGTGCCCACATAGGGATGGGGTGTGCCTTGGGGTGATGTTCTGGGGACTACTCTGGTGTCAGGATGGCGTGTCCCCTGAAGCAATACTCTGGAGTCTGCTCCAGTTTGGGATGGGATGTCCCCTGCAGTGATACTCTGGGGGCTGCTCCAGTTTGGGGTGGCATGTCCCCTGCAGTGATACTTTGGGGGCTGCTCCAGTTTGGGGTGGGATTTCCCCTGCAGTGTTGCTCTGGGGGCTGCTCCAGTTTGGGGTGGCATTTCCCCTGCAGTGATACTTTGGGGGCTGCTCCAGTTTGGGATGGGGTGTCTCCTGCAATGATGCTCTGAAGGCTGCTCCAGTTTGGGATAGGGTGTCCCCTTGCAGCTATGTTCCAGTGTCAGGGCCATGGTGCCAACGCTGTGCTCTCCCACAGGCCGGGCCAGCCTCCACGACAAAGCCTCCCTGCGCATTGAGCAGGTGCGCTCTGAGGACCAGGGCTGGTACGAGTGCAAAGTGCTCATGCTGGACCAGCAGTACGACACCTTCCACAATGGCAGCTGGGTCCACCTCACAGTCAATGGTGAGTGGGGTGGGGGCTGCAGCACCTGTGTGGTGCCAAAATGGGGTTTCGGCTGGATGCTGGGCCTCAGTGGCATCTGTGTCTGGCAGACACACCGGCCTGAAGCCATTCAAGCTGGCTGCTCCAGCCAGGGTGTGACTTCAAAAGGGACAAAGTTTATTAGGGATTCCTCAGTTTAATTACGTGGAGCTTGTTTAAAGGAGAGACATCAAGAGCTGGGGCTGGGAATGAATCTGCTCTCAACAAACAGATCAGAAAATCAAATCTTTGTTTTCTTGAAATTCAGATTTACTCAAATTACTTTTTCATTTTATTAAGGCTGTATATTAAACTAATTAGCAAATTGTCATTCTCTGCATGGAAAGAGATCTTTATTTATAACCCAGCATCAGGGCCGTGCCTCTCCTTCTGCAGTGGGGTGCAGAGATGTGGCCACTGGCAGCTTCTCGCTGGTCTTGCCTTGACCTTATGCAATTAATTTAACCTTTGGGGGGATGGCTATGCTGTGGCTCAGAGCAGAGCCACCTAATTGAGCCCAATTAGTGAGCAGGAGCTTTGCAAGCGGGGCCGTGCAGGCCACCAGCCCCATCCCTGCCTGCTGCCCTGCCTGCTGCTTCCTGCCTTCTCCCAGCCTGCTAATGAGCTGCGAGGGCTTGGGAAGGAGGGCAGGAGGAGGATGGTGGTGCCTGGCTCACCTCTGCCATGTGCACAGATCCGGCAAACCGCCAGCTGGAGGGGCTGGAAAATGGCCCCAGATGCCCTGTCCCTCCCCTTGGCAAAATGGGCCAGTTTTGGGGCTTTTTTCAGCACGAGGCGTGCAGGGGCTTAATAACAATATAATAACCATAATCCTCCCAGCCCGAGGAATTGCTTTCAGGGTGAGGGCTGTGGCTTTTCCCCAGCACATTACAATGCTTAATTTTCTTAGGGGGAAAATAAAAATCATTTGGGGAGAAAAAAATATAATTCCCCCCCCCCCCCCCCCAAGCAGATTAAATTGCCAACCTATCTTCTTCTAAAGTGGGCTTTAACAACCGTGGGTAATTAGGGGCGGGCTGTAATCCTGCCAGCCTCTTTCATCAGGAAGGAGCCTTTCGATCTGCACTGCGGTGTTTTCCCATGTTTTGACAATAGCGAGTTAATGTGCAGCGGGGTGGGGGGGGGCTCGGTGATGGTGGGGAGGGGAGGGGACAGGGCTGGGGTGCAATGTGGCACCTCTTGGGTGTGCCACCCCTGTTCCTGCAGCCGCGTTTGCCTTTGGGGTGGGGATGTGCAGAGCATCCCCTGTGTGCAGCAGCAGGTTCCCCTCTGTCCCCATGTGCCCCCAGACCCACAGTGGCCCTGGGGGGGTCACTGTGCTCTCCTGTGCCCGCAGCTCCCCCCACGTTCACCGAGACCCCGCCACAGTACGTAGAGGCGAAGGAGGGCAGCAGTGTCACCCTGACCTGCATGGCATTTGGGAACCCCAAGCCCATCGTCACCTGGCTCAGAGAGGGAGACCTTTTGGGTGCCAATGGCAAGTACCAGGTAGGTGGGGGAGGGCTGGGAGCCGTGGGGACTCCTGGGCTGGGTGCTGGCAGGGACAGTATTGACAGGAGCTCCGCCGTGCCTGGAGCCAGCCGTGCTTTCTCAGCACTTCTCCTTGGTGAGATGCCCATTTTCCCCCACCCCATCCCTGCTGAGCAGCAGCCTGGAACGCTGGCAGCCCTTGGGTGCAGGCTGGAGATCCCCCAAGTGCTTGGGACAGCCCTGCTCCTGCACCTGACCTGGCTCCTGTGGACTCAGCCCAGGGACCAAGACCCTGGAGATGGGGTGGGGGCTGCAGCCGTGGGAGGTGTCCCTCTGGCAGGGATGGATGCAGCACGGCTGGGACAGGGGAGGGTTGAGCAGGGAGGATTTCCCCTCCTTCCCTCCCCTTCAGGACCCTTTTTGCATCCCAGTGGCTCCCAGGCAGAGATTCCCCCCTGAGCTGTAATTGGTAAATCAGGCATTGGAATCAGTGCAGGCACTAATGAGAGTAATTAGGAATCATTTGTTACTAATTGAAATAGAAGGATGAGGCAGAATGAGGTGGGGGGGAAGGTTGGCTGGGAGGCCTCCCTGAGCATGGGGGTGCTGCTACCCCAAAGGCGACAGTCCCTTGTCCATCCTTGTGCTGTGTCCCCAGGAGGAATCTCTTCCAGCGGAGAGGTGGCGCCACAGGGAGGACAGTGGCCAAGCTGGGGTCTCCCCCTCATCCCCCAGGGATAGAGCAGGTCCTTGGGGGGCAGGGAATGCTCCAGCAAGGCTCCTTGTGAGGCTCCAATGGTGCTGAGGCGCTTGGCAGGAGCGGTTTGGAGCCTGCTGCCTGCCAGTCACTTCTGGGAGATGAATGTGCTGGGATGGTTATTTATTTATTTCATGATTTTTTTTTCCCTTCCCCTTGGCATTGAGCAGAAATGCGTGTGCTGGTTTATTAATATCCCAAGTCTTGCAGAGCGGGGAAACCCATCTCTCATCCAGCCCTAAAAGCACCGGCAGCTCTCTGCCGTGGGAAGAAGGGAGGGTCTTCCCCCATCCCCCTGGAGGTCCCTGCCTACGCTCCAGGGTCTCCCCTTGTTCCCAGGTGAGTGACGGGAGCCTCACGGTGCTCTCGGTCAGCCGGGAGGACAGAGGTGCCTACACCTGCCGGGCCTACAGCATCCAGGGCGAGGCTGTGCACACCACGCGCCTGCTCGTCCAAGGTGAGACCTTCCTGCTCCTCAGCATCCCCTGGGAAACAGGATGGGGGGATCTTCAGGGCTGTTGTGTCACCCTGGAGGCCTCTGTGCCTGGCACGGTTCTGGCTCTACATCCGGTTTGTGGGATGGAGGAATCCGCTTAACTGGGACATGGTGGTGGCCGTGCTGATGAGCAGCCAGGCCCTGATGGCAGCTCTGTTTTGTTTGGGAAGCGGGAAAAAGATTGAGGCTGTCATGAAGCGCCTCATCAGACAGACGTGATGCATGACAGGCCTCCTGCTCCTTGCTCCCTCTCTTATTAAATAAATCTTTAATTAGGTCAGCAGCTACCAGCAGAGAAAGGAGCATGAGGTGTCCTCTTCTCTGCTTTGTGGCAGTTTTGAGCTGCTGGCCCCTGGCAGTCGGTTCCCCCTGGATTTCTCCTGTGGGTGATACTGTCCTCGAGAACTGCTGGGGATGAAGGGAGACATGTCCTTGTGTGCCCTGGGAAAAGCACCATGGGCATGGATCTCCTCCTGAAAGCTGTAGAGATGAGGGAGAGGGCTGGGAATAACAGGGTCACCATGGTTCTCAGTCAACACAGAGATTAGGGAAAGGGTTGGGTGTAACAGGGTGACC
Organism: Oenanthe melanoleuca; assembly: GCF_029582105.1. Taxonomy (NCBI): domain Eukaryota; kingdom Metazoa; phylum Chordata; class Aves; order Passeriformes; family Muscicapidae; genus Oenanthe; species Oenanthe melanoleuca. Next base: position 7,128,201 of record NC_079357.1, on the reverse strand, counting down.
GTGGTTCTCGGTCAGCACAGAGATTAGGGAAGGGGTTGGGAATAACAGAGTCACTGTGGTTCTCAGCCCAGAGATTAGGGAAAGGGTTGGGAATAACAGGGTCACCGCGGTTCTCAGTCAGCACAGAGATTAGGGAAGGGGTTGGGAATAACAGGGTCACTGTGGTTCTCAGCACAGAGATTAGGGAAAGGGTTGGGAATAACAGGGTCACTGTGGTTCTCAGAGGATTTGGGCCAGCCCTGCCTCAGAGCCCTCCACCAGCTCCCAGCCAAAACTTCGGGATGGAGCTGATCCTGAGCAACCTTTGTGGGGACAGCTGTAGTGGTGGGAGTGACCCTTGCCTCTTCCCCCCTCCAGGGCCTCCCTTTATTGTTTCCCCTCCGGAGAACATCACAGTCAACATCTCCCAGGATGCGTTGTTCACCTGCCAGGCCGAGGCGTATCCCGGGAACCTCACCTACCTGTGGTACTGGGAGGAGGAGAATGTCTACTTCAAAAAGTGAGTTTATAGCTGCTGGGGCAGAGTGTTCTCGTCCTGCTGCTGCTCCTGGGTTGTGCTGGGAGCTGGGATTGTGCTGGGCTTTGCCCCTGGCTCTCATCATGATCTTCCTCTCATCTTCTCTCGCAGCGACTTGAAGCTGAGGGTGCGGATCCTGATCGATGGGACGCTGATTATTTTCCGTGTCAAACCAGAGGATGCTGGAAAATATACCTGTATCCCCAGCAACAGCCTGGGCCGCTCGCCATCAGCCTCTGCCTACCTGACAGTGCAGTGTGAGTGCGGGGATGGGGCTGGCATTGGTAACACCTGGCTCCCAGGCAGCCCCAGAGGCTCTCTTGTCTTGGTATGACACTGGGAGAATCAGGCTGATGTGACAGCAGCCTTTGAATGAACACGGAATCATCCTCAGCAAAAAAGCTTGAGAGCATCCCACGTGGGCGTGGAAGAGAAGAGAGCAAATGGTCTGAGCAGCCTGAGTGACACTGCTCAGCTGGGACTGGTGTCCACCTTTGCTACAAGTGTGTTTTAATGAGGTGAGCATCATCCTGTGGCTGCTCCCTCACTCTGCTCACCCTGCTGGGAAGCACAGGGCTCTCAGTGCCAATGTGGATTTTTTGGTGTTCATTCCTGGGCCTTAGTCCCGTGGTGCAGCCGTTCCCAAGCTGTGGAGCTCAGTGTGTCACATTTTTCAGGCAGCAAGTGATCTAAACGAGCAGAGGAGAAAGGGCTGGAGCAGGAGTGCTGCTTCCCACGCTTCTCCTGGAATCCCCGGGCGGAATGAGGAGTGTGCCACCGGCATCCTGTGGCATTCCACAGTAATGGCCTCAATTGCCGCCGTTCCAATTGCAATATTGCTCTGCTCGGAACGACTGCTGCGCTTTTATTTCATAATGAAAGACAGGCCTGAGCAAAGTGGGCTCTCAGCGTGGGTTTTCCAAGGCTGCCTTAGAGCTGCTGCTGCCTTTAGATCTGGTGCTGCTAAGTAAGAGAAGGGCTGGCAGGTCACTGTGGGGATGGGTGAAGGGGCAGAGTGGGCAGGGGATGGTGTGAGGGGGGCTGTGCCCAGGCACAGGCGTGATTTGGGGGCTTGGATGTGCCCAGCTGGGTGGCTCTTGGGAAAGCCTGTGGCCTCAGGCCATTAAATCTGCCCTGCTTCTAATCCAGGGCTGCTTGTCCGGGCTGATAGCTGCTAAAAATAGCTCTGGTGGCAGGGAGAGTAGGCTCCGACAATCTGCCGCTCAGCCAGGCTTCGGCACAAAGAAGGGTGCTCGGTTTTTGGTGCCACAAACCCTTTTCCTCCTGAGCAGACCTCATCCACACCAGGGCTGGTGCCGCCGGAGGGAGCTCCCCATCCTGTGAAGCAGATGGGGACACAGCTCTGGGTCATCAGAGAGCTGGGCTGGCCCCCGGCCAGTGACCTAGTAGTGAAAGGCTCGATCCCATTACCCTCTCCTGCACTGCTGGAGCACTTGATTACATTTCCTAAGAGGTGGAGTTAAGCAGAGGGGGTAAAGCCTGCTCCATATGTGGCACTGGGCAATCTGGGTTATGGTGCCACTGCCCGGTGCGTGCAGTTTTGGGGAGTGCTTGGGGTGACGAGAGCTCCCAAACTCTGCTGGTTTTGCCCCAAGAAAGCAATAAGGACACCCCCACATCTTCCATCCCTTCCTGTTAAGCACCTCAGTGTTTACCCCCCACTTTGCATCAGCAGTGCAGGGATGCTGCACCCCAAAACCCCCACGTTTATCCCTTAATGCAGCAAAAGTCCCATCAGGATTTTCCCATAACCTCGTGCTGCCGGTGTCTAGACGAGATTGTAGAAATACTCACTCTTCTTATTAAAAATAACATTTTTTTAAAAAGCTTCTTATTAAAGAAAGTCTAGATTCTCTTCAACCCACTCGCACTTAATTAAAAAGCTCTTAGAAGTGCTGTTAATGACACATTCTAGACCGGAGGATTGCGAGACACCTCTCTGCGTGGGTGGTGCAGCATGGAGAGGGGGGTTAGATTTGTATTTTAAGGTTTTTGCATCTTGGAAAGGGTGATGTGGTTGCTGTTCAATATGACCTAGCCTCAATGAAGCACGAGTAAAAGCAGATATGGGAGATAAAGGACTTGTGGCAACTTGGACATGGATCCCTTTGCCCATCTGGGTGTGTTTTAAGGCTTGGCAGTTGAAATGGCTTTGATTGCTGGTATGTAGAACCAGGCTGTGCTGGGTGTTCATCGCACCTGCTGTAATGGACCAGCACAGGCTTCAGCAGGATGCAAGTTGGTGTGGAACTGGGAGCAGGCATATCTCACATTTCTTCTTCAATGCAGATAGGAACATCCTGGACATGAGCAAAGCCTCCCAAAAATGCTAGGTATTCTGGTGGATTTGTGTGTAGCAAGCCTGGCTTAGCAGCCTGTGGGAGCCAGGGTGATGCTGGGTTTGGAATTCATCACAGCAGTAAGGTAAATCTTTGATGCTAGGCTGGGAGGAGAGATGGGTTCTCCCCTGTGCTAACATGGTGCTGCTCCCTGGCAGATCCTGCCCGTGTGGTGAACATGCCCCCCATCATCTACGTGCCCATCGGGATACACGGGTACATCCGTTGCCCAGTGGAGGCGGAGCCCCCGGTCACACTGGTCAAGTGGAACAAGGATGGGCGTCCCCTGCGCATCGAGAAGGTAACGGAGCCCCCCTGACAGTGTGACCTGTGCCAGCCCTGCTGTCCCACCCAGGGATCCCTGCCACTCTGCCAGACCCCAAATCTGACAGCTCTGAGACCCCCAGCCCCATTTCACCCCTCACAGAGCGTCCTGCACAGAGCCCAGGCTCAGCTCAGCTGCGACAGAGCCTGGCTGTGGCACCAAAGCAGGGCCAGGAGCAGCACTTGACACGTAGAGCCTGTGCCAGATCACTGCTCACTGCCACAGCGTGGCTGCGAGCTCCTAGCCCAGGGGCAGCTCGCTGGGAATCACTGTTCCATGCTGCCTGCAGACAGAAAGGACAAAACCAGAGAAAGGTTTCACACTCAGGGTTAAAACTTAATGGAAAACACTCTTTTTCACTTGAGGAGGGGAGGTGGGGCCACAGAGGGGTTTGGACTCTCCTGTCCTCAGCAAGCACCACTGAGCACCACCAGGCACCCTAGGGTTCCCTTTCTGTTGGGAGAGAAGAATCTCATGGATGGGATGACACTGCTTTTGCTTATCAGCTGTGGGCAGAATGAATTCCAGTTCTTTTGGACATTCTGCATCTCCCACACTTGATACCTTCTTCCCCCTAAAGTCACCTCCTGATGGCCCTGGTTTATTTTTCCAATGGCAACTGGTGGTTAAAAGACCCTTTTAACAAATCTACATCTTCCCCTAATCATGGTTTCATAGTCTGAGCAAGGTTGTTGGCCATTAAATATTTAAAGCAAACGCTCAATATTTTAATTTTTTGCTTAAATATTAACGATTTGAAGTTTAAATTCCATTTAAAGCTGTTGCTGCTGTGGTCTCCTGGTTCTTGGTGCCCTCAGCCCTCCAGGTGGAGATGTCTTGCTGACTCTAGAACAAGTTTTATTTAGTGTTAGATTCTGATCTTAAATCTTTTGGGCTACATGAAGGAGCCTGGCTGTGTTTGGATGGGGTGATGTTGCCAAGTTTCCTCTCTCTGCTGTTGAGGAAATGCTTTGGATGTTGGGAGTGGGATTTGGCATCTCCTGGAGATGTGACAGCCACCCTGGGCGTGGGTGGGGGCTTGGCTGCAGGGGAAATAAAGAGTTGTGATGGGTGTTGGATCAGTGAGCTCCCTGGTTCTCCCTGCTGCAGTATTCTGGCTGGAACCTGCTGGAAGATGGGTCGATCCGGATCGAGGAGGCCACTGAAGATGCTCTTGGCACTTACACCTGCGTGCCTTATAACGCCCTGGGTACGATGGGCCAGTCTCCCCCTGCCCGACTGGTACTGAAGGTAACTCCTCTGCCAAAATCCCGTAGGTTTGCTGGGAGCAGTGTCCTCCTGTGCCAGGAGGAGCTCCTGGGGCTGTGTGGGGAAGAGCAGAGGCTCCAAGGTGAGGGTGTGTCTGTGCTGTGGTTGGAGATGTGCTTCCCACCAGCACAGGCAAAGCCCCAGGGCACCCTGTCTGGTGTAGCTGGAAATATCCTGCCAGAGCAACAGCACGGGTTTTGACTCTGGACTGGGGTAGTTTGAGGAAAGATCTCCCTGGAATGTCCCCTTTGCCAACAAAACACTTAGCCCTGCTGGCCTGGGCTTGGGTTCAGGAGGATTTTAATAAGTGGATGATTTTAGCTTCACGTGTTCTGGCTGCATACGGTGCCTGGGGTGCTCCCAGTGCAGCTGGGGTGGGAGCTGCTGCCTCTTCCCTCCCTGAACACGGAGTCCTGTGCCTGGGAGGAAGCCATGGTGATTCATGGTGTCTCGCCAAGGTTCAGATGATAAAGCTTTGTGTACCAGACACACACATCCGCCGGGGCTGCTGCTGGGGCGAGGAAATCAGGTTGATGGTTGATGTGATGTGGGTGGGTTTCTTCCTGTTTCAAGGAGGTAAAAAGCAAGATGATGCTCAGCTTGGAAGAGAGAACTTGTGTGGAGTTGTCACTGCAGCCTTCCTGTGTCTGAGGGCCTGCAAGGAAGCTGGAGAGGGATTCTTTGTCAGAAACTGTAGAGATGGGACAAGGGGTAATGGGATTAAATTGAAAGAGGCAAAATGTAGGTTAGGTATTAGGAGAAAGCTCTTCTCTGTGAGGATGGTGAGGCCCTGGCACAGGGTACCCAGAGAAGTTGTGGCTGCCCTATCCTTGGAAGTGTCCAAGGCCAGGGTGGAGCAATCTGTGATAGTGGAATGTATCCCTGTCCATGGCAGGGGGTGGAATGGGATGAGCTTTAAGGTATTTCCTAAGCCAAACCATTCTAGAATTCCATAATTCTATGCTCCAGTGTGGTGGCTCTTTGGGGAGAACCTCCCTCCAGGTGTGTACTTTGGTGTGCCATCAAGGCTCCTTAGCACACATTCTCCACACAATTTTCCTTGCAATGCCTCAAGCTTACCCAGAATGGGGTTTGGGTTGGTTTGGAAAAGGCTTGTTTTTGGTGATGGGAGTTTGGGCAGGCTGACAATCCTTGTTTTATCCCTTGGCTGCAGGACCCCCCCTATTTCACGGTGCTACCAGGCTGGGAGTACAGACAGGAGGCAGGGAGGGAGCTGTTGATTCCTTGCGCTGCTGCCGGAGACCCCTTTCCCATCATCGCCTGGAGAAAGGTACCCGGCCTGCCAGACAAATCTGCAGTGCCTTTGGCTTTTGGTGAATATTGCAGACAGAGAAGCCACACTCTGTCCCGGTAAGAGCAAACTGCAAGTACAGCTGCTTCGCTTTGGGCTGAGCCACTGCCATCCTGTCCCGCAGGTGGGTGGGGGAAGCCCGGCTTGTGGCCACCGAGTAACCCTGGGAAACCGACACGGCAGCATCTGCAAAGCTGAAACACTGCCCCTGCCCCAGCCCCTCCTCTGTCTCGCCAGCACTGCCCACTGGACACCCTCCTCTCTGCCTGGCTCCCAGGTGTCACCAGCAGGATGTGGCAGTCATGGCAATGCCGTTCTTGCAGCACACACCTCCTGTGTGTCACCACAGCACATCCCGGGCTCTCCTGGCTCTAGATTGGTCAGCAGCTGCTTTACTGCCCTGTGACTTCAAAGACCCTGGCAAGAAGCTGTTTTTATGATCCTGAACTGGATATAAAGATTTCAAGATGTCCATTTTCATAGAGCAGAGTGTGGTGGCACAGCCTGGGAGCAGTGAGGGCTTTCCAGTCCTCCTGCAGCCTTCTCCTTGCTTCCCACCTTTACTGCTCCCATAGGAAAGCCACTGCACAGGAGACCTCTCGAGCTCTTTGTCATGCTGTCAGGAACTTCCCTCCAAGCCTTCCATGCCCTTCTTAGAGCTCTTGAGAGTGAGCTGGGTCCCTCTGTCACCCAGTGGGACCATCCGCAATTCTTGTGTCTTGAGCTGCTGGATCTCTGGGTCCCTTTTAGCAGCATGAGGAGGAGCATGACTTGCACACATTGCAAGTAACCTTCCTAATGCTTGTTGGCTGTTTAGTCTTTTTCTCCATCTTATTTTTCTTTTTATGCCCTCACCAGTCTCAGCAGGTTTCTTTCAAATCCCAGTTATGCCTTGTGGTGGTCCTCCTCATTTTGTCACTCTGGGCTTATTTCCTCCAGCTCCAGTCAGGGCTGGCTTGGGCTGGGCTCAGTTAGCCAGTGGCAAGAGCCAACTCCCTCCCTCCCTCCCCATCAGCCCACCAGTGCTGACCAGTTTCTTGAAGGACTCCTGCTTGCACTGGTAACCCCACATGTCCGTGGGCTCCTCTTTTCCTTCTTTGCCTCAGCCTGTGGGTCCTGGTGTTGATCAGCAGACCCACATGAAGAACAGCTGAAGAGGACTCAGGACAACGTGGGATTTACACAACTTTGGCTGATGGGCATAGATGAGTTGCTACAAGATCCATCTTTCTGCTTGGCTTGAGAGATTCCAGGCACTTCCATGCACGCCATCCTCCCACTCCCATGGGGCCCTTGCAGCCCAGACCTCTGATGTGAATGGTCCTGCCTCTCACCTGCTGCTGACTGAGGCCGAGAGGCAGTTTGGGCATCTCCTGGGGCAGCCCGTGCCTTCCCCATCCCGGGAGGGGGTTTGCTGGGATGGCTGGAGCCCCTTCCCGCAGCAGTTTCAGCTTTGGATGCCGGCGGTTGAGCCCTGGTGCGGGGCTCGGTGTCCGTGCCAGTGCCGTGGGGTTTCCCGCTGGCGTGTGAGCGCTGAGCAGCAGCCTCCTGACCCTTGCCTCTCGCGTTGCCCCCCAGGTCCTCTCGGAAACGGGGGAACCGTCTGCCTTGCCACGAGCGGAGAGCCCGGATCCCCTGCCGGTGGCCGGCGGTGTCCCCTGGGCCTCGCAGGTAGCTTAGTGACCCCGCTGCCACCTTGCCCTGCCCTACCGCCCGCTGCTGAGTCCTGTCTCTTCTCTCTTTGCCCTGCTCCCCACCCCACTCCTTGCCCAAGGTAGGGAAGCCCAGCAGGAGCAAGCACAACACGCTGCCTGGTGGCACCCTGCAGATCCGCTCCCTCGGCAAGGACGACCACGGCGAGTGGGAGTGCGTCGCCACCAACATCGTCGCGAGCATTACTGCCAGCACACACCTGACTGTCGTAGGTACGGGCGGGGGGGGGACGGGGCTGGGGCACAGCCCCCCGGGCAAGGCAGGAGATGGGGGTGCTCCCCAAAGTGGCTTTAAACTGAGAGACAAGGTTTAGATGAGATTTTGGGGAGAAATTCCTCCCTTTGAGTGTGGTGAGGCCCTGGCACAGAAACTGTGGCTGCCCCATCTTTGGAGGTGTTCAGGGTCACGTTGGACAACCTGGTCTAGTGGGAGGTGTCCTTGCCATGTCAGGAGGGTTTGAGTAGATGTCTCCTCAAGTTCCTTCCAACCCAAAGCAGTCTATGACTTTAAGAGCAATGCCTCCTTTAAATGCTCTTTCCTAGTGGAGTTGCCTTTCCCTGTGCTGATATTTTGGCCACCTGTCCTGCTGCCATTTCCAGCAGAAATTGGCCATTGGCTTGGTGCAAGAGGAGTCCCCTCCGACCATGGCTTGGGAGAAGACCCCTTCCAGTCCTGCTGCTGCTCCCCTCTGAGCTGTCCCCTCTCTCTGCAGGGACAAGCCCTCACGCCCCAACCAGCGTGCACGTGGTGGCTGCTATGACTTCAGCCAACGTGTCCTGGGAGCCCGGCTACGACGGTGGATACGAGCAGACTTTCTCAGTTTGGTACGGCCCTCTGTGAGTCATCCTGGCATGCTTTGCTCTCTGCTTCTTTTCCTTCCTAGCCAACCCGAGCTTCGAGCAGCTAGGGGGAGGAGGGTGGGCAGGGTGGCGTGCCCGGCTCTGTGCCCCTAGGCCTTACAGGCTGGGTGAGCTCCCTCGGGATTCCTGGGAGACATGGGTGGTGGTGGGGGTGGGATCGTGTAGTTCCCATATTTCCTCTCCCTTCTGTGCAGCCTCCGTCTGCCCCAGCAGGTTTCACTCTGCTTGTGGTACACAGGAGATGCTTTGCCTTCATGTAGCTGTGCCTCTGGCATCTAATTTCAAGATAAACTGTTTATGAGGCTTAACAGGCAGGGAGAGGGTGTAAAATGCAACCTTTAGAGAGTGTGTCCTGGAAGAGCTGTGACTAAGCAGAAATGTTATCTTCTTGCTCTGTGGCTCCCTGGAGGTGGTTAAATCCCAGCTGAGATTGTGATCAGCCACTGTGAGATCCTGGCACTGGGGCTTTGCTCCCATAGCTCCTGTGCTCCTCAGCATTCAAAGCCAGGGTACATCCCTCCCTCCTGTAGCAGGGGCAGGCTCAGCCCCATGCCTTTCCCCTGGGGCAGGGCAGGGAGAAATGGAAATGTAGCTGCAGCAAGGCTGGGGTTTACTTTGGGCTCTGCTGCTGTCATCTTTTTCTGAAGAATCATCCTTGGAAATGGGGAGGGGGTGATGCCTTAGCTTTGCAGGCTTGGGCTGGCATTCTTTAGCCTTTCCTCTTGCTCTCTCATTCTTTCCTTGCCTTAATTTGCCCTGATGGAGGCTGCTGATAGAGAGGAGAGAGGGAAACGCTGCCTGTAATGATTTCTGCTCTGCTCCAGCCCGGGGCTGGACTGTCTGTCTGGAGATGGAAAGAAGGAATAGATTGAACAGAGGGGGGAAAATGAGGGAGCAAGCTGAGCAGCACAGACCTTGCTTTGATGAAAATGTCCTTGGGAAGGAGCTCTGCTCTGGAGATGTGGCTGCATCAGCAGCTGCTGCTGCTTTTGCTCTGCAACCTGCTCTCGGATTCCTGCCTCCTCGTGGCTCTTCCAGGCTCCACAGGGAGGGAGCAGCCAGCAGGGAAGGGTGTTTGCACCAAGCCTGCATTAAGGAATTCACAGAGAGCTGTGGGGACTTTGGATAGGGAGGCAGTGACCCTGGGGGGTGATCCCTGCGGGATGTGCTGTTCCCTGGGAGCAGGATCTGGGACACAGCTGCCTCATGCAGTGCCATCCGTGTGCTTTCCTCCCTGCTGTGGCTGTGGAATGCTCAAGCAAAACATGGCTCCATTTTCTCTGCATTCATGCTCTCCTCCCATGGCAGCCCTTGTTGACGCTGGAAATGCAAACCCTGCTTCCCGGGGTGGCTGAGACTACCACAGCACTCCAGTCCTCCCTCAGCAAGGGGGGTCTCCTGTCAGCCTGGTGCTGCATTTGCCCTCTGCTTTCCCCACCCTCAGCCCCTCTCTCGTGTATCCCTGCCTGCAGGAGTGCTGGGAAGTAAGGATGTGAGGGTAGTGGGATTAAACACTGCAGGGAAACCTGCCCAGGAGAGGGGCTGCCCTGCTGCCCTCCTGCCTCCACCACGGTGATGGGGGGTCCTGGGATCTGCAGTCCCAGCTGGAGCTGCAGTGATCCAGAGGCTCTCCCTGGGTTTGGCAGAGGCAGAGGGCATGTGCATGGCTCTCCACCAATCTGCTCATTTCCATGGCTTGCTGCTGCTTCTTTGCCTCACCTCCTTCTCCCTGGGCAGCAGCGTTGTTTCTCTTTGCTCCATCCTTTCCTGTTGGGCGGATTCACCTGGCTGTGTGCTGGTGGCTGCAAATGTGCCCCCTTACCTGTGCAGGACAGACCATCTGCACCAGTCTTTCCTAAATCTCTGTGGACACCACCTAAACTGCAGCTGAGGGCTCAGACTCCCTAAAGCATCTTTCTGAGATGAGAGCCTATACTTTCTGTATTGAGTAGTGCAGTGGTGCTGCTTTGGGATGTGGGATCCTGGTGGGATTAGTGGCTTGTGTAGGTGGCTGCATGCTCCTGGGTGGCACTGGGATGGCTCTGGGAGCGTTTTTCACCCTGGGTTTGTGGTTAGACCCCAGCAGAAAAGTTCTGTCCTGCATTCCCTGCCAGTGTCTCTGCTGCTCTGCCAAACCCTGAGTGATGCCCCAGGCTGTGCTGGCAGCCCTCAACTTGTGCAAATGTGGCAGAGATGGGGATTTAGTTAAATGTCTCTCGTGGGATGATATGTACAGGGCTACAGTTGAGGGAGAACTTGGCTCTGGCTCAGGAGATGTTGAGGTAAAAATGGGAACAGGGCCTGCCTCCTGCGTCAGCCGTTCCCTTTGCAGCTCTCACCAAAATGCTCCAACTCCCACTTTTGTCCATGGGAATCTGGTGGAGATCATGTCAGCAGCACTGCTGTTATCCCTGACCCAGCTCAGGGCTGAGGGGAGAGCTGGTGGCAGAGCCCCTGAGAGCTGCTGGGACACGAGGGGACAGTGTCCTGTGCCAGCTCGTGGGTGGAAAGGGGCTGCCCCACGTCCATCCACATCACTGCTGTCAAACAAACCATCGCTCGGGAAAGCTTCATTTTTGCATAAGAAGTTAATGCTGCCTCTTTGTCCTCCCTGTCAAAGACAACTTCCCTGAGGATGCTCCCTTTTATCTCGGCAGGATGAAGAGAGCCCAGTTTGGACCCCATGACTGGCTGTCTCTCCCTGTGCCAGCTGGTTCCAGTTGGCTACTGGTGGATACCTTGGAACCAGAGACTGCTTATCAGTTCAGTGTCTTGGCTCAAAACAAGCTGGGCACCAGCTCCTTCAGTGAGGTGGTCACTGTGAACACTCTAGGTAGATCCTCCGTGGGAGCAAGGGGAGGGCTGGGGAGGGATCTGGACTGTGGGGAGAAGGGGCCCTTTGTCTTGCTGGGGATGGAGATGCAATCCAAAATAGTTTCCAGCCATGTAGGTGATAGTTTGTGGAGGGTCCTGGATGAAGCTTGCTGGCTTTGCTGGATGCATTAGGCTGTGGAAGGCTCTTCTGAGAGACAGCATGGGAGAGCTGTACTGTGGCAGTCACCTTTCAGATCTTCCTTAAGTTCAGCTGGGATCAGGAGTTATTAATAGAGCACGAGACCACTTGTTACAGCTCAGAGCCTTTGGGCTCTCAGGTGGAGGTGGGAGGAAGCAGGAAGTCCTGGAGTCATGGCCTCATTAGTCCAGTACATTTTGAAAATCCACTTTTCTATTTCTGTGATAAGAGAGCAGACTCCCAAGACGTGCCCTAAACTCCTGGAATGTGGGAACAGCCACAGCGGTGCTGCTGCTGCTGGGGGCACATGTGGAAGAGGATCTCCTGTGCTTGCCCTGCCCCATCTCAGAGGTGTCCCTATCCCTTCTGCTCTGTCCCCAGCATTCCCTGTAACAACTCCAGAGCCTCTGGTGTTGGTTACCCCACCGAGGTGCCTAACAGCCAACCGGACACAGCAAGGCGTCCTCCTGTCGTGGCTCCCTCCTGCCAACCACAGCTTCCCCATCGACCGCTACATCATGGAATTCCGCGTGGCAGAGAAGTGGGAGATCCTGGACGATGGCATCCCAGGCTCTGAGAGCGAGTTCTTTGCCAAGGACTTGTCCCAGGTGAGCAGGGGCTGCCCTCACTCAATGATCTTTTCCAGCCTTCACAGTTCTGTTATAATATTGCACCATTCTCTGCAGCTCCAGGGAAGTTTTGGAGTGGCTCGATCCCTGTGCTTCATCAAGGAGCTGGAAAAGATAGCACATTTTAATAATTTTAGTTAATGGTGTTAAGTAATCATAACCAATATACATATAAATTATAAATAGTGTCTTACTCTTCCATTACTCTTAGCCAGCATTTGACAAAGTTGTTATAAGCTACTTTTGTAGGAGCACAGCTTGAGAAAATGACTGAAACTTCATGTTTTGATGAAGTCACTCTAATAGGCTTCAATGAACAAAGCCTGGGAGAGAAGCATGTATTGTTGGGGTTGGAATGTAGGATTTATGGATCACAAGGACATTTTGCAGAAACTGGAAGCTAAAGAGACTAATAAAGTCTCAGTATACATTAGAAAGTCCCTACAGGAGGGAAAAGATACTAAAAATATGCACTAATTAACATAAGAAGCGAGAAATCAATAACCAATAGAGGATAGAATACTAATTAATGAAAGAGAATTGTGTAATTCAGAACCAATGAGCAATAATTTTTGTCTGATGAAAACGCAGAAATAGATGAAGAAGTTTTGTATCTATGTCTGGGTGGAGACCAGGATTTTACTGGCCACACGCCCCCTGGGCAAGGATAAAAGCCTGACTTGCTAACATTAAAAAGGTGGTGTTAGTGGGTTTTATTTCTCCTGGAGATGTTGGAGGGTCTGGTAAGACGAGGCTGGAGGCTGATGGGTGTGTTTGGTGTTCCAGGACACCTGGTACGAGTTCCGTGTGCTGGCGGTCATGCAGGATCTCATCAGCGAACCCAGCAATGTCGCTGGCGTGTCCAGTACAGGTGAGGAGGGGTGGCTCCTCTTCTCCCCTCGGCTGTGGGGCTGTGAGCTGGGCTGAAGGCATGCAGGGCTGCCATGGGTGTGCTGAACATGGCTCTGACCCCGATGGGAGCAGGTGAGGACAAATCCCTGGAATAGCGCAGAGCCCAGCACACCCCAGCTCTGCAGCGAGCCTGGGGAACAAAGCTCTGAGCAGGAATGAAAGGTGGAGAGAGGGAAACGTAGCACTGTAGTGCAGAGTCCCCAGGGAAAAGAGATTTGCAAGCAGGAGACTGCAGCGTGCTGCAGCTGGAGCTTATTCTCTGCTCATGCAGCTCGGACAATAAACGCTTTGGAGCAGAGGGGCTCCAGAGGAGGGCTGGGATGGCTCTGGGGAAGGTAAGGGCAGCAGTGAGGGATGGGAATGCCGTGAGCCCAGGTTTTCTGGCTCTGGTGGAATAGTGGCTTGGCCGTGCTGCGATGCAGCGGTCTCTCTCTGCCCCCAAGTGGTGCCGACGTGGTGCGGAGAGCTCGCTGCAGCCTCCCTGCTCGCTGAAGCCTCCCTGCTCACTGCAGCCTCCCTGCAGCCTCCCTGCTCCTGCAGCCTCCCTGCTCTCTGCAGCCTCCCGGCTCCTGCAGCCTCCCTGCTCGCTGCAGCCTCCCTGCTCGCTGCCCTTGCTCCTCACACCCAGCTTTTCTGATGGGGTTTGGCAGCTGCCCGGCCCCACGCAGATGCTCTGCCAGGCTGAAAGCCCGGGCTCCGTGGGGGAATGCTCTGATCCTGGATATGGCACACAGCAGAGCGCCGAGGTGTGCAGGGTGCCCATCTGCACGTGCCCACACCTGAGGTCTGCTGGGGCTTAGCAAAGGGGTGTCATAAGGGTTTGGAGCCCAGTTTTCATTGGAACACTGAAATGAAACACTGACAAAGAGGTTGAAATACCTTGTGCTGCAGCGGGTTATTCAGGAGGTAACTGCAGGTTTGCTGCAGTTGTGTGTGTTTAGACATAAATATGTATTTGTTTTGTGTGGTGGATTCTTCCCTGGGTGTCCACCAGCTAACACAGAAAGGTTTATCAGGTTGCTTTGGGCAATTTGGTCTAGTTGAAGATGTCCCTGCTATTGCAGGGGAGTTGGACTAGATGGCCTTAGACAGCCTTTTCCAACCCAAACTATCTTATGACTCTCTGATCTGGTGTGAGATCACCAAATCCCTTGGCCCTGAAGCAGTGCTGATTGCTCTCCCTGGGTGGGCTGGCTCAGAAGCAGGGTCTTTACAGACATTATCATTCCTGGAGACTATCCCTGCCTGCACTGTGGCAGCTCTCTGGGGAGGGCAGCAGGTGTAACACTGAGTTGTGTTTTTCCCCAGACGTTTTCCCTCAGCCTGACCTGACGGATGAGGGCCTAGCCCGCCCGGTGCTGGCTGGCATCGTTGCCACCATCTGCTTCCTGGCTGCTGCCATCCTCTTCAGCACACTCGCCGCCTGCTTCGTCAACAAGCAACGCAAACGCAAGCTCAAGCGCAAGAAAGGTGAGTCCATTCCCCGTGTGCTTCCTCCCTCCTTCCTGTGTTCTCCTCGTTTCTCCCCCCTGCTTGTGTTGTGGTCGTAACCTTCTTCCCTGTCTGTCTCTTCGTCCGTGCGCGTCCTCAGGTGAAGCCCTGACTTCTTCCCTCGGCTGAGCCTGAAAGCGCCCGCGGTCGGGAGCGGGACAGGCAGGGTGGGTGAAGAGGCGCCAGAGAAACTAGCCTGGGAATTCCGAGTGAGCTCTCCCACGTGGTGATCACTCCTAGAGACGGGGGTTTAGGGCTGGGCTGTCCCCTGGGATGCAGATGTGGAGCACTACTCACCTTCTCCCAATCCCTCCGGAGCTGAGCTCTCCAGCTGCTCCCAGCCCGGAGCGGGCAGTGCTGGGCTAGAGAAGATCCCAAAGGAGACCCTGCTGTTCTGCTTCCCGAAAGCTGGGACTGCAGCCTCAATGCAGGAGGGGCTGGCAGGGAAAAGGGTGGCTGGTGAGCTGGAGAGGGCAGGGGAGCGGCTCCGTCTCCTCCAGCCTTGCGGGGCTGTGGCAGCAGGACGGGCAGGACCCTGCGACGGGAGCTGTTTGTTGTCGGCAACCATTAAAGCACTGGAGTAATGAAACCTTGGCCTCTTGTTGAGTGTCTTTTGTTGTCTTCATGTTGAGTCTGTCTTGTCTCTGTTGTGTTGCGCCTCCTCAGCGTTTTCTCTTCTTTCCCCTTTTTATTCTCTTCCAGACCCTCCTCTCTCGATAACCCACTGCAGGAAGAGTTTGGAGTCCCCGTAAGTATCTGTCTTAGCTGCTGCACCAGGCTGTGGGGCCTTCAAGGTGCCTCCCTCCTACAGTCATTGCAAAGTTCAAATGGAAATACCTTATCCTTATTTGGTTGCTCCTGATGAGTTGTTTTTGGGTGTTCCCTGAACTTTTGGGAACAAAGCAGTTCACAAGAGACAAATGGGCTTTGGAGCAGAAAGCAGCAGGGACAAATGCAGCAAAATGAGCTAAGAGATGACCCCGCTGGATCTGTGAACATTTTCCAAAGCTGGATTGGCTGATGGAACTCAATTCCACATCAGTTGGAAGGGGCTCCTTAGGACAAGGACTAGCCTGCTGCATATGGAGTCCTTCCTGCCAGCTCGGTGTCATTTTTGTGTCATTCTCTGTTGGCTCTTTTTTTCCTGGGAAATTCATCTTTTCTCCTGAAGAGTGCCCTGCTGAAGCCTGTTCCCAAAGGTGGTGGATCGTGGTGCTGTAGAAGCCACAGCTCCTTGCAGAGCTCATCAAAAGCATGTGTAGATGTAAATCAGCAGGAGCATCTTCCCGGTGGGAATGCAAGAGTCTGGGAAGTGGACACCTCTTTCTTTGGCTCCTGGACTGTTGCAAAATATCCTGGTGCTGGTGGATCTGAATCTTGTTTTCAGTTCATTCGCCTCACTGAAATAACCTCCACTGTCTCTGTTGGATCTGCTGTCTTTTGCCTCTCAATCCTGTTTGTCCAAGGCTTTCTGGATAGGGATGAGGGAACTCCCCTGGTGCTCTCTGCCTTTTGTGGCGCTCAGCCTAAAGTCTGAGTGTTGAGCATGGGAGAAGGAGTTGGTGTGAAATGAACTGTCAACATCTCCAAGTGAGATGCTGAGTTCTGTGAGAGGGAACATTTGCTTGATGTCCCTCTTCTCAGGGCCTTTCTTGGGCATGGATAGCTCAGGTGGACATAAGAAACCTCAGAAGGAGTTGGAAACGACCTCTGGATGTATCTTTTTTCTCTGTGGGGTTGTGGAGCTTGTTACAAGGTATTGGTGGAGCTTGTTGTGAGGTGTTGGTGGAGCTTGTTGCGAGGTGTTGGTGTGAACTTTTTGCCCTAAGTGTTCAGAGCTGCCCTCCCAAGGAGCAGGGATGTTGTGCACCGCTGCTGGCAAGACTCTGCCATCCTGGTTAGCCCCTGCCAATTTCTTCCAGAGGTTCCTCTTCTGAGGAACTTTCTTCAGGAACTTCTGAGCACTTTGTTTTCCAGATCCAGAATTGTTCTTCTGGGCGAGAAGGCCTCCTTTCCACTCCGGGTGACCGTCCCCTCTCTCGGTTTTTCTCCCCTTGGTCCAGGTTGTCTTCCGGCAAGGTGAGTCCCGAGAGCATCCGCACGCTCCGTCCCCCCTCGGAGTCCTCTGACGACCAGGGCCCGCAGGCCAAGCGGATGCTGAGCCCCACCAAGGAGAAGGAGCTCTCCCTTTACAAGAAGACCAAACGAGCCATCAGCAGCAAGAAGTACAGCGTCTCCAAGGCGGAGGCCGAAGCTGAGGCCACCACTCCTATCGAGCTCATCAGCCGCGGGCCAGATGGCCGCTTCGTCATGGACCCGGCCGAGATGGAGCCCTCCCTGAAGACACGGCGCATTGAGGGCTTCCCCTTCGTGGAGGAGACAGACATGTACCCCGAGTTCAGGCAGTCAGACGAGGAGAACGACGACCCCGTCGTCCCCACCTCCGTGACCGCCCTGAAAGCCCAGCTCACCCCTCTCTCCTCCAGCCAGGAATCCTACCTTCAGCCACCAGCATACAGCCCCCGGTTCCACCGGGCGCTGGAGGGTCCCGGCAGCCTGCAGGCCACCGGCCAGGCCCGCCCGCCGGCCCCCCGGGCTTTCCACCACCAGTTCTACGGTTACCTCAGCAGCAGCAGCCCCGGGGAGGTGGACCCACCGCCCTTCTACATGCCAGAAGTCAGCCCGCTGAGCTCAGTCATGTCCTCCCCACCGCTGCCCCCCGAGGGGCCCTTCGGACACCCCACCATCCCCGAGGAGAACGGGGAGAACGCCTCCAACAGCACGCTGCCCCTGGCCCAGACCCCCACGGGGGGCCGGTCCCCTGAGCCCTGGGGCAGGGCCGAGTTCCCCTTCGGCAGCCTGGAGCTGGCCCCCGCGCCGTTCCCCCACCAGCTCCAGCCCTGCGAGGCGGCCGAGGGCTCCCAGCCCACGGGCTGCCTTCCTCGGGGGCCACCCCCCTCCTCCCTCCAGGTGGTCCCTGTATCTTACTCTGGCATCCTGCCCCTGGAGGCACCAAAGAGCTGGACCGGCAAGTCACCGGGCAGGGGTCAATCTTCCGTGCCCGCTACCACCAAGTGGCAGGACAAACCTATGCAACCCATGGGATGTCAAGGGCAGCTAAGACATACCAGCCAAGGTATGGGCATACCCGTGTTGCCTTACCACGATCCGTCCGAGCCCGTCGGCCCCAGCGGCACAAGCACATTCAGCCTGGACACCAGGTGGTACGAGCCCCAACCCCGACCTCGGCCCAGCCCTCGGCAGGTCAGGAGGGCTGAGCCCAGTTTACATCAGGTGGTGCTACAACCTTCGAGGCTTTCTCCTCTGACCCAAAGTCCCCTGAGCTCCCGCAACAGCTCCCCAGAGCTGACCGCTCGCGCCCGGCCCCGCCCAGGGCTCATCCAGCAGGCAGAGGTGTCGGAGATCACGCTGCAGCCGCCTGCGGCCGTCAGCTTCTCCCGCAAATCCACGCCGTCCTCCACGGGATCTCCGGCGCCCAGCAGCCGCGGGGACAGCCCCAGCTTCCGACCGACCACCGCCTTTACCCCCGTGGGCACTGGCTTCTCCAACTCCCAGGGCTCCTCCCTGCCTGTGGACACCATGGATGTTTTTGGAGACATCCCTTCTCCAAGGAGGGCTGGCGAGGAGATTCTCCAACCGGAGCCGACATCCACCACCACAGTAGCCGCCACAGGGTAAGTGCGTGAGCCCCGTGGTGACTGCCCCCGGCCCCTTCCTGGCTTCCCCCACCCTGCCTTACCCACTCCCTCTGACTCCCTCCCTGCCATCACCATCCCAACTAATAGGGTCTCTCTGGGCACGCTGCAGCATCCCTTTTGGAGACGGCGTCCCGTGGGCTTTGCTAGGCAGAGGCTGGTGCCATGGGCACGGGTTGCATGGCCACCGCCCGAGAGTGCTGGGTTTTAGGCAGGCGACCTTCCCGCTCCCTTGGGAATCTGGGAGCGCTGTGACTCGGGCTACGGGCCGTCTACCAGGTGTGCAAAGACCTGGCTTGCTTAGGTAAGTGTCCTGGTGTCACTGGAGGTTGTTTCCTCTTCTAGCTGCTGGCTCTTGGCTTTCTTCGAACGTTAGGGCCACCGCCGCCGCGCCTCTGTCTTCCTCCTCTTCCTTCCCGCGGAGTCTAGAGAGCTTTAATGCATGACAGAAACAGCTATCACGGTCACCGCCCCACCTGCAAAAGGGATGCTGCAGCCCCAGGACACGGGCAGGGAGAGATCAAGGACTTAGCCACACCAGCAGCATGTCAGGAGAGGAGGAAAAATAAAAATAAACTAAGCCCAGCGGAGATCGGGAGGCTGCCGGCACGCTCAGATCCTGCCCTAAAGAGGGATGTGGCTTCACTAGACAGTAGCGGCTGGTTTTCCAGGTACCAGGGTTGCTCCAGGCAAAAGCGTCTCTCTCTCTTTCTCTCTATTTCTCCTCTTTCCTTCCGTCTTTCACAGCACCTTAGACCCCGTAGCCGTGCTTTCGTCCCATCCTTTTGTCTCGCTTCATTCTGGCTTCTTGTCTGGCGGGGTCGAACCCCCTCCTCCGGCTCATGGTGGAGAGGATCAGGGGCCGGGGCTCACAGCCCTGCGGAGCCGGCGCGGTCGGAGGCGTTTGGAGGAGAGGCTGTGTTCTGGGGAGGGGGGAGGCAGCGTTCCACCCCGCAGTGCCCTCTGCATTTCACCCCCGCCCTCTGGTACCTGGAAGCGCTATGGCCTTAGCAGATCCCTCCGGCACTGAACGGATGGAAGGAGGGCTCAGGGGAGACAGGATGGGGAGGGAGAGCAGCTGGACGAGCCTGAAATGACTTCTGTGTGCCTCTGGAAAACCCAGCTACGGAGCGATGCAGTCAGGGATGCAGTCACAGGTCCACGTCTCTAGCAGGGCGTGCCAAGGAGAGCCAGCTCCAGGACTGAGCCGTGTTAGAGCAAGCACTGTTGTCCGTGCTTTTATGCAGTGTATCCATTCGCTTTGTTGATTATCGTTTTTGTTTCTTCTTTTCCTTTCTCTTCTGTTTCTTTCCCCCTTTCTTCTCCAGCCTTGTTTCATTTGTATTTCAGTTTGGTTTCTTTCCCTCCTTTTTCCTTTGGAGTTGTTGACGTGCTGATGTGTTGCGGAGCTCGGCTCCTTGCGGGTGTTGATAACTGCTTTGTTTTTGATTAATCTCAGCTATCTGGGCAGTGTTGTCGAGACAAGCTTCTCCTCAGCTCAATAGGTAAGGGTGATCCATGTCCGAAAGGATGGTGTGGGTGCTGTGGAGGGTGGCCGGGAGTGGGGCATGACAGGGGACACGGAAGGGGCTTTTCCAATACCATCTCTTCCTTTAAAGGGGAATAAGGAATGTGAAAACACTAGGAAACACCTCTGGACGCACAGTCTCTGTGGCTTTTGGGTTTCCCCTCCCAGCAGCACACGCTGCTCCCCTGCCTTTGGGGCTGGGGTTTGGGATGAGCTGAGCTGCCGTCCCCCTGGGCCACCCTTCCTTTCTTGGGGGATGGTGACACACCATGGTGGCACTTTTGGCCCTGGCAGTGTGCACGAGGGTTATGTGGTGTTAGGAAGGTGTGTGTTGAGGTGGAGTTGTCCCAGATGAACCAAACCAGGAGGAGCCCACAGCCACTCCCCTGAAGCCAGGAAAAACAGCCACCTCTGGAGCTGCCAGCTGCAGACAGCATGCTCAGGGTGGGCTCCAAAAATCAGTCTCCAGCTGCAGTCCAGCGCATGGAGATCTTTGTTTCCAGCAGTATCTGGATCTGTTTGCTTTTTCCCAAGTCTCCTCAATCACAGAAAAGTCTGCCTTCCAAGATGGATTGTATGCTTGGCAGTAGCGAACCACGGTCCCAGGTTGCCAAGATGTCCTTCCCATCACAAGTGTAGTCATGGGAAAATCCCTCCATCCCCAAAATTCTCCTTGTAGAAATCTTGGACTTCTTCTGACCCAGCTGTAATTAAACATACCTAAGCAGATCTTGAAAGAGTCTTCCAAGAAAATTCCTCCTGGCCTGCCTTCGTGGGGCTGGTTTCCTAGATAGCCATGGGCATTTCTGGAACTGGGATGAAATAATTTGGAGATGGTTTCAGACCTTAGAAGCAGAAGAATATCATTGAAACTGCCAAATCCAGATGGGATAATAGTAATTTGTGCCCCAGAGGATTGGCAACACTGACCTATTTGGCCATCAGCCGGGTTATGAAAGCAGAGATGAGATTGTAGATGGGCCTGCTTCTGTCTGGCCATACTCAAACTTCCTTAGGACAGGTCTTACAAATGGTTAAGATTTGCTGCCTTGGTTGGGAAGGATCAAGGTCCTGGCTGATTCTCTCCAACAGCCTGAGGAGCCTTGTTGGGCTGGGAAAGAGCCTCATGAGAGAGAGGTGGGATGCCTAGAGAAATTAGGGAGATGTTTCCAGGAGAGGGGAATTCCTCCAGCTGACCTGGAGGGTTGTCCTGGGGTGGAAAGAGAAGGATTGGTGAGGAGGGGGTGTTGGATGTGCGTGCTCCGTGGAGGAGCCGTCCCCTTGGCGTGACAAAACCAATCCTATTTGAACCTTCAAATCTCTTGAGCACTTGGCTTCCTTCTCCTTCTGTTTTTCTTTGCTGATCCCAGAGCAGGGCATCCTGTGAGGAGCAAAGCTGGCACCAAGCCTTGGTGAGATCTGGGCTGTGCTAGGCTTTTTGGGAAATGGGGAAGCCCTCAGAGAGGATGTGGCTGTTTGATTTTGCTCTGTGACACTTCGCTGCTTGGGCAGCATTAGGGACACTAAGAGCAGACATGGCTTTAGGACAGCAGAGGTGAGTCCAGGCTTGAATCTCCTGGACCCTTCCTTTATATGGAGGCTTGTGTCTGAGTTTTGTGTGGCCCAGATCCTGCCTGGCTCCAGTGCTGGCTGCTGTGGGCTGATGGATTTTGAAGAGCAGGGTCACACTGCCCAGCAGAATGGGAACAGCCATGTGTCCTACTCCAGGATGCTGCTGGGAGCTGCAGTCACAGGAGCAACTCCAGAGTTATTATCCCCAAAAAGGAGAAACCAGAAGAATAAATCTCACTTCAATAAGGAAGGAATCCCATAGAGAGCCCAGACAACTAATTTCTTGATGATTTGGGGTCATAAAATTGTCAGTGCATGTGGAGCACAGGGGTTTTATACCAGACCAGTCAGAATTCTCTATTGCAGCTTTAAAAGCTGAGAGGAGAAGGAGAGGCAGCATGTGAGCTCTGTGCTGCAGCATGGTGGCTTTGCTAGGTGAAGCTCAGGTAGTTTTTATGGATGGGTAGGGATAAATGATGCTGTTACTGAGGCAGCACGAAGAGTTCTCCCATCTCCTTCTCTCAGGATGCAGTGCGCATCTCAGAACAGGGAAAAGGGGCTGTCGTCTCCCTGCAGAGGGAAACCCAAAAACCACAGACAAGGCACCAAGCTCCCCTGCCCCTGGGCATGGCAGCCTACCATGGGTAGCCTCCCCAGGCCCCCCTTGCCAGGGCAGCATGCCAGTGCTGGGAGCTGGGGGGCTTGGCCGAGGCGTAGCGTTGAGTGACGAAGGGATGTCGGCGCCAGGCGTGCGGGAGGAGCAGCAGCCCTCGCTCCCCACTTGAAAGAAACAGGTTCCCCTTTAAAGACTGTCCATGTGCTGATCCTCTGCATGTGTTCCATGCCTCCTTCCGCTTGGAGAAGTTGTGAGTCCGCTTGTCTGAGTGCGTTTTTTCTTTCCTTTCTTAATTATTATTATTACTATTATTTTAGTTTTCTTTTCAATCTCTTTAATTTCCTTATATATTTTCTCACTCCTGTTTTTTCATTTATCTTCCTCTCTCCCCTCCCCTTCCCCATGACTGTATCCCCCTCTTCCTGTCCAGCCCAGCCCCGTTTCCCTCGCCTTCTCTCCTCTCCGTCAGCATGGTGGTGAAGTCTGTTGTGTAGATGCGTTGTGGTGTCTGCAGACCTGTAGAAGGGCATTCCTTCTCTGGTGTGCTCCCTGTTGTGACCAGCCCCTTGCTCCCTCCCTGCTGGCAGTGCTGTGGCAGCAGCAGCAGCCCTGGCCTGGGGCTTTCACCGCCGTGTTTCTCTGGCACCTCTTGTGCTGAAGGATCCCAAGCGTTCTGGGATGGAGGCAGCAGCTGGCGCTGCCTCAGAGCAGAGTGGGAGTTCTGACTTGTAGGAGCTTCGTGTGAGGAGGATGGAGGGTTGAAGGACACAGTGGGCTCCTTTCAAGTGGATACTCTACCTTTTCCAAGTAGATGCTCTAACATGCCCAAACTATTCCTGCATGTCAATGTCTTGGCTCAAGGAGAGGAGGAGACAGGGAGGGTGTGTTGAGACCTCCATGAGGTTAAATATATATAAATATACATATAGTATCCTTGAATCTCCTGGACCCTTCCTTTATATGAGTTTCCCTTCTGAGTGGAAGGAGGTCAGTGATGATTTCAGGGGTCTTCTCCCTTATATCTTTGCTTTGGACATGGAAGGACATTTGAAGAAGAGCATCTCAGATATGTGTTGGGCTTCTCCTCTACTTCCTTTTCCTGTCCTGCAACTCTTGAAGGTCCTTCACTATCTTTGTGGCCTCTCCAGTACCTCCCATTCCATGCAGTCCAGACACGTACTCATGCAGAAGGGTTTTCCTTTGAAGACTGAGGAAAACTGCTGCTCCAGTTGATGGTGGTGCCTCGCAGAAGGTTGGTGCCAGGAGTTCATGTGGGCTTCTCAAAGCTCCTTTGCTTGGCTCTGCACTTAAGTTCCCAAAAGAAGTTCATTCACCTCCCTGAACATCTCATCTCTTGGTATTCAAGATCTCCCTCGTGCATGGGCAGCTGCCCAAAATCTGAACTCTTGGGGCAGGAAGAGGCTTTTGGCTGAGCTTAAAATGAAAATTAATTTGGAAGAATCGGTGCGCTTTGTAGAGATAAAGGGTGGGTGGAGCAGATAAAATTTGGCTGCTGAGTAGCATTGTTCTGTCCTCTGTATCTCTTCCTTGCCAGAGGTCAGACAGTATTTATGGTGACACATGGGTTCAGTGCACTCACTGTTTATTTTTATGTATATAGATACGAGTTCAATTATGGAGAACTAGTGGAAATGAGCTTCAGGCAATTTCCTTATAATCCCTCATGTAAATCTGTTTAATTTTGTCAGCATGCCACAACAGCTTCTTAGAAAGAAAAAAGAGTGGAAAGAGCAAGAGACTTTTACAGGCTGAGCTGTAATAATAGTGGCTAAGTTGTCTGTGTGGTGGGAAGAGGTTGTAGAAGGCAGTGCTGGTGGGCAGGGTGGTGGCAGGATCACTCAGCTCACTGATGTCCAGGGCTTTGCACACGTGAGCTCTGTGGGCTCTGTGGAGCTGGAGCAGCTGAAGTCACCAATAGCCAAGAACCTGCAGGAATGGAACTCCTGTGCACCCCACAGAATGGTGGCTATAAGTGGGAAAAGCCTGTCCTTGGCCATTCAAGCAGGAATTGCTGCAGGGAATGCCATGCTGTGACCTATGGGTCACTGTGGTGCTGCCTTCAGCCAGCCTGTGCATGACTGGCTGTGTTGGTTCAGCTCAGAGGGTAGAGCTGCTGCTGGCAGCATCTCTCACAAGAGGCTGATTGCACTTGGGAAGGTGTTTGAGCTCTGCAAATGTAAACATCGTCTTCCTGATGAGGAAAAGCTTGGATCCAGCCAGCGGGACTCCCAGCATGTCTGACAAGCTTCTTCATCTTCGGCTGATGTGATGCTCTGCTGGGAGCTGGAACAGAGGCTCTCCAGGAGCTCTCAGCACCTTGACATCTCTGTTGCATTGGAAAACGTTAAAAGAAGCTTTTCTGTGCCCAGTGTTTGGGTTTCTGCTGTGTCTGCTGTGCCTCAGCTGCTTCTTCACCTCATGCTGCACTTCCCTGGGTGCTCTCCAGTGCTGCCAGCAGAACTGAGAAGCAATCACATTCATCTTAAAAAAAAACCCAAAAACCCTTCTGCTCCCCAAGGGGAAAAGTCTCCTGGGAGCTCCTTGCCTGTGTGCTCCAGCTGAAATCTTAACACTCTGGAGACGCCTGGGATGTCGGATGGGAAGTGCTGCTATTGCACTGTGCTCTGCAGTGCTGGCACACATGGGGGCCCATGGGGGAAAGCCTGCAGGGTGTCTTCAGTGCCAGCCAGGCTCTGTCTGGACCCCAGAGGAGATGAGCAGCTCCAAACTCTCCATGGATGGGTGTACTTTGGTACCACAGCCCAGGAGTGTGGCGTCTGTGCTCCATTCCATGTCCTCAGCCCTTCAGTGCTGCTCCCACCAGCAGCCATGGTGTTTTTGCAATGCTGGATGGGGCACATCTTGCTGACAGACAGAGACATCATCCTCAGTGGTTTTGTGCCCAAACAAGAATCTGAAGGTGCTGATGTTGCCTCTTGCAGCCAGCTGAGGTGGCTCCTCCTGCCCTCCTGCTGCCTGTGGCTTGTGGGGTTTGCTGGTCCCTGCCCTGGTCACAGATGGATGCAGGAGCTGCCATCAGCAATGTCCTCTGTGTGGCTCCTGTGACAAGGTTTGGCTGCTGACCTCTGGTGACCACATTGTGAGAGCAGAAGAATCTCCTCCTCTCAAGGGTGACAGCAGGCTGGTTTAAATCTCCTTTCCTCATTGGAGCCTGGCTTAAAATGTTGGCTTTATCGCAGTGAAGGGTGCTTTTGGCAGCTTCCCGTCTTCTCTGGACACCTTGTCTGCAAGAGGCTTGGGTTTATCCCAGATAAACTTCTGACTCCTTCTGTGGCATTAGCAGTTGGTGACTCTTGGAGAGTCGTGGAAGGAAAATGGAGAGGGGGAAGGAGACAAGAAATCAGCAAGAAGGGGGGATGCTGTGATGTGTTATAGATAAGAGCTGGACTGACTGCTCTCCTAAGGAAAAGATTTTCCTCTAATGCTCTGCTCTCTACAGCAGTCATGCTTTCCAGGCCTTGGATGGGAAAAACAGGTACAGTGAAGAAAATAAAACAAAAAACCTCTTTGCAAAAGGGAGGATACTGCACCTTGAGCTGGTTTCTGTAGAAGAGTTCCTCGGGGGGTACAGCTGATAAACTATCCCTTGCACCTGCTGGTTCTCCTGCAGGAAGCACCCCTTTGCAAATGCCCTCCTTGTCCTCACAGTAAAACCTTGTCAGTGTTTCCATTTCCAGCTGCCAGCCTCCTGCTGTTCCAGGAGCAGATGCTCCTGCGGTTTTGCGTTTCTGTTGTCGCTTTTCACAGGGACCTGGGAATGAGGTAGCTCTCCCAGCTCTTTTGGTGTGTGCCCTTGGTGTCCCTGTCTGTTGTGTGGCCCCTGGTTTTTCTGGCTGTGGGAGCAGGGCCAGCAGGATCCTGCCTCCCTGCTGTTTGTGGCGCCGGTGTTGTCCGCCCTGGGTGGCTTGTGGTGCCCGTCTTGATGCTGCCGTGCCGCTTCTGCCTATCTCTTTCTCTTCTCTCTTCATCCCAAGGGGTTTCCTACCACTTCCCAGAAATGCCTTATCGGACATAGGATCTGCCCCGTCCTGTTTTGTTTAGCAGTGTTGGCATGGCAGGCAGGTGAGCTGGGAGTGCCCGTGCTGGACGTGGCCGGTGGCACCGGCCGGGTCGCAGTGCCGCTTGAAATCCTGGAGGAGACGTAGGGGAACAGCGGGGACGCCTCACTTCCTCCGTCCTGCGCTCTGGCACGCCTGGCTGGCCCTGCTCCCTCAGCCCTGGGTTTCTCACCTCTTCCTTTTCCACGGCAGAGCTGGCTGGGATCGGCCAGTCCCCCTCCGGGGACGCCCAGGGGCCCGAGCGTGGCCAGGAGCCGCTGATGGCATGTGTCTGCTTTTCCTTCCTAGAAAACGTCCATCTCCGCCCGGGGACGCTGCTGCACCTGAGAGGCTCGAAGCTCTGAAATACCAGCGGATAAAGAAGCCCAAAAAGTCATCCAAGGGCTCCTCGAAATCCAGAAAACAACTCAGTGAGTGCGAGGACCCCACGGTGCCCAAAAGCATTCCCTCTGTCCTGCTGTGAGCAGAGCTTGGGCAGATCCCTGCCAATCTCTTGGGGGTCTCCAAGCCCATTCCTGGATGCTGCCCTTGTTCCCTGCCTCCCAAAGGGATGCTTCTCCCAGCTGCTTGCCTGCAGGTTGACCCTCCTTAGCTCCTCCAAACCGAATCCTTTCCATGCATCTCCCATGTTTAGTCATTTGTTTGGATTTTGAATGTTAATTTCATTTTCCCTGATGCCCAGCATTCTCCCTTCTTGCCACGCTGCGGGTTCAGGGCCAGGCTTGCTGTCACCTCCCATTTTCAGCAAGCAAAGTGCTCTGCTCTGCCTGCTGCTGGCTCTGGTCCCATCTGCCTTCTCTCCCCCCTTCCCAGACGGCTCTGCCTCCCAGGTTCAGCACCCTCCCAGCTCTCAGGTACTGTCACCTGACGAAGCTGTCTGCCTCCGCAAGAAGAAGAGACACCCTCGTCAGGACCCCTTTGCCCGGCTCTCAGCACTGAAGGACGACCTCTGCCACCGGCAGCTCCCTGAAGACCAGACAGCCATTCTCAACAGTGTCGACCACGATGACACCAGCGGACACGCCACCCTGCTCTAGCCTGGCTCTGGTCCCAGGAGGTTGAACAGGAGCGGTGGAGGGAGCTGGTGTCACACCACGGGGGGATGGAGGTGATGGGGAAGAGGGGGGGACACACCTACGCTGTCACCTCTCTGAGGGGTTTGACGGGGACGAGCTGGGGGGACCTGGGGGATGCTTTGGGCTGGGTGTTCCTCAAATCCACTTCTCTCCCACCCCAAACAGTTTGGGTGGGATGGGAAGGGGGGTGTTGCACCTCGGTTTTGGAAAGGATCTCTAGGCTTCAAAGGCATGGATGGAGCTTTTGACATCTGCGTTTAGGGGGGAAAGTGTGAGATTGAGCAGCTGGTCCTCAATCGCTGGAGGAAATAGAATGACGCAGGGTGTAATTAAGTGACATGAACCTAACAACCCAGGCGGGAACTGGTAATCCCATGAATCTGATTATGAGAAAAACATGACCAAATAATCCCAGGGAAGCTGTAATTGTGAAATCTCCCTTCCTCCCCCTTCCCAGCCTCCTTTGATGTGAAGGTAACAGCAGCAAAACCATCTGTGACATCTTTCCTTACCTATCTCTGAAAGGGAAAAGCCAGAAAGACCCTGATCCTTTGAATCAATGTGAGAAATCACCATTTGTCTGTGTGCAAACACACTCGAGCCTCGGTGCCGTGCGCTCGGTGCCATGCGAGCGCGCAGGTTGGGGGCTGATGCGATCTGAGGGCGTTTCCCCAGCTGTGGCATGTGCCAGCTTTGATGGGGGTGGGTTTGATTAATTCTGCCCGACGCTCCGTGTATCTCAGGCAAATGTTCTGCAGTGCCGTGTGGCGATGTGATTTCTGACTGTGTGATGTTTAATCCCTCCTGATACCTGCGGAGTGCGGAGACGCAGGCGTGCGAGCGAGCGGGGTTTGGCTCCTTCGGCAGGTGCTGAGCCCCAGGAGAGCATCTGGAAGTGCCCAGCTCTGTGGATGGACGTGGATG
This sequence comes from Oenanthe melanoleuca, assembly GCF_029582105.1. Lineage (NCBI taxonomy): Eukaryota > Metazoa > Chordata > Aves > Passeriformes > Muscicapidae > Oenanthe > Oenanthe melanoleuca. Next base: position 7,100,268 of record NC_079357.1, on the reverse strand, counting down.
GCTCCGTGCAAAGCTAAGCCCAGCGTTTCGTGCCAGTTTAAAATGTGTTGCTGCTGATTTCACCGTTTCTCCCTTTTTTCCTCCTGCTCCAGCCCAGATGTGTCAGCTGTGACACGCGCTGGAGTTGTGTCCCTCCCTTTGTCCCTGTTCCCCTCAGTAATGCTGTTCTAACTCTTCACCAGAATGTATTTCCTCTTCAGAATAGGGTAGGTTTGGTGGCTGGTGGTTTTCTGGATTGCATAGGCCTTTTATTTGGTTTGTTTTTAGCAGGCAAGGTGTAACCCAAGAACAGCCAGGCTCACTTTCCTGCTCTGCCTCCACTCTCTGACTGCGTGGCCTTGGGCAAGTCACTTGACCTCTCTGTGCCTCAGTTCTCCCATCTGTAAAATGGGGATAAGTCATATTTGAGCACTTTGGACAAGCACTTGGTGGCCTACAGACTGCAAGTGCTATGTAAATGCTTAGTGCTAATATCAAGCAATCCCTACCTTTAAAATATTTAGAGTTGGTTCTTTTTCTTTTTTTTCTTAGTTTGAAGTGGTAAAATCAACCACTGCATCCAGGTTTGCACAGTTCTTCCTCTGCGGTAAAGTGCTAAACCCTCCAGCCTGCCTGGGAATAAAACACCAAGTCTTTCATGTAGATATTCTTGCTTTGAGTGGATTCAGGCTGTAGAAAAAGTGTCAGGAGAGCTGGAGAGCCTGCAGGCATGTTTTTAGCCCCAGGCTCTCTATTTGCATATGAAACTTTTGTTTATTCCCAGGTAGAATTGCCAAGAGATTCTCTGCAATCTCGCCTTTAATTCTGCTTTGCCTTGGTTTTTGCTCTTGCTGCTGGTTGAACCTCCAAGGGCTGAGATATTTGGAGAAAGACATGAGCTCTCGGTTGAGATCCGGCTCTCTGACCATGCCACGCTTTCAGGTCGGAGCTTGTCGATTGCTCTGCCTGGTTTTAGAGGTTGTGCTTCCTCTCCCAGCAGAATGCTCGGGAACCTGTGACCACCAAAAGCAGAGCACCGTGTCTTTTCCAATCTCCAGGCCCTAAGTAAGGTTTGAACCACTGGACAATGAATCCTCTAAATCGATAACCAGATATTTCTGAGCTTTAACAACTTCGTGTAGGTGGTCTCAAGCCATCAGCAGGTTTGTCTCGGAAGGAAGGGAGGGTCTGGCAGAAATACCCCTCTCTTTCCAGCCTGCACCAGGGCTTTTTATTGACATGACGAGTGACCTGATGTAAGAACCTCAACTCTCAGAGTGAGAACTCAACCTTGCTAACAGTATGACTGCAAATTTCTTTTCTTTGGGTGTGTTTTTAGGGTTTTTCCCTAGAACCTGCTCGGATCTGAATTGATTTAATGCCATTCTCCCGCTCTGCAGCGGGGAAAACTCTGCCTGGCTTGGCCAACTCCAGCTCGCCGGTCACTCCATCTGGGCTGCTCCTGACAGACAGGTGACCCTCGGGGCCGGGGGAGGCGTGGAGGCTCTGTGCTGCCTGTGCCATGGCCAACTTGCTCTTCCTTTTGCTCTCATTGCCTCAGCCTCTCGAACAGAGGGTTGCTTTTCCATTTGAGTGCTTTTCAAATGATTTACGACATCCGTTCAGATGGGCCAGGTGCTGTCTTCAGGCTCTTGAGGTTGCTACCTCAGGACTCTGCCCCATCCCATCTTAAGGAGCTCTAGAGGACTTGGAGTGCTGGGCAGGTTGACGGAGCATGCTGGCTTGCTGGGTCAGTCTTTTGAGAGTTGTTTTCCTTTTGCAGGTGTTTTGAGCCACTGGGCTTTTCATGGTCTTCGACCTTTAGAGGCTGGAGCTGCAGCCCTCTCTCTTTCAGCCGTGTACCTGCCACGCTGCTGGAGTGGGAAATCCCGCCCGGGCGCCTCGTGGAAGCAGCTCCTCCCTAAAACCATCCTTAACTCCTTTCCCTGCTAGACCGAGTCACCTTCCCATCGACTCGGGCCGTGCTTTGGCTGACTGGCTCGCCTCTTGCTTTGGCAACCTCCTCGCTTCTCCCAGCCCTCTGGTTTCCCTGCCCTTCAGGGTTGCTCCTCTCTCCTTCCGCGGACCTGGAAACATCGAAGCCATGTCAGACGATGCCAAACACTTCCCCCATTTCACCCCCGTTTGAACTCCGTGTCGCTTTGGTGGTTTGCAAACACAGCTGCTGCTGCTGCTGCTTCTTCATTTTCTTTTTTTTTTTTTTTTTTTCCTCCTTTCATGCTGCAAAATATATCTGGATTTTTATCTTCCTGGACCAAACTCTGTTATTTTCTAAGCTGGTCTGAGATAGATGGCTCTTTCTGTATCAGTGACCATACAATTCCTCCTTGCACCTTGCAAATTCAAAGTTCCATTAGGTCCCTTGGCAAATCCTGGCCCACGGTGAAAAAATGCCTCTGAATCACAAGGATTTTTGTCCCTGGGCTCAGCTGAGGTGTCAGTGCAAAGGTGCTAGCCCAGTTTTAGGGGGTCCTTGCTAGTGCATCTCCCTGTGAGGTGTCCAAGGTGGAGATGCTCCAGTGCTGGTTTCATGCCACCATGGGGGCTGCAGGACTGGGGCACCCTGAGCTGGGGGAGGTAACATGGAGAGGTGGGTACAGGATGCCACTGAGATCCTGTGGAAAAGGGGCTGTCCCTTGCTGTCCAATGAGTCCTGGAGCAGGCAGGGGAAAAGGGCAGGGAAGTGCTTTGCCTGCTTTTGCAGCAGGACTTGCTCTCATCCACGTGTTTCTAAGATGACTTTTCCATGCAGCCCCAGTGGTGTTTTGGTTCCGTGGTGTTGATGTGAAGGAAAATGCAAGTTAATGTAATTAGGGGGAGAGGGAGTGTTCAGGGCTCTTTGTGGCTGTTTTTGTGCCTGTCACTAACAGCACCCACAGGCACAGGGAGTGATGGATTTGTGGGATGGGGGAGCTGGAAGGTCCCAGGGTCTCTTCCCAATCTGAACCTCAGCATGTTTGCACTCTGTGAGCCACCAGGGTGTCTGTGTGTGCAGGGGATGCTTTTTCTGGGAGGATTCTCATTCCTGCTGCCCTGTGCCAGTCACCTGTGGCTGCTTTGGGGCATTGGTGGACTCCAGGCGGTTCATCTGGTGTTTGTCACCTTGTCAGCTGGCCCAGTGCCACCCAGTGGAAGGCTGGAGGTGATGCAGTTTGGATTAATAAATGTAAAGGAAATATAAAGGCAATAACAACTTTCTGTATCTGCCTCTAGGAGTGTTGAGGACACTGGATTTGGGCTCAGCAGCTCAGGCACGGTCCTGGCAGGGCTTAGTTATGTCTGGTGGCATCTGGACATGACACACATTCCAGACTCATTGCTGGTCTGTATTAGGACAAAATCTGCCTGGCATTTTGGTTTCTCTTCTTGCTTCAGGCAGTGACGTAGACTGGGGAGTTCTCAGAGTTTTGGGTTGGTTTCAGCTGTAGCTCTTGTCTGGAGGTATTTTTCCATGAGGCTGGACCTTCAGGGATTTCCACATGTACCACATGGGCTCGCTGCAGCCCCAGACTGAAGTCAGGGCTCTTTTGGAAGGAAATCTTCTCAAGGAACCGGAGTAAAACCCACTGTACATATGAGATATAAATAGATAGAGGAGCGTAGGACAAAGGTAGATAGGTTTGCAGAATTCAGTAGATTTGCATGTCGGGGTATGTGTGTTGCTAGGGGAGAGTTTAGAGCTGTGCTGGAGCGGGGGATGAGGATGGGCAAAGCAGGGAAGGGGCTGGGAGCAGCTGCAGCCCGAGGGGAATTCGGGGATGGAGAAGTACTGGTGTGACCTGCGCTGCCGCCCTGCTGCACACAACAGATTGCTCTGTTTCATTATTTCACCCCCAGTTTTTAGCTTTGTTCATTGTCTGTGACTCACCCCTGGGCTGTGGCATGGAGGAGCAGGAGGGACAGGTCCTGTGCTCGGCGTGTCCGAGGCACACGGGGCATGACACGGACACAACACGCCAGGGGGATGTCACATTGCCTTATCTCTGGTGCCAGCGCTTAAAGAAAAAGCTGCACCACGCAAAAACCCTTCCCTCTAGTCCCTCTAGATGCTGCTCTCTGGTTACTCATGTGAAAGCATTTTGCTTTTCATCTGTTCTTCCCAGAAAAGCGTGAGTCAGAAGGGATGACAGAGGGATACAGCTAAATTTGTCCCCTGAGCTGAGGAATGCAGCACTGGCTGTGCCAGCCGGCCCCAGCAGCACCTCCTGGGAGGGACAAGATGTTCTTGACAGTGTCTTTTTATTTTAAACCTCATTAGCAGCACTTTGAAGATCTGAGGCAGAGAAGGGATTTGCTCACCAGTGATGCTGGTACTGACCCCAGGCATGGGGGCAGCCAGATTCAGGCTGGATTCTCACTGCTCTCCCAGAGCTATCCCTGTGCTGTCTGGCAGCCCTTACAGAAGGCAGGATCTTTACTCCCATTTCCCGCCTTCAGCTTAATTTTATTGGGTTGGTTTTTTTCTGTTTCTGAGTATCTTGACTCCTCTCTGCCCCTGTTTGTGGGAAGAAGAGGTGGGAAGTGCAGCTGTTCCTATTAGGGGTCTGTCAGGGAATGCTTGAACTGAGGGCTGGGAAGCAGCGACCAGATTTGGCAACACTGGTGCCAGCAAAAGAAAAAAACTTAACATTGCACTTAATTCCCATCAGCTGGCACATCCCCAAGTAGGGAGGACCAGTGTGGTTGTGGGAAGGGTCTGGAGATGGGAGCCTGTTCCCCTGCCTGGGTACTGGAATGAGAGGGAGCCATGTTTGCCCATTTTCCCCGTTTTTAGGTGTTTTGCCACAGCTGGCTGAGCTCTTTTCCTCGGCATTGCATGGCAGCAGGATGAGCATCCCCAGTCCTGGGGCTCTGGCTGACTTTTGATGCGTGCATGGATGGAGGAAGGACCTGGGGAGGGGGTGGGCAGAGCAAGGCGGGGCAGAGGGTCTGGTCCAGGCTTGGGGGTGCTGGATGAGGCAAGCATGCACTGTAGAGGTAGCTAAAGATTTTTATACTTGTTGCAGTGGGGTGGGAAATGCAGGATGGAGGTGCTGGCATCCCCCATGGAGGACAGTTTGCCCAGATTTTGGATTTACCATCAAAATGACACTTTCTCTCCCAGGAGGGCTTTAATTCTTGTTCTTCTGAGGTTTTGCAGGGCTGCAAAAGAGGGTGCCCATCTTCCCGGGTCTGAAAGCTCCTCAGATTTCCACACACTCCCCCTCCCCCCCACCAGTACTTAGATTAAAATAAAACATACAAAAAAAAAAAAGACTTGAGAAATGAGCCCCAGTATCTCTAGCTAAAGAAATGATATTGGTGTATCAAAACCAATTTTATTGTATATAAAATTAAACAAATATATATTTGCTCTCTATTTTAGAAGGGGGGGAGAATAAATATTTAAAATAATTCATTAGTAATAGGTGTCAGAAACTTCTGTGCAGCATGAGAGAAGCTGTCAGAGGTGGGGAGAGTCTCAACAGCGGGAGCAGAGCGAGTATTTTTACATTATATTGTGCTTCAGCTTCTCTGCTTCTCCATCCACCTATAAATACACAAAAATATATATACAAATATATATATATATATATATAAATTATATATATCTAAGTCACATAGCTGTTTTATTTTTGTATCCATGTCTAGTGCTGTTTGAGCAATAGGGTGGCGAGGGAGAGGAGGGCTGGGCCAGGCTGGGGGGCTTGCAGTGCTCCACGGGCTCTGCCCACTCTGGGCCCAGCATCACCACTGTTGCTGTTTCAATAGGGAAAAACACTAAAAAGGGAAAAAATCCCTGGATGGGGAAGCTTGGGCTTGCTGCCAGCTTGCCCAGGGCCGTGGTGAGGTGGTGTTTCTGCTGAGGGTTGTCATGGGCTTTTTTTTATTCTGCAGAGAAAAAAAAGACAAATCTCAGCTCTGAGGTGCTTGGGAAGGATTAGGGAGCTGCAGCCTGGGGGGTGGCACAGGATGGGGACATGCTGTGGGGACAGGGTCCCCACACTGCTGCCTCCCTGGGTGCTGTTGGTCACCTGTCCTCACTGCCCCCCCATAAATCTGGAGGGTTTCTGAAACCCTCCTGCACCTGGTGGAGCCCCTCAGAGCCACCCAGGTGGCTACTGGGGGAATTCTCCAGGTCCCTGGCGCAGGGAACCTTCTGTGTAGGGAATGTCAGGACCACTCCAGGCGTGTCCCTGGCCAGCAGGGCTTCCTGGTGCCATGGGGGCTGCTGGTGTCCACTGGGGCAGGATCTGGGGCTCTCCCTGCCTGCATAGGTGGGATTTGAAGCTCTCTCTGCCTGGATGGATGGGATGTGAGGCTCTCCCTGTCCCCATGGATGGGATGTGAGGCTCTCTCTGTCCCCGTAGATGGGATTTGAAGCTCTCCCTGTCCCTATGGATGGGATGTGGGGCATTCCCTATCCCGATGGATGGGATGTGTGGCTCCCCCTGTCACTGTGGGTGAGGTGGCATTGAGCCCTGGTGCAGTGGAGAATGTGCTGGGGATATTTGGGGTTTTTCCTGCAGGGCAGTACAGACCCACCAGATCCCTGCCTCCTTCCCTGTGGGCTGTGGAGGGACAAGGAGCCAGTTTGGGACTGAGCAATGCCACCTCCAGCTGCAAACCACCCCTCTGCCTTCGCTGGGGCACAATTTGGAGATTGTCTTTGTGCAGCGGTGACCAGGGCATTGCTCCCCTCAGTCTGTGTCCCACAGTCCTGGGCTCTGGGGGATCCAGGTGCTGTTGTTTGGGCTCAGATGTCCCCAAGGGGATGGTGGCACATCCCTGCACACACCCCCCCAGAGGCAGGCAGAGATCCCTCAGCGTGGTCATGCCATGTCCCCTCCCGGGAGCTGCCCCTCGCTGGCACCGTGTCCTTCCTAGGTGTCACCTGTATTTTCCATATTTCTCTCTTCTTTGTCGGGTTGGGGGGGCTGGGGTGGGGGATGTTTCTAATATCCAGCCGAGATTTTGTTCAGCACCAATTCTTGATATCGAATCAAAGCATGTTTGATGGGACTAACTTGCATTTATTAGCGGTAAATACATGAGTGAGTATTTTATATGTTAAAAAAAAAAACCCAAAACAAACAGACAAGAGAAAAAAAAAAAAAAAAAAAAAAAAAGAAAAAAGGATGTCAGGAGAAAGAGAAGGGATGAGATTTCTCACCACTCGATGTCCGGGGTGGGGGGCTGTCTTGCCCCCCCCTCCCCGCCCCTCCGTGGGGCTTTGGGTATTGCTGGGGGTGGGCAGGGGGGCGGGCAGCTTTATCCTTTCCCCATCTCCCCTGGAATCACTTACAGAAAAAAACAGGCAAAGGAAAGCTAGAGATGTTTACAAAGCACACTTCCCACAGTACCGTTAACCCTCTGGATGCCAAACAGACACATCAGGAGCCGCTCCCTCCCCGCGCCCCAGGGGCTCAGTGGCTCCCACAGCATCCCGCCTCCCGTGGTTTCTTTGGTTTGGTTTTTTTTGGACACCATCCCCCCTGCCTCCATCTGTGCACACCTGACCGGAGCTTGCTTTCCAGGGGTGTTTGCTTCCTGCCCACTCCCAGGCTCTTCCTGCTCGGCTGGGAGCTGTGGGAAGTGCCTGTCTCTGCTCGGGGAGGTTCTGGCTCGGTGGGAGATGCTGGCACTCACTCCTTGCCCTCCCAGATGCACTTTAAGGCCAAACTTCCCTTTTTTTCCTTCCCTGGGGCTGGCAGAGGGCAGGCAGGGGATGCTCCCGTGGCCCCAGGGGGTGCAGGACCTTCCACAGGGCTGTGCAGGCTCCAGTCCCTTGGCATTTCCCATGTGGAAAAGCCCTTTGGAAATCCTGGAAATGCCCACGTTGCCCTGAGGTTCATCCTTTGGGTATTTGGGAATCACACCTGCACTCCAGCTCCTCGGGGAGCAGCCCTGCGTCCCCCTGGGAGCATCTCCAGCTCTCCCATGGGAGCATCCCTGGCTCTCTGGGGGAGCCCAGACTTTTTAATTCCCTTTTAATAGATTTGTAGACTCTCTGAACCCTCGTAGACCTCCATAGGTAGCTCTTGATTTAATCCCCTCCTAACCCCATAGTGTTTTCCTCTAGGGCAGGATTTTCTTCCAGGCCCAACGCATCTCTGATTGCGTGGGACAACTTTTTCCTCTTTTTAAGAATAATTTCTTGCCTCTGGATATAAAGACTAGACCATCCAACCTCGTTTCCATCTCTTGAATGTTGAGTATTATGAAATATAACACACGTTAGGGTGCTCTTTGGTGCTGCTTCAATGGTAACCAGTGGAACTGACTTTTTAAAATAACAATAACAATAAAAGAAACTTTAGTGCCGCTGGTTCCATAACGTTCATTGTTGTGACTTTTCGTTTTTTTTAAGTTTTGTTAGGGTTTTGTTTTGTTTTTGGTTTTTTTTTAATTCTTTTTAAGTTTTACTAAACAGTGAGTAGTGATCAGCTGCCGAGTTTCTGTGGTGTTGGTTTTAGTGACTGGTGGCTGCTGTGAGCATCACAATTTAGTGGGATTTGGGATCGAGTCACTTCCTTTTGGAACTGCACACAGCAGAACGAGCATTTGATGGGAGCCCAGACGGCAACTAGAGGGTTAATTTTTGAACTTTCAGGTATGTTCCTCAAAAGAAAATAATAATAATAATTAAAAAAAAAAAAAAAAAAAAAAAAGAGAAACAAGACACTATTTTTTCAGTAAGCTTTTTTTTTCTGTAAACGATTTACAAATAAATCTGACATGATGGTGCTGTACCAAAGCCTTATACGAAACTTATTCCGCTCTCTCTATAATCTCTCTGTATCTGTATTGTTGCTCTCGGCCTCCGCCAAGGCCAGGAAATGCCAGCAGGAGGGACCAGTGGCTGCGCTCGCCATCGGCATTCCCAGGAATTCCCTGGGATGGGAATCGGCATTCCCGGGAATCCCCGGCCCTGCGGGAGGGAAAGCCAAATTTCAGCATCACTCCCCAGGCACACCATGGGGGTCACAAGCTGGGGGGGGTCCCTCACCCCAAACTCTCCTTCTGACTGGGTGCTACCCTGCCCTGGGCAGGGATCTGAGACCTCTCCGGGAGTGCTGCCCGCTGCTCCCGGCGCCCCCACGGGCGGATTCCGGCCCCCCGAGCCCCCTGCTCCGGGGATTCTGCATCTTCCAGCTCAGCCCGACCTCCGCAGCGCTTAGCCAAGGCAGATCCCTGGCTCTTGCCCTGCGAGCCCTCTCCCAGCCCATCCCCTGGGAGCTGGGGCTGCTTTGATAGCTCTAAGCAATAATCCCACTCTGCCAAGAAAGTTGGGTTCTTTTGGCTCTTGGACTGTTGTCAGTTAATGAGTAAATGCTAATAAGCCAACAAAAATTGGAAGAAATGAGAGTTTGAAGCCCTGCCTTACTGGGAGTAGCTGGTCCCTCGGTCTCTGCCTGTTGGGATTTTTAGGCCTGCTGAGTACTTAATTTATCGCCGGTAACATTGCATGTTCATAGATTGACTTCTTGAGTTGATTTTTTTCTTATTTTAATGTACCCACTATAAGAAATTCTGGCAGTGTTGCAATGTTACGTACAACTAGCCATGCTGTAGGAGAATGATGGGTTTTGGAATCGATTAACTTGCTCCTCATGTAACATTACCCTGCTTCAGAAATGTTTTGTATTTTGATATAAATAAACATTTGCTAAAAAAAAAAATATATCTATAAAAAGGCTTGGTTGCTGTCATTGATTTTGTCAGAGGGGCTGTGGGGAGGGGCTGTGGGGAGGGGCTGGGCGGCCCCAGGGGTGTTTGTGGGGGATGCTGGGCTGTTCTTTGCCCTAAGCATCCCAAGCTCTGTTGTCCCCCTGGGACATGAGCATGTCCCAGCTGGTGCTCCAGGTTGAGGTGGATACTGGATGGGCATTGATGCTCAGATCCTGGTTCTGGGCAAGGAGTAGGAGGGGAGACAGCCCCAACCCCATCTGACAGGGTGATGATGGACAGTGAGCCCTGTCCATCCCACATCTTCCCTTTCTCACCCCCCTCCTCCAGCCAGGTTAACCCGCACTCCCCCCACCTTTACCTGCAGCCTTTGAAGTTTTTTGCTTTTTTTTTTTTTTGAGCTGATTCATCCCTCAGGAGCCCCCCGATAATGAAGTCTCCGTGCAGCCATGGAGCGTGTCCGGGGCTGTGCGATATCCGTGTCCCCAGGCTGGCTGGTGGCCGTGCCACGAGGTGGCAGTGCCGGCTCGTCAGCTCCGGGCGCTGGTGATGCTCTGGGAGCGAGGAGAGGCTGCCTCGACCACCTCCAGCACCACTGTCCTCCGTGTGTGTTCCGCACAGGGCCGGGACGGAGGCCATGCCTCTGTCTGTCTGTCTGTCCTGCTTGCCCTTAAACCCCCCCAGCGCTGGGGTCCACACGAAGTTTCACCCCCAGCCTCCCTGTAAGGTTTTTAGGGGCTGGAATATGTGCTGCCCTCCCACCCTCCAGCCCGTGCAGCATCCTTAGGGTCGGTTCCAGGGTTAAACTCCAGTCCCCAGCTGAACCCCCTCAGTGGGCAGGGATGCAGCTCAGGGCACCGCTGCATCTTTTGGGGCTTCCCAGTTAAACCCCTCTCCAGGAGGGAACAAGGATGCAGAAAAAAGTTGTTCTCACATCCTTCACCAGCTGCCTCCCAAACTGGGGGCTGGGGCAGCCCTGGACCCTGCACAGCCCTGCTCTGTGGGTGCAGGGATCAGGAACCATCCTGCCGTGCTCCCAGCATGGGTGGGAAGATGCTGGGGAGATGTTTGGAGCTGTTCAGGTGCTACCCTCCAACTCCGTTCCAGGCTGGGGGAAATCCTGTGGGAAGAAGGAGGATTCTCCCATCTGGATCTACAGGAGAATTGATCCGTGCTGCTTCAGAGGGAGTGAGGGGCAAATGCAGGGTGGTTGGACTGTGACTGATCATTGAGCAGTTGAATTGATGCTGCCTAAAAACAAAATTAAGAGAATAAAAAGCAGTTCTATTTATTGAAGGGCCTTCAGGTACATTTTGGGCAGACAAAGCTCCCCAGGGGCTACACCCAATGGGTCACAGGTTTTCACACTTTGGTAAGTTTGGTCCATTTGCATATTGGGGGTTAATTTTCAATTACAGCTTCAGATAATGAAGTAATTCACCTCAAGTTTGCTCCCCCAACTCACTTTTGTTTCCATCTCTCAGGCCTGAGGCAGTGAGGTATCCTTGATTGCCAGGCCTGGAGAGGAGTTGTGTCTGCCCAAAATGGGAGAGCAGCAGCTCCCACTGGATATGGAGCTTAGAGTTATACACTAAAGAATTGAAGGGTTACAAATAGATGAAAAATACAAAAGATAAAATCCTAAGGCATCAGGTTGATGCTGCTGGAGCCCATCCAGGCTGTGTGGGTCACAGGGATGCTCCCTGGGCTGGGGGAGGCTGGCACAGTGTGCATGGCAGTTGTGAGCCCTCAGTATCCCCAGTCGACCCAGTACAGGTGGGAGCCCAGCTGTGCTGATGGGCACGGTCCCCTGGCAGTGCTCTGAGCCTCACAAGGATGGTTGACATTTCCTGAGGGCAGTTGGGACTCTCCAAGGGTGCAGGGGATGAGGAAAAGCCTTGAGCTGCAATCCCGAGGTGTTCCCAGTGTTTTTAACACCTGTCCGCAGGAAACAAATTTATTTCACCTCCCATCCAGATCCAGGCAGAATTCCGTCTTGTGGAGCCCTAGACCTGGCTCCTGGCTCTTTCCCAGCCCCACTGGGGGCCAGAACTCTACTGCCAGCACAGGTGGCCCTGGCAGGAGGTGGCAGGGAGGCCAGGGGATGCAGCTCCTGCTCTGTGCCCATCACAGGTAGGTCTGGCTGGAGGCACAGTTTCTGCTACCAGTGAATTATTGATCAGATTTACTGCCACGGCTCTGACAACACCATTACTGGCTTTGACTTCATGTTTAAATCATCACTCCAATAGCTCTGAAAGATGCCATCTTTTATTTAAACTGCACTCAGTGGCTCTTTTTGATGCCCTGGCAGAGGAGGGGGAGCACAGTCCCTGCATGAGGGGTTTTGGGGACACTCAAGGTCACTCTGCCGAGGGTGGAAGGGAAGAAACTCTCACCTTATGCTCCAGATGAAAGGCTGCAGGTAATGGGGAGGGCCAAGAGCTGCTTCAGCCCCATCCCTGCTGCATCCACACAAATCCCTGCAAGCACAGAGCTCCTCAGGGCTCTGTGTCCCCAGCTCACCCTGCTGTGAGCATCCCTGGCCACTGCTGTGTCCCTGCTCCCCTTCCCCAGGGCTTCCCCAGCTCCCAGGCTGAACTCCAGGCACTGTGCCTGTGTCCCCACAGCTTCTTCCCACCATGCCCTGGCTCTGGGCTGTGCAGGGCTGTACTGCTTTGGGACTGCAGCTTTTGGGGCACAGCAATGAGTGTAGCAGCCCATGAGGCCAGAATTCTCCCATGGCCAGCTGTGGGGCTGTAGGGGTGCTCTGTGCCATCCCTCTGGGAAGCTGCACTGCTCATTCCAGCAGCATGGCAGGACTGCCTGCATCCCTGCTTGTCTTTTTATCAGCTTTACCATCCAATATTCCCAGGCTGCTTTGTCTTTGCTTTACATTTATCAATATTACCCTCTGATCCCACAGTCCCCCTCCGTGGGTTTATTAATATTGCCCTCTGATCTGTGGGAAGCAGCCACGCTTTATATTCCTGCCCCATCCCCAGCTCCTCCAAGCCCCCACGCCATATTTAATTAGATTTTCTCCTTGGCTCAGACAACACAAATTGAGCTCCTGGTATCTCTCTGCTGTGCTGGAGCTGGTGCCTGGCTGAGGTGGACAGCATCCTCCACAACATTAATATTCTAGTGCTGATGCATGTCTCAGGATGGTGCAGTCTGGGGGGTTTGCCTGGAAAAGGGATTATCTCTAACCCCCCACCCTGTTTTCCATGGATGGCAATTAACTTGGCAGGGAAATACCTTTTCCTACTAAGTCAGGGTGGCCAGGCTGAGGGTTCTTGATTAGGAAGGAGCACAGGATCAGAAATCAGAGCTGCTGCTTCCCCCTCTCCCGTTGCATTCCCCCCATCCTGCTGCTCTGGACCATTAATATAATTTTTGAAGGAATCCTTCTGGGCTTGGCTTTCCCCAAGTCAGTAGGGACCAGCGTTGGCCTCTCCCACTGCTCCATGGCAGCTTTTCCACATCAGAGGGAAAGAAAATTGTTTATGCAAAGTTTGTCAGTCCCTCCAGGCACAAAGGGAAGCGCTGATTGTTCTCCAGCTATCTCAAATCTTTTGCCAGTTTCCAAAATTAAAATTTTTCCCTGTGTCTTGCAGACACATTTGGTATTCGTGCTTGGATTTCCAGACTTACTGTCCAGCAGATGCAGCATTATTATTATTATTATTATTATTATTATTATTATTATTATTATTACATTTTATTAATTAATTTAATTTAATTTAATTTAATTTAATTTAATTTCATTTCATTTCATTTCATTTCATTTCACACACTCCTCTCCCCCAAAATAAATAACTAATTTTATTTATTGGATTTCTCCTCCTGCCATGATCTCACTCTTTGTGTGTTCCTCTTCTCCAAGGAATACATGATGGGATTTGCTCCTGGGATGTTCATACAGTGGCCAGAAAATCCTTCTGGGGCTGGATCTCCTTTTCTCAGGATTCCATGGGGCAAAGATGCAGGATCTGCTCCCCGGGGATGCTGCCTCTCCTTTCCTAGCCCTGCCAGAGCAATGTGCTCGCTTGAGTCAATAGGAAGCTAATTAAGCCATTTATCTGGGAAAAGCAGCCACTCCTGGTGAGCTCTGCTGGCAGGATGGAGGAGGAAGGAGCAGGGGAAGGCTGTGGCAGCTCCTGGAAAGGGAGAATCTCAGCTGGGAGCTCAGTAAGGAGGGTCCCATCCACAGCATTCATTCCCTGCCGACCCCTAGGTCAGATCCTGGTCTTCCATGTACTGCCTGAAACAAGTCCCTGATGATTCTGCAGTGCTAAAATCACCAATAAACTGCTTTTCTAGCTGAGAAGTTGGTGCTGAGCTCTATAACACCCATCTTTCCCACCCACACTGATGAACAGTGTCTATTCCCAGCTGCCCCTCAGCTCTGTGCTTTCCATGCAGGGACCCAAATCCCATTCCTCCCCCTCCAAACTCCCCTCTTCTTGCTGTTTGCAGAGCATGGCTCTGCACTGAAGCAGGCTGCACTCTAACTTTAAATTGACTTTTTTAGTGGAGCCCTGGGAGGTTTTTCTGAGGAGTGCAGCCTATTCTTCAGGGCTTTTATAAGCCTTTAGTAGCTTAAAACACAACTAAGTTGGCTCTAATCCCTCATAAAAGCACGTAGGTTTTCTTGCCCTTCTGCTGCATCAAGGTCTTAGCCTGGTGCTTTCCTTCACTGTTGTGTTTGTCTGAAGGATGGAAAGGAAATGCCAATGAAATTTTCCTTTCTAAAGACCTGGATCATCAGATCAAACCCATCCAGGGGGGCTGTGGGCAGGAGATGGCTTCCACAGGACAGGAGGAGTGTGCCATCCCTGATGTGGTGGCACAAATCCTTTTGGTTCCATGGACATGGGGAAAAATTTGGCTGGATCATCCCCCCAGTGATCCAGAATGAGGCGGACAGTGTAAAAATATGGGAAAAAAGGATTCTTCCAGCAGAACAACAGTGACCCTGCAGTGAGAGGGGCTGTGCAGCTGTCTAAGTTTAGGACAAAACTGGGGGAAAGCCTTTAAAGGAGCCCTTCAGAATAAACCCTTCTCACAATTCTTCCCCCCTACTGGGCTCGGAGAGAATTTTACTCAGGGGGAAAAGTGGAAAAAACTTGTTTATTAACAAACACAAGAAAAAACACTTCCCAGCAACAGGAAAGTACAATTCCAGATGACAAAAGAACTGTTTTCACCGAAGTGAGAGACGGTCGCTGCTGGGAAGGGCGAGAAGCTTCTTGGGCAGGCTCCGGAGGCAGTCTCTGATGTCCAGGTCCCGTCCGGAGCCGGTACAGATCTTGGAGCTGAAGGAGAGAAGGGGGAGGGGAAGGCAGCAGCCGGGACAGAGCCGGGGCAGCAGCAGCGGGGCAGAAGCAGCGGGGTAGCGGCCGGGGGTAGCTAGCAAGCGGGCAGCAAGCAGCAGCAGCAGCCGGGCAGCCGAGCAAGCCAAGCCAGCACAGCCCCGGGGCACCACCCCCCCGGGGAGGGGGGGGAGGGGAAAGGGCACCGGCGGCAGCTCCATGCAGACAGAGAGGTGTGGGGGCGGGAGAGGAGCAGACAAAACACCAACCCAGGACAGCAGCTCTGCCCCCAAGAGGATGCCCAGCCATGGGTGAGTTGGCTGATGCAGCATTAGACACAAGCAGAAGGTTTTATCCTTTGTTTTGGAGAAGTTTCTTGGGTTCTGGCTGTGGTTTATTCTCAGAGACATGGCTTTTGTGAGGACAGATGAAATGCTGCCTTGAAAGTCTGGAAATGGGTGGATGGAGAGCTGGAGGGGTCTGTGCTTGGTTGGAATTTATTCCCCAAGAGAATTCTGGTGGGCACTTGCAGGCTGAGCTGTGCCTCATTCTCCGGCCTTTTCCAGACCTGGGGCTGCCCTGGGATCACTCTGGGGCAGGGTGTGTGAGTGTTCAGAGGATTTCTGCAGCCAGAGCAGCCTGTGGGGGGGTGAACCCTGTGCTGGATGTTATCCCTGCACTGTGCCAGGGAGTGAAGCACCTTTGAAAGCCCCAAACCCCCAAGAGGTGACACTGGGGGTAGCAGCAGGGACAGGCTGAATGCAAACAGGGGGAGGGAACATTTTCTCATATTTTCTCATCCCACACCCAGAATGATGTGAGCTGCAGGAAGGGATGGATCATGCTGAACATGAACACACAACTCTGCACCCCAAAACCACACAAAAGAGGGGCTTGTCTGCCAGTGGGGGAAAATTCGGGTCCTTCTGGGCCAGCCTGGCAGGAGCTGCCCCATTTGCATATTAGGGGTGAGTTTATGAATTATGCAGCCACCACAGCACATCCAGAAGAATCGGCTGCAACATGGAAAGCATATTTATCTTCATGTCTTATTGATTTATTTTTCCTCTCCTGTTTTTTCAAGCTTGAGCAGCTGCAGGAGGAAGGGAAAACAGCTCAGGCAGCTGGGGGTGTGCTGTGGGACAGTGTCCCCTCCCTGCAGCCATCAGTTCCATGGGATTTCTCCTCAAAGCTGGGAGCTGTTTTCATAGAGACCAACATGCTATGAGCACTCTGATGCTTGTTTTGGTGGAGCAAGAGCCTGGGAATATTTCAAAGAGTGAGTGGAATCATTTTGGGTGACAGCAAAGGAGCCCCTGAAGGGTGACATGGACCATGGGTGGTGAGAGGGACAGTGACAAAGAACTGTCCTCTGTAGGCACCATCACAGGTCCCAGACAGGAACCAGGCTGTGAGGACACATCAGAACATTCGTCCTCATCTGGGTAGAAGTGCAACCATCCATTATCACATTGTCTCCATTGTCTCTTTGTCCATCCATCTACCCTTTCCACTCATTAACTCCGCCATCTGCTCCTTCATTTATCTTCCATCCTGGCCAGTAAATATCCCTGTCTTCCCTCTGCATCCATGCATGAGAGAAGAACCTCTTGGTCCCCTCCTCATCCCAGACCATCCCCAGGGCCATGACCCTGGTTTGAGCTTGGAATTCAAGATTCCATCAAGGAGGGAAGTTCCCAAATCCCTTGGGGCTTTATTTTATCTCTTAGATGGCTCAAAAACGCTCAGAGACTACAGAAGGGAACCGGACCTGCTTCATCCCCAGGTGCTGGACTGCAGGTACCATTCACATCCACATTCCACCTGCCTTCTCCTGCATCCCTGGAAGCATCCCCAGCTCTCAGCCCTCCTGGCCATGCCCTTTTACCCCCAGCAGCAAAGGTTAGCTGAGATCACAGAGCCAGCCGGCTGCCCAGATTCCCACTCCCTGGGGGCTAATTACAGAACAACATTAGATAAAAGTCAACATATGTTGTAAAAGGCACTATGTATCAGCGCCTGACAGCTCCTAACAATGTGCTCATGTAACAGCTGTCAGGCTGCAATGCTTGGAAATGAGGAATATGGTGATTTATGGATATCAGATCTGCCCTCACGTTTGCTGATGGCAGAGTGGAGCAGCCAGGATGGGCTGGTCCCCATGCCTTGGCTCAGCCTCCTGCTCTGCCCAGGCCTGGTTCACTCCCAGATGTGCCCAGGTTTGTGTCACTGCTCTACAGAGGAGGAAAATCCCCAAATCCTGGTGTTTCTGAGGTAGGAGGAACTGGCCCCTCTCCATGGGCTCACAGAGCAGAGAGGTTCACCCAGCTCAGGGAGGAGCTGGAGCTGCTGGAGAGAGTTGTGAGGAGGCATCAGGATGGGCAGAGGGATGGAGCAGCTCTGCTGGGAGAGCTGGGATTGTTCACTGAGGTGATGGAATTTCAGCCTCCCAGGACCTGAAGGAGCCAATGAGAGAGATGGGGAGAGATGATTTACAGGAGTCTGGAGCAACAGGAAAAGCAGGAATGGCTTCAACATGACAGAGAGTGGGATTAGATCAGATACTGGGAGAGAATTCTTTCCTGTGAGAGTGGTGAGGTCCTGGCACAGGGGGTCCAGAGCAGTTGTGGCTGCCCCATCCCTGGAAGGGTCCAAGGCCAGGCTGGACAGGGCTTGGAGCACCTGGGATAGTGGGAGGTGTCTCTGCCCATGGCAGGGAGTGGAACAAGATGATCTTTAAATTGCCTTCCAATCCAGGCCATTCTCTAATTCTATGATTCATTTCTACCAGGACTGAAGTTCATTTCTATGCTAATTGTAATATCTTATTTAAAATGCAATCAATAAATATGTGCTGGCCCCACAAGGCCTTCTTCCCACCTCATCCCTATCTCTTTCAGGGCTCTGGGTTCCTCAGACCTCTTTTCTTTGGTTGAACCAAGCACTGGGTGGTTTCAAAGTCTTGGGTCACAGGACAGCTTTAGACAGCAGCTCACAGCCCCAAATCCCCCCTGGGAGATGTGGTACTGTCCCTGCAGCTGGGGTGGCCTGGCTGGATGCACCCAGGCTCTGACTGTGCTCCCCAAATCCTTGGAGCTGGGAGCAGAGGCTGCACTGGGATCATTCACAGTTACTGACTCTTGTTTCTGTCACCTTCTGCTTCTCTTCTGCTTATGAAACCCCTGGGCAATACCCCAAACCATGTTCCTTTACTTTCTGTGGCCCCAAGGGCTCTGTATTTTGGGATGAACCAAAATGCGACCGGGACTTGGGCAGATTTTGGAATGTGGGAGGTGTGGTGAGCCAACAACAGGGGGCAAATCCCCAAACCCTGCAGCCTGCTCTCCTCCAGCTTTTGAGGTGAAGCTTGGATTTTTCACTGTCCTATCCCCAGGCCAGGATCTGGGGGGGGGAGGGGGGAGGGGGGCCTGAATCACAGACACTCCCACTGCAGCAAAAAGCAGAGGTGCCATCCAGCTGCTGGCAGAGTTCATTAGTGGCTCCCACTAATCAGCTTTGATGGGAACAGGGAGGGAAATTCCTCCTGGGCTTTATTAGGCACGCTTGGCTGGATGCTCCCAGGTACAGCTGTGCCTGAGGGGACCCTGCTCCTTGTTGCTGCAGCGATTCTGCTCAGCTCTGTGGGGCTTGGGCTCGTGTTTGGCAAGGAAAGAGCTTTTGGGAAATGTTTTTTTGGGCAGAGCGTGGTTCAGGTGGGGTTGTTGGAGAGGCAGGAGGGGATAAACCAGCCCCAAACTCATGTAATTTAAAATACAGCAGTGAATTCCCTTTCCCTCAATGTTTTCAGCAGCCCTCTAGGCTTGAGGAGTTGTGTAATGGAGATAATTCTTCCTGGGAACGGGGTGGGACTGGGTGTATTTGGTTTGCTCCCCTGTGGGAGGTGTCAGCCTGGCCGGGGATTCAGCAAGGCTCCACCATTCCTTCTGGAAAGGCAGTGGATCCAAAATTAATTTGAGGTGAGGGTGTTTTTTCAGCTCTTAATGCCAAGAGACATAATTTTTAGTTTTCTTTTTGAAATGCTGATCTCTTGCAGGATTTGCATTGTTCCTTAATTTATTCCAGATATGTTTTCCTGTATGTGCACGCTGGTTTTCCAACATCTTGTGGGGCTGTTTTCCTGATTTTTTGGACAAATATGAATAAAGATGTGATCTGCAATCTCTCTAATACTTTTATTTTTTTGGGTGCTGGGGTCTCATCCCCTGTAACAACCCTGCAAAACTTCACCTGCAGGGGGATTGTTTAAATTCCAGTAAAAGTGCTCATTCCATTGAAATTTGAAAATATAATAAAGCTGGTTATATCACTTTATAAAACATAATAAAAAAGAAGGTTAATGTCCTTCATCAACTTGCAGCCTGTGTGTTTTAATCTGCAAAACAATAATGGAAAACTCCATTTATGGATCTGCGGAGTGGGTTGGACTGAGCCTTTACAAAACCTCACATAAGACTAAATAAACTCTGGCTCCATTGCAATTTGCTCTTTATAGGCTGATATTTACCAGCCTAGCAACTCCTCTACTTCCTAACTTGAATATATTTCATTTTTTTTAATACATATTCATTATTTACAAACTTGTTTCCACTCTCCAATTTCTGCTGCTTTGTGTGATTACTCGTGGGAATTCTTTTAATATGCAGATTTCATAGGAAATATTTTATAGATAGGTATTTTGACTATGTAATTATCTCAGGTCTATTGTGTTTAAATCCAAATATAACTTTACAATTCCCCAAAGGATGACTCTATTTTGGGTATTCCCCTCGTGGGGGAGGTTTTATTAACCATAGGTGTGTGTGTGTGAGTTTTGGGGGAGAAGGTGGATGGGGGAATTATCCCAAATTCCCAGTGCAGGGCAAATCTGGGAGGAGAAGATGGGAAAGCAGCTCCAGGATGTTTTATTTTGTCCCAATGGTAGAAAATAAATTCTGGGAATCTTTGTCTTTTCCCTCTTTGATGCTCAGATGGAGAACAGGAACTGGTGGCTGCTGAAGCTTCCACAAACCATATCAAAAGTGAGTGCACATTAATAGGCTTTTTTTTAATTTTTTTTTTTTTTTTTTTTTTTTTTTTTTTTTTTAATGGTGCTTGGACTCTGAGCCTGGGATTCATCCAGACTGGACCAAGAGCCCTGTGGCATTTGGAATGCAAATCACCCTGCCATGCCTTAATCATTACCACCGGGAGACAATTAGGGTCAAAATATAGATTTTTCCACAACAAGGCCAAACTGTAGAGACATAAAAAGAAGAAAGTCTGGCTATGATTCATTTATATCAGCCTGTTGCTTTGAGGAGGTTGTTAGAGGCTGGGAAAGAGCCTAAATCCAGAGATCTGGCCCAAAATAGGGGAGAAAAGCAGGGTTTAGGTAGGTTCCGCCTCTGTGGGCTGGCTGATCCCACAGAATTCCCCCTCTGGCATGAGAACCCAGTAGCAAGAGGGGCTGGGAACAGGGAAATGAGTCAGCTGTGCTGGAGTCTGATCAAGAGTGCAAAGCAGAGGAGGAGGGAAGTGAACAGAAAGGGCCTTTTTTGCATTTTCATCATCCTGTGGGGTTTATGAGCGAGGAAAAGTTAATAACGTGGGGCAGGAACCTTGCTAGGCACTGCCCGGGGCTGTGCAGGGAGGGGTGAGGAAAAGGGCTGGGGGGGTACTGGGGGCACTGGGGCACACTGGGGGACTCTGGGGAGCACTGGGGCCCCCGGGGGCACTGGGGAAACCCCCAGGAGCTGGGGGTGAGCAGCTGGTGCCAGCTGGTTCCCCTTTGCCCCCTAGGCTTTCTCCAGGGATTTACCCAACACCGATCCCACTGACATCTGAAACTGCAGGAAACATTATGTTTTCACAATTTCTGGCCTTGGAGGGAGGAGGAGATGGGAAGAAGAATAAAAAAGGTTTGATTTCACTGGTTATTCCCAATTCCCAGTTCCCTGTGGCGTCTCCTTTCCCACCTGTCCTGCCTCAGCATCGCCACTGGGGATTGGTGATGGTGAGTGGGAGCCGGGCTCTCCAAGGACCCACACAACAATTTCCCTGCTTTTCTCCTTCCTCCTTCTCTCTACCTTCCCAAAATCAGCACCAAGGGTGGGGAATGGGAAGCAGCATGTCCTGCTCCTCCTCTGCACCTTGCAATGCCCTTTCCAACCCAAACCCTGTGTCTGGAGCCAGCACACAGCTTTGGATAATCCTTGCCCAGATTGTGGTGCTGTCCCTGTGGGGAAAACCCAACAACAGCCGCGTGCTAATCTTTAATTAGAGAGTTAATTACCCTCGGCGTCTTGTAAGGGGTTGGCTGGACATGGAGGGAAGCTGCTTTGTGAGTGTCATAGGGGGCTTTGGGGTTGAAGGCTGGTGGCTCCTGCTTTTAGCTGGGTTAGGGGTGGGCACCTGCCCTGCCCCGCTGTCCCCTCTCCTGTCCCAGGGATGGATCCTAGCTGAATGCAGGGTTTGGCTGGACTGAGAGGTGGGCACCTGTCCTGTCCCAATGTGCCCTCTCCCATCCTGTCCCCATCCCAAGTCCATCTCTCCACTGCCTGTGCCTGATGGTGTGGGGGTCTGGGCAGCACCACCCTGGTGCAGGGGCTCCAGCAGGTGGCACGCTGCTGAGGTGCTGTGGTGGCCCACAGGGACGGGGCTCTTGGTGGCCTCTCTGTCACCTGCTTGGTCTCTAACACTGAAAGCAAAAAGCAGGAGCATACACCCTGTCAGAGCCCAGTGCTGTGCAGGGTATATGGGACCGGGCACATGGGACAGGGCATGTGGCACAGGGCACATGAGACAGGGCACATGGGACAGGGAATGTGGCACAGGGCACATGGATCAAGGTACATGGGACAGGGAACATGAAACAGGGCACACGGATCAGGGCAAAGTCTGCATGGCCCAGAGCACAAGGCCCAGGGTATATTGCACATGTCACACTGCACATGACACAGAACCCATGTCACATGTCACATAGCCCATGGCACATTGCCCAGATCACACAGCCCATGTCACATTGTGCATGTCATCCAGCCCATGGCACATAGCCCATGTCACACAGCCCACAACACATTGTGCATGTCACCCAGCCCACGTCACATAACCTATGAAATACAAGCCAGGTCACACAGCCCAGAGCATAAAACCCATGGCACATAGCCCCTGTCATCCAGCCCGAGTCACCCAGCCCGTGGCACAGAGCCCATGTTGCACGGCCCGTGTCACCCAGCCCCATATCCCACAGCCCATGTCACAGAGCCCAGGCACTTGTCACCCAGCCCGTGTCACCCAGCCCATGTACCCCAGCCCATGTCACACAGCCCGTGTCACCCCTGTCACACCCCCCCACCGGGAGGGGCCGCAGGGCTGTGACAGCGGCAGTGACCAGGGGAGGGCGCTCTTGGCTCAGAATTGCCCCACCCAGCCCAGCCCCGCCCCACCTGCAGACCACCCCCCCCAATCCCAAAATCCGCCCCACCACAAGTGCAGAGCAGCCTTCCCCTGTCCCACCGCTGTTCCTGACTCCCCCCAGCTTGGAGGTTTCGTGTATGGGAAGGGGGGTTCACTCCATGCACCTCCAGGATGGCTCAGTCTCCCCCTGGGGCATTTGGGATCCACCAGTTTACAGGGCCCAGCCCAGGGAAAAGACAGAACCAGCAAAGGGAAGGGTGCCAGGGAAGGGAAATGAGCGTAATGATGGGAAAAAAAGGCAAAGTAGGAAATCAGCACAACAAAGTTGACTAAAGCAAATATTTCCATCCCTGCAGGACGGAGCCAGGCTGACTGGAATGCTAAAAACGCCCCCATTTGCATCTTTTTAAATAGGAGCTGATAAAAGCAAATACTCCACCGCCAATAATTATAATATTTTAATTGCGTTTCTTCAGGGCTTTTGTTTTTCAGCAAGACACAAAAGCTGTGTGTAAACTGGCAGAAATAAATATCCCTGCTGGTGTGGGTTTGGGTGGGATTTCAGGGTCCTGCATGTACTCCTCAGGAGCTGCAGCACCGCTGGGGCTCAGCTGTGACCTGGGGGGTTGCACATCCCATCCCTGGGGGGATCAGGGGGTGAATTTTGCTCCCCTCTCTCTCCCAAATTCCTGGTTGCAGGGTTCCCCCATGTCCCTGTGCTGCTGCTGGGATTTAAGAGCACTTTTAGAACAATTTTGTTTTCGGGAACCTGCTCCCAGCACCCCAAACCCCCAGTTTGGGCAGGATGGGGGACTCAGAGGGTTGGAATCAATGACCTAAGAGGTCTTTCCAATCCAAATGATTCCAGAAAACCCCTCCCCAGTTCCATTATGGTATGAAAAATGGAGCCTTTCATTAATATGTGATTTGGGGCTTGGAGGTGATATATCCATGCTTTTCCCCCATGTTTTTAATTCACAACACATTTTTTTTTACTTATTAGCAAGGGCCCCATCCAGAGGCTCCCTTGATTTGAGCAATTTGGGAGGGTTCCCCCAGCCCAGCACACCTGGGTGGGTGCTGTAGGTGTGCTGGGAGCTTCAGCATCCCTGAGCCCCTGGAGAAGGAGGAAGAGGTTCATCCTGCAGAGTGGGAGAGCTGGAGGATGTGGAGGAGGCTGAGGGTGTCGTGGATGTCTTTATTTTTGTGTTTAATTCCTTAACTACAATAGAAAGGTTGGAGTTTTAAATATGTGAATGGAGCTGTTGCTGTGTGCAGCTCCCTGCTCTCAGCTCTGCTGGGTCAGGAAAAGGAATTTTTGTGTTTTTCTCCCTCTGACAAGGAGCCACGTTGTGCAATCCAAGCCCAAACTCTGCTATGGGGTGTCCGAGAGCTGCAGTGAAACAAACTCCACTCATCCACTCTTGATATCCCATGGAAAAATTATTTACAAGGGGCATTCCCCAAAATCACCTCCCTGCAAGTGCAGGGCTTGTGCTAAGTGCCACCAAATGTCCCTGAGTGTGCCCAGGTATCACCCAGCTCCCTGGAGAGCTCTCCACGTGGCTCAGCCTGGGGCAGAACAAATTCATATCGAATTTCCAGGAGGAATTAAAGTCTTTCCAAGTTGGGATCTAAGCAGGACTTAGTTTGGGGGGTTCCACCCCATGCTGGTGGCCCTGGAGCTGCCCCAGAACAGGAGGGCTGGGTCCTATTGTCCTTTGGGAATGCAGGGGGTGTCCTAGCAGAGGGAGGGGCACCCCCAAACTGCCAGGGAAGGAGGGAGAGTGGAGCTGCTGAGCCCTCAATTTGGGGTGCACTGAGGTGAAACCTCATTTTTCAGGGGGGTGGTGGGGCTGGATTTGCTGTTTGCTGCCCAGGAAGGATTTTTCTCCTGGTTTTGGGCTAGTTTGGCTGATACTGAGATATTTATAGGGTGAAAAGGGGGCTGGATTGATGGGCAGAGGTCCTGGGGAGGGTGGGATGACTGGGAGGAATAGGAACAAGGTGACCTCTGTGGGATGGAGGGTCTCAGGCTGAGTTTGGGATGGGAGGGAGCTGGGACCAGCTGCTTCTGTGGGGAACAGCAGAGGAAAAAAAAGGAGTGAAATGGAACAGGAGCAGCGTGGTTTGATCCAGGTTTAGCCTCCTGCTGTGTTGTAGGATTTAAGTGGGATTGGATGATCCCAAAAGTGCAGATCTTGAACCCCTCTTTGGGGGAAACTTCCCCCAGCCCCACAGGCTGTGCACTCTGAGTCATTCAAGCTCCAGGCAGAAATCCTGAGGGAAGCAGGGTTCATTGGCTCTGGTGCTCCTGGGATGACTTGTTTTATTTGGATTTTCATTCCTGGAAAGGCAATGAGACCTTTTCCCTCTCTTTTTAGTGTTTCACTTTGATATAATACAGATTTTTTGCTGTTTTCTTTGTGCCTGGCCCCAAAGCAGTGGGGATGGAGCAGGAAGGGATTTTTCTTTCTCTTTTCCCAGATTTCAGAGGGGGACACAGCAGCATCCCCTGGCATCACCCAGAGCTGCTGAAGCCTCTCCTGGCTCTTCCTTATCCCATTTCCAGCCTGTCCAAACAAACCTTTGTGCTGGGGGGCATCACCAGGGTTTGTTTCTTTGGAGTTCAAATTAATTTTCCTCCCTCTGTGTCCAGGGCTGTGCTCACAAGTGCAAATAAACCCCAGGCAAGTCTCGCTTGTGTGCCCCAGGATCCACGTGCAACAAGATATTTGCAGGGTCAGGGACTAATAATTTAAACTGCTGAGCAACATAAGTAAGTGTAAAGCAAAACCCGAACCCAGAGCACCACAGGAGCAGGCAATATTGTTTGCTTTTCAAATAGACACACAAAAAATACAAACAGTAGCAGGAGGGATACAAAGATTAAAATTTTTATAAAAACAAAATAGCAGCAATCCCACCAGGAAGTGGTGTTTCCATTTTGTATGTGCATAAGATTAGCAACACTTTGCTGCCTGCTATGAGCATCCCTCTTCCCCTCCTCCTGGGAAACTTTGACCAAAAAGAAATATCTTTCTGGACCAAAAGGAAAAAAACAAACAAACAAACAAAAAAAGAAAATGATTGAGATTTTCTGTAGAAAATATTGACTTTTTAAATTGAACATTGCCCCTGCTCTGGCCTAGGAGGCAGCCAGGAAACATCCCCTTTTTACTTTTCCCACACAAACTCTGAAAATTTGAATTAGATGCCTTGCTTGCAAATCTTGATGTGTCATAAACCTGAAATGCAGATGGAAGGAGGAGAGGGGCGTGCTGGCTGTGACAGGGAATTCTGAGCCTGAGCGAAGCGAGGTGTACAGCTGGGTGGACACTGCAGCCACAGCTGATGCTCCTGCTGGGCTTTGAGTCTTGCTGCTGTAAATTGTGATTCCAGGAGTGTCACCACAGGGATTTTCAGTGGCAAGTCCACAGGCAGCTGTGTCTGAGCCCTGCCCTGAGCCCACTGCCATCCCTGCTGCTTTCCTTTGCTAAGGGAATGTTTTCCACCTGATATATTTTAAGGATCTCTGAGTGTTTGACTTTTGCAGTTTCAAAATTAAAAAAGAAAAAGGCTGAAGCCAGTGGTTTGGTCAATAAAATCTCCAATCTATTCCCTTTTCAACTTCACTTTTGCCATTTAACACTTGGACTGGCCCTCAGTGCTCTGGTTTAGTTGAGAGAGCAGTGATGGGTTAAACAGACTCCATGATCCTAGGGGTGCTTTCCAGCTAAAATGATTCTGTGATTTGATCCACTAACACCTTGTCCAGGTGCTTGGAGTCACTCCTGAGTCCCCAGGGCTCCTCTCTCGTACTGTCACGTATCCAAAGTGAGTTTGGAGATTTTTGGACCTGGCATGGCTGGTTCTGACCACATCCCCAGCTCCTCACAGCCCCCCAGCTTTGCTCCCCTCAGACACCCCCATTCTGCTGGGATCAAACCTGAGCTAAGGCATGTGTGGGGTGGGAACTCCAGGGAGCTGCAGGGGTGGCTTTGACAAGCAGATCCCAGCACATCCTCACCTTCCCCACCAGCGTTTGTCACCAACGGCGGCTGCGGGGGGCCGGCAGCGCCCGTGCCCACCCCTCTGCAGAAGGCTGGAGCCAGCATTTGAATAATGAATTCTGCTTAAGACTGAAAGCTCCGAGATCCATCTGTAACAAGACTCGAAATAATTACAGCTGATGATTGCCTGGTACCTCAGCCAGAAAAAACAGAACAGATTTTGGCCGCCAGCAATTACAAGCAACACCCGCTCGAGCACAGGGAGAACTTTCTGAGCGAATTCATGAATACATTTGTGCGGATCAGGAGTGGTGGGGATGGGGTTTGGGGTGCAGGAGTGTGGGGAGGAGGTGTCTGTGTTCACATGGATCCCTGAGAACTTGTCTGGGAGAGCAGTGGGTGTTCCCTTGGGGTGTGTGTCTGTCTGCAGCATCGTTTGAGGCTGGGAGGAACAGGGAATCCATACCCAGAGCAGTTCTTGGAGTTGTTACCCACAACAGGATAAGAATTGGTGGGGAGACAGGAGAAAAGGGGGAAAGAGTGGCCAAAATGAGACCCTTCCCAAGAGCACAGGGACATGTGGAGATGGCAGAAGAGAGTGATGAATTTTGGACTCTGCCAAACATCTTCCCCCAGTTCCTTTGGGTTTGTGGCTTGACAAGCAGGGGCTGAGCAGAGCAGGGCTGTTTCTCCATCCCACACAACACCGCTGCCCTTTGGGGCTGCCAAACCCACCCATGCTGTCCCTGCTCAGATTTGCCTTCTGCATAATGGGGATAATTTATCAAATAGTGAATAATACGCTTCCCTTCTTCCATGTCTCCTCTACGTATCATTTCAACTGACTGAAAATTGTCAAATTAGACTACTTTCCTTGACTGTTCCATTTAGGAGCTGGGGGAGCTGAAGGCTCCAATAATTGCGCTGCGTGCTCCGCCAACGTCTTGTAAAATAACAGCGAATAAAACTGTTACTGCCCAAGCTGCAGGAATGCCCTTCTCGGTGAAGCGTGGGCTTCTCTGCTGAAACTGGATGCTGATGATCCTTAAAAGTCTGTTTTCTTTGCCCCCAGAGCATGGCTGGCTAAGGCTGACTCGGGGAAACCTCTGCTCAGGGACTGTAAGGACGTGGCGCTATCG
The DNA here is from genome assembly GCF_029582105.1 of Oenanthe melanoleuca. Lineage (NCBI taxonomy): Eukaryota > Metazoa > Chordata > Aves > Passeriformes > Muscicapidae > Oenanthe > Oenanthe melanoleuca. The sequence continues at coordinate 7,072,713 of NC_079357.1, read as the reverse complement.
CTTTTTCCCATCCGCCAAAATTGCGTGTGCTCAGAATTGTCCCAGTGTAATGTGCCTGTATTAATCATTGCTCCCTTATCTTGTTCGCCTCCAATCTACAAGGATCTGCTTGGTTCTCCTCTGCACCTTAAATTCTCTTTTATCTCAACTGGTGTCACCGCTGAGCCTGCAGACAGCTGGAGCAGCTTTCTCCTGCAGCTGGAAAATGCGGGTGGGACTCCCTGCTCTGGCCCCATCCCTGCATTTTCCGTGTGGGACTGTTGTATGGACTGGCTGGAGCATTTTGGATGCTGTGATGGGTGTCTCTGCTCTGCAGCTATCCTGGTGGCTGTGTGTGATCCTTGTGGAGGGATGATCCTGGTGGAGGGGTGACCCTGGGGAGAGGGATGCTCCCAGTTTTAGGAGTGGCAATTCAAGCGCACCAAAGAAATTTTGGGACGGGGGAAGCCATGTGCTCTGTCAAGTTGTTTCCTTCTCCCCTGGCCAGAATGACCTCACTGACCTCCCATTTCTGGTGATGAGCTCATTTGGAAGTAGGAAAGACAGAGATGGGAGGGAGACCTCGTGCATCCCTGGGTATTTCCATAGTACAGAAGGGTCTGGAGGGCTTTTCCTCAGGGAATCTCTTGCACTCATATTTCCCATCCAAGCCGAGGTAGATGCCAGACCAGAAGTACTTTATTTTATACCAAAGCAACCTGCCAGCCCAGAGCAGATATGCAGGGAGGGTTTGCTGGTCCTTCCCTATGTCCTGAGTTTATCTTATGTTGCCAGTGGGGTTTTTGTAGGCTCTGTATTTCTGTTGGTATTGGGATATTGGGATTTCTTCTTCAGTGATTCAAGTTATTTTCTCCCTTTCCATCTTTATCACTGGAGCTGATTAAATAAAACAGGAGCTACAAAATGCCTACTGAGCCCAGGTGCCCAATTTGGGTTATGATTCTGTTACAGAGTCCCTGAATATTTAAGGCTGAAAAAGACCTTTAAGATCATTGGGTCCTGCCACTACCGTGTTCACCATTAAACTATGTCTCATGTGCCACATCCACATGTTTTTCGTAAACTTTCCAGGATGGTGATTTCACCACTTCCCTGAGTAGTCTTTTCAAATGTTTCACAAAATTTACCATGAAAAAAAATCCTTTTCTTAATATCTAAGCTGGTGAAACTTGAGGCCATTTCCTCTCATCCTGCCCCTCTACACCACCCTGTTTTGGGATGAAACATGAAGTGCCGAGTCTTCCATCCCAAACTTGCCTCTCCTGAAAATCTCCATTTAAACCCAGAATATAGGAGCTGCTTGGGCAATATAGACTGTGCAGTGTGGCTTAATGGGGCCCCAAATAAAGGGAACAGCTGGGTAATCATTTCGAGTGGCTGGGAACCAGTTTACTGTGCATTAAGTATTCTTTGATTCCGTTTAATTGGGACATTGCAGAGACCCTGTCGTCCAGTAATAAGGACAGTGGGAAGCTGATCAGACAGCTCGTTAACACTCAATTAATGCCGCTCTGTACGGCACAGCAGTAACTTTTAAAAAATGTATGTGCTCAGCTGAGGTGGAATGGGATTGGCAAGGCAATTTCCAGAGGGCCTGAGCACAGGATGAGGGGAGGGAGCAGCGCTGCCGCCGTGCCCGGGTGCAATTGAAGTGGAATTAAAAGTTGAAGTGCAATTTTTTTAGGTGAATGCAGTCACTTTACACAGTGTGGAATCAGTTCATTTTTAATTTATAGGTGCGATTAAAGCACACGAAGAATAAAATTAATAAATCTTTAGCTAACTGACTGTGATTCTTCTGAAAATTCTTTTTGTTCCTCCTGATGTGGGTGATAGGGGCACCTGGTGTGCCTGGAATTATATTAACAGCCAGCTCTTCCCCTTCAGCCTTTCCTTGTCCATCCTCCAGGCTTTATTAGTCTTCCCTGGATGTCCCCTGACCATGCTGAGGTATTTGCTTTGCACCCACAACCATGCAAAGCCCCAGCAGCAGGTTTAATGTTGGCTTTGGCTGAGGGAGCTGAGCCAGGAGGGTAAATTCCTGCCTGTGGGATTTGTTGAGATGCAGAGAATGGAGCAGGGGATGGCAGATGCATCCTTCACCTTGCTCCAGGGATCTGTCACCTTTGCTAGGCCTGTGCACCAACTGAGAGGGACAAAGGGAAATGGCCCTGGGCATCTCAGGGCAGGCAGTGGTGGCTGTAGCACTGGGAGCACTGGAAAGGACTTGGATGGAGAAACATAATCTGGCAAAGAAGCTCTCAGAAGAGGCATCTCAGTCTGCAATAGCTCTGCAGGGCTTTCCTGAGGCATGCATGGAGGAAGCTCTCAGTGGTCTGGGTTCAGCTTTTCTCTCTCCTAGTCGCTTTCCCATCATTTTCTCTCTGGCCAGACAGAGTCCATGCTTGGCATAGCATGGCTGGAGGGGTAATTGCTATCTCTGCATTTCCCTAATGAGCTCTGGGCCTGATAATGAGCCTAGTGATCCTCACTGAGGAGGTCTGACAGACGGGGGCACAGCTTTGATCAGGGGATATCTCTTGCCCCCTGTGTGGTCAGAGTGGGACAATTCCCTGCTAGCCTCTTTGTAACTCAGCTCCACCAGCCATTCCCTACCATCAATCATAGATTTATTTAAGAGCCTGGTTTCTTCTTTTCTTTTCTTTTCTTTTCTTTTCTTTTCTTTTCTTTTCTTTTCTTTTCTTTTCTTTTCTTTTCTTTTCTTTTCTTTTCTTTTCTTTTCTTTTCTTTTCTTTTCTTTTCTTTTCTTTTCTTTTCTTTTCTTTTCTTTTCTTTTCTTTTCTTTTCTTTTCTTTTCTTTTCTTTTCTTTTCTTTTCTTTTCTTTTCTTTTTTTTCTTTTCTTTTCTTCCCTTTTCTTTTCTTTTCTTCCCTTTCCCTTTCCCTTTCCCTTTCCCTTTCCCTTTCCCTTTCCCTTTCCCTTTCCCTTTCCTTTTTTTAATTTTTTTTTTTTTTTTTTTTTTTTTTTTTTTTTTTTTTATTTTTTTTTTTATTTTATTACATCTGCACACTCAGTCATGCAAAAAATTACACGATTTCAGAGCTTTGGCTGACTCTGGTCTCGGAGCTCGGGGACTGCTTAGCGCTGCCATCACCATTCAATTAGCGTGTCAAAGGGACACGTGGAATAGCACAGCCTTGGGCTGAAAGGGGCTCTGTCCCATGCAGAGACTCTGTGGGGAGAGCTGGAGCTTTCCCAGTTGGTCCTCAGCACCTCCTCTGCCCTCATCCACTGGGATAATGATTCAGGGTTCCAGAGGCTGAGTTGAGCCTGAACATGCCAAGAGATGCAACAGGTGGGGATGGAGGTGTTTGGCGCTGCTGGCTCCCAAACAGGTGCTTTGGTGCTGTCTCCTTTGCTGGTTGTGTGTCTGCTGCAAAACCCAGGGTGGATGGAGCCGCTTTGAGCATCTTCCTCCTCCCAGGGGACAGATCAGCCTCCTACAGCAGCAATCCCAGCGTGTCAGCCTGGAGAATTCCTTCAGCTCTTCAGATGTGCCCTGGAGGATGCTGAGTGGTGGGGAGGGCTCCCAGCCCTGCTGTGGACTCACCCCCCAGCCCAGAGCTGCATTTTTGTCCTGCCTTTGCTGCATTTGTGGGCTGCAGAGAAGGGGTGAGATTAAGCACATGGCTGGAGCCAGCTCAGGGAGGCGGTGTGAGCTGCTTCTTGCAGTTTATAGACCACAAAAACCTGCATTTCCAACACTTCCCCTCCTTCTCTGTAGAAAGCCTCAATTCTGCAACTAAAACTTGGTTTGCAGAAGCAGGTGAGCACGTGTCACTCCCAGGACTTGTCTGGCCATCCCTTTCCCAGGGAGATGAAACACCACGTCACTTCTGTCATTCATGATCAAAACCCCTGTATTTTTAGGCTGGTGATGACTGGAGATAAATCTGTAGCTTTGAAAGGAGGGGCAGAGGGTAAAAGAAAAGTTATTCCTTTCCTTCCACCTCTGCCCTTGAGTAGGAGCTGATAAAATCCAAAGACTTTTATGAGATCAGACTCCACTCCAGCTTTGCCCAGGAACCATGTGGATGAAATATTAAGCATTGGGGCTGGAGCAGGTAGAGCAGGAATAATCAGATGAGTAGTTAAAGGTCTGGTATCCTGTGGGGACACATGTGATTGATCAGCCTTGCAAAAATAAATAACCTGGCCCTTTAGATCTATGTAGCAATTTTAAATTTTTAATAAATCTGTGTGTATGGTGAGGGATAAGTCATCACCCTGCGCTCTGTGCCTCTGATTCTCTGGGTGAATTTATCATGCTCTCACTTTTGGAGGCTTCACATCCTGCTGATAAACAGTTTAAAACTCCTGTCCCGTCTTTATCTCGTCGAGGTGCGACAGAGCCTGGCTGGGGATGCTCCATCTCTGAACAGGGAGAAGGGAGAGCCCAAAGCTGCTGCCTCTGGCTTTGCCAGCCCATGGTGCCCCCAGGTTTGCTGCAGGAGGAGGGAAAAGACCAGGAGTGCAGGGGAGGGGTATGGGATCCCCCAAAGAGGAGCAGCGTGTGGAGCCGCTGTGATGGCAGCAGGGATAACCCAGAAGCCTTCCAGACATGGGAAAGGATGGCACGAGGTGAACAGCACCAGCAAACTAATCCTGGCAGGCTCTACAGAGCAGGGTTTGGGCTCTCTCCAGCTGCCTGCTTGGACTTGAGGCATTTGGGAATGATGGAGCCTGGCAGAGCTGATCTGATTCTTCTGGAGAGAGCAACCAGGGGCCTGAGAAAAGAATTTGCTCCTCTGGGAGCGTGGAGTTGGAGGCAGGAGGATCTAGGTACAGCTGAATTGCACATGAGAAACACAAGACACGTTTGAAGGCAAAATGAGCCTTTCCTTTGGCTTGGTGTGGCGCTCCTGGGAGAGGCTGGGGGTGGCAGTGCTCTCCTGGCATTACCAGAGTTTTGCAAAAGTCTTTTGTCACTTCTGTGCCATTTTTGTGCTGTGCAGCTGTTCAGTCACATCCCTCTGTGTCCTACCTGAACTGTGGAATGAAAGCTGCTGCCGTCCCACCCCTAAACATGCAGGGTTCTGCCATCCTCTCCTAGACATGGGTGAGGTTTCCCTGATCCCTGCCAGCCCAGGAAACAAACTGCAATGCCAGGGCTCTGTCCTTGCCCTGGCTGTTCCCTGTGACTGTCCCCTGTCCCTGTTCCCCCTGGAAGAGCTGCTGCTAAGGATTATATCCCAGCTTGGCAACACAAGCTCCATGCTTAGCGGGGAGGCAAATCCAAGCTCGGAATACTTTTGGATTTTATTTTTACCATTGCTGTGGGAAAGCCTGTAAGATCTGCAGAGCCATGGCAACGTAGATGCTGTCGTTCCCCCACGCTTGGTGGGAATGACACGTTTGCGTGTGTCACCTGCACAGGGCCTGTGCTCCTGCTGGAACCTCATGGTGCCTGCAATTAATTTCTACTTAAGACCAGATAATTACAGATTTGGTGGGGTTTTTTTCTGTGCTGTGTGTCTAACAGCCATCAGTATTTTTAAAACTTGAGCTGCCAGCAGATTTCAGTCGTGGTAGAACCTCTGGAGGAGGTGCTGGTGCCTCACTGGTGCTCTCAGTGGCTGCTGTCAAGGAGAAGCCAGGAGGAGGTGAGAGCTGGATGTGAGCTGAGGGAAAAGCTTCCCCTGCTCCCCTAATAACGTGGCACTGTGCTCTGGGCTTGGGTCATGGATTTGGTACCTCCAGCAGGAGGTGTTGGTGATACCTGGAGGTCTGGTTTGGTCACTGATTGTCATGGACAGCACCAAATGTCCCCCAGCTGTGAGGACAGGGGACAGCAAGCAGAGTGTGGTGACAGGCAGAGGGAGCCCTAGGCTAGAGAGCCAAGGGATGAGCAGGGAGAGGTGCCCAAGCCATCCAGGGGATGTGCACAGCCCTGGCACAGCCAGGGAGCTGGAGCTGCTCCCTAGGGGTGGTCCCAGCCTGGCAGAGCTGTGATATCCTTCCCTTTCAAGCACTGCTGCTCTGCTCTTTAGGAAAACTTATTAAAAGCAAACATCTCCTGGCTCTGCAGTAATTGAGAGCTATCACTGGAGCACCAGGATGCTCTTTAAAGCCTCATGGGGGAGGAGAGAAGGTAAAAGCCCGGGGACGAAGGCCAGTCAGGAAGGATGAAATAGCATTTAACAGTGAGCAGGTTTGCCTTGGGCATCCTGGCAGGCATGGCAGCGCTAGGTGGGAGGCTGCTGGCACCCAGGTGTCATTTTCTTTGATTTCCTGATGGTGTTTTTAACCTTTCAGGGGCCAGGAAAGCCAGCCCTGCTATCAGCACAGATGAGGATGGCTGTGGGGGCTTTGGTACCTTTGACGATCTACAGTAATTTGTTTTCTTTCTTCATCTGAGGCAAACCCTGGTAACATTCTCTGTGCCTCTCCCTCTGCCACAGCCAAATCGGGAGCCAGGGACCTTTTTCTGAGGTGAATTTGGCCCTGTGAGCATTGCAAGCCTTCCCACTGGTTTTTAAACACTCTCATCAGCAGAGCCCAGATCTGGCAGCCAGATTCCTCTCTCAGGTTTAAACGAGGGATTGCATCCCTCCTGTGCTCTGTTTGTTGTCTCAATTTCTCTGATCACCAGCAAAGATGGTTTTTTTAGACATTCTGCTTCTTGCAGATAATATTCCTCCTTGAGCAGACCTGCTTGGACTTAAATAGGCAAAGTGTTGGGGCTGTGTGTGCAGATTTTGCTGAGCTGCTTGGTGGTAAAGGTATGGGGACCCAAAATGCTGCTCCTGAGAGAAAAAAAGGATTTTCAAGGACAGTGGGTAGAGGTGAGGAGGTGGAGCAGAGCTGCCAGGGAAGATGATGGCTGGGGAGAGCACTGAGGAGGAAGGCAGTGCCTTCCTGAGGTGGTAACATCAGCCCAGCCCTGTGCATGAGAAAAGTGATTCCCAAGTATTCCCAGCATGTTGTTCTCTCAGCTTTTTTGGATGCCACAGTGCTTTTGGGCATGGCTTTGCTCTGCTGCAGCCCTTGAAAGCTGTTGTCCAACATGTCTCACTCCTGTATGGCTGAAATAATTGTGTGAGTGGCATCCAATGCTCTCTTCACTCCTTTTTGCATCCTCCCTCTTGTGAATAAAAGCCACTTTCATCTCCTGCCTCCTTTAGCATTTTCCATCTCATTCTTTCCCCCCACCTTTTTTTTCACTCACAAAAAGCAAAATTTTTGTTAATGAAATGAGAGAGAAAGAGAGAAAAAGAAAGCTCAGATGCAAGTTTTCTTTTTTTTGCTCATGAAAAGCAAAGCATGGAATACAACAAATTAAATAGCCACCCGGTGAGAAAAAAGGGAGTGGAGTGAAAAATGGGCAGGGGGGGATAAAACCCAGATGAAAAAGGCAGGCTGGTGCTGGAAGATGCCAGACAGGTCTGGGAATAGAGGCATAGCATGGCGGTAAAATAATTGTACCCCTTCGGCTGAAGTCCAGCACTGCTTTCTGCCTCGCTGCCCCAAGCCTGCCATCCTCTGTTCGCTCCTGCAATATTTTATCCACCAGCTCCGGCTCTGTTTCACCAGCAATGGAGAGGACTAGATTAATTAGGAGAGATCTTTCTCCCACAGCCAGCCCGGCTCTGCGGGGGGAAGGCTGGGAACTATTTAAAGGGATGAAGATGTACTGCAGCAGCTGCCATCTCTCTGGCTGGTGATGTGCTCACTCACCTAGCTGAAAATTCATCTCCTTTTGCCCTCTGCCAGTAATTCCCAGCAAATAAAAGCTGGTGAGCCCCAGGTTGAGTCCAAGGCCAGCTGGTCTGGGCTGGGGGTTTGGGGAGAGCAGGTGTAAGGGAGAAAATGGGAGTGAGGTGTCTGGATGAAGCTTGGAACACTGCAGAACGTTCAGAACCTGAGCATTGCTCTTGTTTATGACAGCACTGCCCATCTTGGGAACGGGGCTGCAGGAACCCCAAAATCCCAGGTACCCCCACAGCTGGGATGGACCCAGCACTGTTCCCCCATTTCCCAGCTCATTAAGGCCCAGCCTTGCCTTCGAGTGACACAGGTAATGAATCCTCTGCAGGGTGCCTGCTGGCTTTAATAAGCTGGAATGAACTGAGGGTGAGAATTAACCTGGCAGGATTAGCTCTCTATACAGCAGGATGCTGGGGATGTCTCCTCGCAGGCCGTGACGGGAATTTTAACACCTCTGCTGCCCGCGCTGGCTCCCGGCTGCTCTTTGTAGAGCATCCATCAGCTCAAAGCCCCTGCGAGGCCAGGGGGAAGCAGCACTTGCCTTGGATGGTGTCTGTTTTATCCCTGAGCCAGGGGAGAGGAGCAATCCCTAATTCTGCAGCTGCCAGATGTGCAGCTCCCACTGCCTCCTGCCCCCAGCCTCCCTCCTCCAGGGCTGGAGAGGAGCAGGGAGGGTTTGAGGAGCCGTGGGTGTGTTTGGGAGGTGTTTCAGCCGTGCATGGAGTGGGTTTTGGCGAGGGCTCCCGGAGCCTGGCTGATCACAGCGCTGTGTGCGGACTCGGAGAGCCTCATGCCTGAAAACCCTGCAATTACCCGGCGTTTGCTTGGGGCTTCGGGCTTTTTATTTTCAGTAAATGGTTTTGTAATGCAGCCCCCCCTGCAGGGCACGCTCCGTGGGACACAGCATGTGCTTCATGCCCTAAAAACCACAGGGATGGCAGTGTGGGGACATCCATGGGCTGTGCTGGGGATCCCACAGCACATCCAGGCTCCCACCTGATCCCTGGATCAAGGATCCTGAAGGATCCAGGAAAGAGGACACTGTTCTAGCTTCACATGGATGAGAAGCTTCCCTGCTTTTGGCTGGGGTAGAGTTAATTTCCTTCCTAGTCCTGGTGATTTGGATTTAGTATGAACACATTGCCCTGCTGCCTGTCACCTTCCCCTCCCTGGGCAAAGCCCATCCTGGCAGCTGGGTGAGCCCTGGTAGTGCCCAGTTCCCTGAAACATCCCTCGGGTGTGGAGGAAATTTGGGGAATGGCTAACTGGAACACACCCCTGGCTCCAGGGGCACAGGGATGAGGTGAGGAGGGATGGCACCGCTGACTGCCAGCCTGGCAGACCCAACACCCAGGGAGCCCTGCTCCTTGCCAGGCTGCTTCCCAGCTGGACTGGCAGTGCTGGGAGCCCTCTGTGGACATGGCACATGCATATTAATGTGCTTTTCCTGCCTTACAGGAGCCTCTAAGAACAGACAAACAGTTTGAGAAACCCTTGATGGCACTGCTTGTAATTAGAATGTAACTGGAGTAATGGGGAACCCAGGGCTGATTTGTGTGGTTTTGGTTATATTGAGGTTTGTGGGGTTATCCAGCTCCCCAGGCCTGGTTTGTAGGGGTTTAGTGATGCTGCTTTGCCTTGGTTTGAGTCCTTCCTCCTGCCTGTCCCTGGGGGATTGCAGGCACGGAGCAAACATCTCCTTGTGACACCACAGCCTGGCTTTGAGGGCCACCAGAGCCACGCATCATAGATAACATCCAGGCTGTAACGAACTCCCAGCCCAGGCTAGGAAATAATTTGGAAGCTGATTGGGATTTCCATGGAATGTGTGCTGAAGCGTTTCTGGCTTTTTCAGCTCTTAATAAGAGTGTGAATGTTTTTATCTCTGCATGGATGGTGTAGCAAGGAGAGGGTGAACACCACCTGCCTGGATGTATTGTCCCCAAGGTGCTGAGGTGGGGACAGTGCTCTTGTCCCTTGGCATGGGGACAAATGTGGTGGCAGCCACCAGCTCCAACACTGGGACTCCTGGCTTTCAGGAACAAAGTCCAGGTGTGGAGCTGGAAGTGGATGGAGCCTGGATAACCCAAAGTGTTTTGAAAAAAACAATTAATGGCAAGAGGAGATGACTTTCAACTGCTTGGATTTTCCGAGGTTAAACTGGGATATCATGAAGGTGTATCCCAAATTCCGTGCAAGATTAGGCGAGGTGGCTGTGCCTGCACACCTTTAGCCTTAAATCAAAGTTGCAGCCCTTGATGAGAAAGCAGCCGGGGAGATTTTTATTCTGATGCTGGATTTCAGAGACTCGCAGGAAGATGTCTGTTTTTCTCTCCCAATCCAGTTTGTGGAAGAAGAAAAACAATCAAAAAAGCAGGGAGGGTGATGTTTGTAAATCCGCTGGGGCTTTAGGAGGATATTGTTTGTGCTTCTTGAATAATGGCTTTTGATATGTAATAATATTGTGTGAGTTCTGTTTTGTTTTGTGTTTTCTTTTTTTATGGCCAATATTACATTTATTTTAAATTATATAATCAGCCCTCGGCGTCTCAGCTGATTTAGTCAATTAAGTTTTTAACCTCATGTCTTCAATCTCATCTGTGAGTAATTTAAATGTGGTGATTTTAATGAAAGTACATCTACCTGTTCATTTATCCACACACACTGCTGCCCTTTGGATCTGTGGTGAGAGATGCCTTTTCTCTTCTGCATGGAAATGTTTAGCAGGACTGGGTAGACAATGCAGTGATTGGCATTAGGGAGCTAAAGGATTTTTTTTTTCCCCAGAGCAATCCAAATATATTAGATGCAGCAATTTCCAAAGTGACCAAAGTGACATTAAGGCTCTCAGAAAAGACAGTGGGATTGCCTCAGTTTTACCCAAATAGATGACAATAATGCACCATCCAGAGTTGATGGATGCACAACATCTCAGATGCTTGTGCAAATGTCGTGGTTTGTTAATTACAGCATCTTCAGGGATCAGGCACTGCTGCGGTTGAGATTTAGTTTTTGAAACCAAACTCCTCTGTGCTGTTTGGGAAACTCATGGCAGCGATGTCCCCAGGGAGATGGCACTGGAGATCCCTTCCTGGCCTGATGGTGGTTCCTGGGCTGCTGCAGCCCATGGGGTTTGCCTCATGCTGAATTCAAGCCCAGCAAATGCAGCTGATGTTTTTCAGCCTTCACCAGCACTGCAAAGAGAAATCAAGATAAATGACCTGGGGCTGCTCAGAGCCCAGCTTTGTGTGCTCCTGGACATGCTCGCTCCTCCCCACAGTGTTTTTTGGTTCAAAAGTGCAGCACCAGCACAGGCCAGGCTGGGGTGGGTGACTGGGGTCCATGGGCACACAGCCTGGAGGGGTGGCTGCTCCAAAGGGGATGTCTGAGGCCAAGTTCTGTGAAACCAAGCCCAGAAGCAGCAGTAACAGCTTTTTGTTCCCATCTCATAGGCTGACATATCTAAATTCCAATTTTATTTGTTTTTGAAATAAAAATATACAAAGGGGCATTATATGTAGTTTTCTCACAGAAGGCAACCTACCTCCCCCTGAAAACACTTGTTTCAAAATTTTCAGTGGAAAATGTGAACAGTTTTTTGATAAAAGCATTTCTATTCATGAGCAGTAGCTCAGAGAGATTTGCAAGAAATAAATAGGTTTTGGCAGCATAAAAGTCTCTGTTGAACAAGGGGATGGGGAAGGTGTGAAACTTGATTTGGTATCATTTGCCCATGGAATTTCAGCAAAAATTCTTCAGCAAAAGTGTCAGGGGATATTTTCCCATCAAGCCCCTGTCTAAATCTCCTGGTGCTGGTGAGAGCTGCAACATTCCTGTGTTAATCATCTTCTTGGCTGTTGCAGTGCTCTGCTCCTTTGAGATTTGTCTCCATCTCACCCTGGGCCATGTTTGTTGCTTGCTGGGTGTGCTGGAGAGCTGGCCTTGAGCTCCCTCCACATTTCAGACAGTGAAGATCTCTGTGCTGTGTCTCAGGAAAGCTGATTTCTCCTGCACCTCCAATAAACATTCCACCTTATTAGTGCAGGTTTTTAAAGCAGAGAAGGGGCAGGGCCCGTGTTTGTCTGAAGAAAAAGTCAGGTTTTTATTTTGCAGCCTTCTTGTTGATCTCCATCTCCTGCTGACCTGGGAGGAAGGTGCCTGGGGCAGGGCAGGTTGGCATTCTCTTGTCTGGTAGAATTGGTCAATAATTCAATAATAATGGTCAATCAATGGTAAATGAGTGATTAACCTGTCAGGAATTCACCAGGATCCAGTTTCCAGCATGCCCCCTGCTTCCATCAAATTCTTTGCTGCCATGGGAGCATCTCATCTCAGAGACAAACCTTGTTTGGGTGCTCTCATACCAGGTTTTTGGGCTCTGTCCTGCCCTAACTCTCCCAGCTGAAGTTTGGCTTTCCCCTCCTTGCTCATTTGCTCTTTCCCTCCTTCCTGCCATGGATGGGATAAAACTGATGATATTTGGGACTGTGAGCTGGCCCTGCACGTCCACACTGCCTTCCCTCTTTATTCCTTCAGAGCTGCATACAAGGAAGCTCAATTTTCTTGAAAGCTGCCTGAAAAAAAAAAGGGCATTTCCATGTGTGCCAAGGAAGCAGGAGGATGCAGTGATGCTTGGAGCTGCCTCTCTAGCTCCAGCTCTTTCCCCATGTCCATGTGGATGCAGCTCTGCTCCCCTGTGTGAAAGGCAGAGGGGAGGAGAGGCGCCTGCACCACTTCCCTTTAAGCAGAGATTTGGCTGTGGCTCTGAAAGCAGAATTAGAGGTAGGGTTTAATCATACAAGCTCTGAAATATGGGAGATTAAATCTTTTTAAGGAGGGCAGCTAAGCACTTTATTTTCAGGAGTCTTCAGGGGGTCAGAGACCAGAGATCTGGATTTAAAGCTTTTAAATTACTTTTTTCTTCTTTTCTTTTTTTTTAACAAGTTTTTTTTTTTCTCCCACAATACATGGTTGGACAAGAAAGACTTTAAAGTGATGGTCAAAAAAACAAATAGAGAGAGAGAAAAGATGGGTGGAATGGAGATGCTTGTTGAAAATAGACATTAATAATGTTGTGTTGAGTTGTCCAGGCACATTTAATCCTGAAAGTGCACATCTACTCTGGGAAGTGATTTTTGTGGAAGGAGGGAAATCATTCAGGTGTTACTTGTCATTTTTTGCTGTGTTTGATGACAGATTTCCTCCATGGCAAAGGGATTTGCAGCCCCTCTCTTGCTGCAGCCCCCAAAGCCCTGGTGGTGCTGCAGTGTGTGCTGGTTGCTGTGGGCCCCCCTTCCTGGGGATGCAGGGGGTATGTTTAAGCTGAGATTGGCATTCTAGCTGGAATTGGGTTTTGTTTTTCCCAGCCAGGCGCTGGGCCAGCCTTGCTCAGGGGAATTGGAGCTGTTTGGTTGACTCTCACAGAGCCTGCTCGGGGACGTTCACTTGTGTTTGTCTTGCGTTTTTCTTAATTTCACAGAGCTGAAGAGATCGATGGGAAGGTAGACCTGGGTTTAAGGCTGCCTATAGCACAGCTTTGTGACTGATGACCCCAGCTCTGCTGCTCTGCAGGCTGGGAGTTTGCAGGGCTGTAGTGCCAAGGCCAGCTGATGGTGACATGTACATGAGGGATGTTGTGTCCTTCCCGTGTGAGGGATACCTGAGTGGGCCACAGCGCTGTGACCACCCTGGGAAAGGAGTGCAAAGTTGGGCTTGAAGCCTCTCAAAGGCTCAGCTCCACTCTGGACCTGGTGGGACCTTGCCTTGCCAGCAGAACGGCGCTGGCATCTCGGTGCCACCGGCTGTATCGGATGCTTGTTGCCATAGAAACACCCAGTGGCACCGTGCTCACCTGGAATGAGGTGGCACTGGCATGTTGGCAGGACACGCTGCACTTTCCCCACCTGGAGCGAGTGTCTTTGGCCACTGCAAGTTGTGTGTGTGGGAGAAAGAAGCGTTGGCTTGGGTGACTGTACTGGAAGGGCTCCAGCAGCCAGCGCTGAGGACATTGAAGGTGATGGGAGAAGGTTCCCCTTGGTGGGGCTCTGTTGTCCTCAGGCAGCACCCCCTTTCTCCTCTCCAAAGGCTTCTCCACACTGATAAAATGGTTTGTGCAGCCCTGGCTGTGTCTGCGTGTTGTTGGATACTGCTGGGAACCAGGGAAGCAGCCTTGGATTTCTCATGCTTCTCAAGAAAAACACAAAAGAAAGGAATTATAACAATGATCATGCACCTGCAGGGTGCATGAGCTACATGACCAGGGGTGTCATCTCCTTTGCACCAATTAGATAGTGTCTATCCTTGCTACCACGAACTATCCCATATAAGTGTAATGTTTCTTTAAATATAGGCCCTCTCTTTGCCTCTCCGTTACACGAAGAACTTTGTTGCTATATCCTTTTGCCGCTCTCCTATAGTCCAAATGCAACACCTGTGGACATCCCGCTGCATCCCTCCAGCAGCCCACCCGTCCTTTAGTGGCCCCATTCCACCGAGCAAATGAGGCAGCACCTCCAATCCCTCCCCTCGGTCTGCCAGCTAATTAGCACTCCATTAACTTAACGAGGCTCTGCCGGCCACCCTGGACATGGACACGGCTGCCAGGAGAGGGGGAGGCGGGAGCCGGGCTTGGCTGGACCCGTGGGCTGCGGCACAGCCTTGGATGAGCAGGGAGGCTTTGCCCTGGGCTCTTGGGGCTTTTTTCATGCCTTTGGGTCCGTGGTGGGGATGGCCACGCCACGGAAGGGTGCTGGGAATGGCTGGCACTGCTGGAAGCTCTGGGACTGAGTTGGCTCTGTGTAGGCTGTGATGCTCCAGCGTCCTGCACAACCCCGTCTGTGCCACTGCCCCATGGCCAGGGGGGACTGAAGGCAGTGCAGTGTCCCTCGGAGGAGATTCCTTCCTTGCTGGAAAGGCTCAGACAGCGGCAGCCCCCTGCTAAAGCTTTGTTTGTTGACAGAATTAAATTTGCAATTTCATGGTTTGGTTACAATGAGTTTAGTTTATAAAATCATGAGCTGTTAGGAAGTGTGGAAAGGAGGGGTGAAAAACGCCTGGGAATCAGCAGGGACGTGGCTGCTGGCACATCCAGCAGGGCCTGCTCTTGTGACAGTGAGGGGCTCGGAAATGGGATGGGACGGCCTCATGAAGGACGGAGGGATGAGTCGCCACGGGAGGAGAGATTTTCTGGTAATAACCACTGTGTCTTTACCTGCACACTGTGCTGGAAGATCTGCAGAGCTTTCCTTGGGTGGCATTCAGAGAGCCACTGGAGAAACAGAAATCCTTTCTGGGAGGCAGCTCAGGGTATGTGGAAGGCCTGGAAGAGACTTGGAAAGAGGGCTCAGCCTGCTCAGGGAGTCTGCTGCTGGTTTGGAGTTCAGAAGAATTAGGACAGAGAGAGGCAGTTCCTTGGAGTGTCACTGCATGGGCAGCGTGCTCCAGTCCATCTCTTATGAAATGAGCTGGTTGACACCCTCATACCTGACTTTTCCAAGAGATTTTTTTGCAGCCTGTTCTGTGTGTTTGGGGGCTGGCTTGGAAGCAGTGCAGCCCCCAGTCTCACCCTCCTCCCTGGCTGGAACTGTGTCCTCCATCCCCTCAGCCATGGAGATGCTCCTCCAGGAGCTGATGCACTGCAGAGGGATTCAAAAGGCAGTGTCAGGAAGGATCTAAACAAATATTAGTTAATTAACATGAGGTGCTGGAGAACCCAGGGGGAGGAGGAAGGGGACGAGTTACCTGAGGATACAAAGCCTGTAAAGTATCTGTCCAGCACAGCAATATCCATGAGCAGGAGCCAGGAGCCTGTGTGTGCTGCCATGGCTGGGGTGGATGTTATTGTGACATCTGCAGGAGGCTGGTGCACTCCCAGATTCCTTACAGGTCATAAAACACCACTGGATTCCACTGGAAATACTAAGCTGTGGATTTTTGGGGTTTTCCAAAGAAACCTGTTTGGTCTGTCACTCTGTGGGGTTGTTCATAGACACAGGCCATAAATAGACACCAAAATCCCCTTTTCCTCCAGTGTCTGTTGGGTTGTTGATTCCCCAGGATCAGTGATCTCCAAGGTTGGGCAGAATCTGTGCTGAACAAATGGATGTGCTAAGCAAGGCCCAGAAGTCGTTGGTGGAAATGGAGCTGAAGTTCAAGGATGGTCTCTTGATCAGCCAGGGCATCCAAAAAACTGGATGGAATGTGATTGAAGCTGAGTCCTGGACCTCTTTCTGGTGACCTCTCCAGCAACATTGTCCATGAGGAAAACTTTCAGTTGCTCTCTGTACTCATTAACAGCCTTTGGGCTCTAGTTAATACATCCTTGGCTTAGTGAAATCTCCATTTGCAGCCGTTCACCTGCAAATGTGTGAATGTTTCCCTGTGGAGCACTTTCAGGGAACGCTCACAGCTCAGTTGAGGGTTTCTCTTTCCCAGCAAGCCCCAGCACATGGGTTTTGTTTATATACAAGATGCAGGATCCAGGTGGGGTTCATGGTCCCTGGATTTGTGCATGGGGTTTGTCTGGAAAGAAATCCCCCTCTTCTCTTGCTTTTGGGGCACCTCTTTTCCATCCAAAGTGTTTAATCACCTAATTTGTGTTAAGGAGCATCAGCTTTTCATTTCCAGCTGTGCCAGCATAGAAGATGCTTCCTTGTTAATGAATCCTGGACTTGAAACATCTCCTATGTGTGTGGGGACATGAAAGCCCAGGGAGGGGACAAGACTTGAAGGTGCACCAGGAAATTGGGAGCAAGGGCAGGATGGAGCGCAGCGACGAGACCACCCACAGATCCCGCTGCATTGTGCTCAATCCAGTATCCAAATTTTAGTCTTTTAAGAGGATTATCAAGTGTCTGTTTGAATCACTCTGACATGAACAGTCACTCAGAAAATGTACATTCATTTGAAAGGTCAAGCACATCTGATTTCTGCCTTTGGTATGCGGGGGCTTATCCTTTCAACTCTCCCTTCCTTAATGAGATTCTTGTTTCAAAGAGCGGCACCGTGCCCAGGATTTGACAAAGTCAAGTGTGCTGGAGATAGTTTTTGTTATCATGTTTACCCTTTTATCTGCCTGTCCTTTGAAAGCTCCCTGGCACACAATAAGGATGCAGCAGGACGGCCACTCGGGGCGACTCTGCCAGAAAATCAGCTTTTTAGGGGCGGAGAGATGGAGATGTGCTAGCAGGGAGCTGCAGCACCAGGAATTTTGATTTCTGCGTGGCAGAGCATCCAAATGGAGAGAGGGCCTTTGAGAAGACCCCCAAAAAACAGGGGGGCTGGGCAGCTATCAGGGTGTCATCAGCTCCCACAGAAAGCTCGGAGGAAATAAAGCCAAGTTGGGCTTGGCATGGCAGAGTTGTGTTTCTTGATTAAATTAATGTGTATTGATATTTCTCCTGTTGTTTTGACTTCACAGGCTGTTTAAATTCAGGCTTGTCACAACAAAATACAAAGGAGGTTGCTCAGAGATTGATTTTTTTTCCCCCCTTTAATCCTGTCTCTGAAGAAGAAGAAGAGTATTTTAATTTTTTTTTTTTTTTTTCCTGCTACTTCCAGGTTGACAGCCAGGGAAGGCTGCAAACATTAAAACTGTTGCACAAATAATTATGTTAAAATGCTGAGCGTACATTATGGAGGAGGGCGCTCCTTGATTGTAACGTATGAATCAATTTTCTGCGTCACAAAATTACTGACACCGGAGTTGGCTTTGGTGATTTATTCCCTGGAATGACGATCCTGTGACTGCCTTTCCCTGGAGTGGTTTTTTTTTTTTCCTGTTGGGTGAAGCTTTGGTCTCCTCTTCTCTGTCACTGCTGTCTCCTCCCTGCCTCAGTGACGGTTCCCTCTGCTGCTTAAAAATAGCGGCTTTTATGCAAACTACGTCCCAAAACGCTCCGCCAAGTTAAATAATGTAGTCACAAAGCCAAATATTGAATAATGACTGAGGCAAGGATTAAGGGAGACAGGCAAGGAACAAAAGAGAGATTCTCAAGTGTTTTGAACACAAAATTGAGAAGACACAGATGCGCAGGAGGCTTTTTCTCTCAGCAGCCAGAGGACACAGATTAAAGGGGTCCTCCAGGACGGTGCACTCCCAGCCAGCTTAAGCTGCCTAAAGACCTCTTTAAACCCAGCCTTTTCAACAAGCCCAGCTGGCTGGAGGAATTTCTGCTGGGAATAAATTCAGAGAATTATGGAATGGTTTGGTTTGGAAAGGACCTTGGAGACCATCTCGTTCCAAACCTCTGCAGGGACACTTTCCACTGGAGAACCTCCCACTGGACCTTTTTAAATGGATTTCTGGGGAACTTGTTTTGTTTTTTTTTTCCTAGTGGAAAGTTCCCATGGGAGCTTTTCTCTGCTCATTTCTGGAAAAAAACAACATAGTTTCTCTTTTTTTTTTTTCCCTTGAAAGGCAGCAGCCCAGGCAGCGCCATCAACTCCAGTTCTTTACACAACTCTGGTTTTGCGGGAAGATTTAAATAAAAAATGCCAGGGGCGGGGAGAAAAAAATCACAGTCGTGTCATTTCTCATGCAGCTCGTGGGATTTTTCAAATCCACCTCAAAGTTGTTGAATGCAGTAACTCAGTGGGTAGCTGTTGGCTACTCATATGGTGACAGGGGAACAGGCTGAAGGAATTTTGCACAAAAACTTATGCAAATGTCTTCTGTACAGCTCAGAGAAAGTCTAGGACTCCTTTAAATCTAAGAGTTGGAAATTCAGCTGGGAAGCCATAAATTCAGTAGGTGTCATTTCCTCAATAAATTCAGAATATTGGCCAGGGAAGAAGCATCCATGTTTCACAGAAGGAGTTACTGGACATTCTGAGGGTTCCTTTTTATTCCCTGGTCCAGAAACAGTTCAAATGTAGCTCAGGATAAATTGCAAGGTGATGATTTACATGACAGGTGACACTGGCAAGCACATTATTCTCAGAGGAAGCATGAGATGGGATGTATTTACTGCCTGTTGGGGCAAATTATCCACTCTCAGATGTCTGGCATGTGCTTGTGTAGGAAATGTGTGCGTCCAAAACAGCCGATAAGGGGGATGTGGGGAGCAACAGTAAATAAATGCAACCCCTCATGGCTGTTGCTGCATCCCTCCTGCTGAACTCCAACTTCCTTTTTGAAGACACAGATCTGGAGATGCTCTGAGGCTGGGTTGGAGTGAGGGAGTGCACACAGGAATTTCCTTGCTGCTGCAGAGGTGAGACAGGCACGGCTTTGGTGAGGAAAGAAGTATCTGTGTTTGAGACAGGCATGGTTTTGCTGAGGAAAGGAGAAGTATCTGTGTTTGAGACAGGCATGGTTTTGCTGAGGAAAGGAGAAGGATCTGTGTTTGAGACTGGCATGGTTTTGCTGAGGAAAGGAGAAGGATCTGTGTTTGAGGGGATATCCACCCTCACAGCCCAGTGTGTTTTGATTTTGGAGCTGCAGGAGCCAACTCATATCTCCTGTTCCTTCCTGAGGTTATAACATCCCATCCACCAGGGAAACTCCTCATTTGAGATCTTCTCTGGCTGCTGCTATTGCTTGGTCTTGTCAGGCTGGCTGTGGTTTACTCTTAATAGTTATCCCTCTTCACCTTATCTTTTCTGCTGATGAGTAAAGCAGAATAATGAAGTGGTGATGTTAAACCCTAAGCTCATGCTATCCAAGGGGACTGCAGCTCACAGACAGGGATGGATTGGGAATTTCAGTGCAGTTTTGGAGCCCTGATGTCCCCCATGGTAGCTGGTGATGACCCTCCGTGTGGAGACTGCTTTAGGCCAGGTCTATTCTGGATGATTGCATTTCCAGAAGGTTTTTTCTCCCCCACCCTGGGGTGGGAGGGTAGGTTGCAGGATCATTGTTTTTTATTTGTGTGTGTGCCCACAGAAAGCTTGGGATCTTATCTGGCTTTTATGGATCTGCTTCTGTTACCTAGCAGGTATTGTAGGTGGATGTGTAAATGAGGATCCTTCTGTTTATAAAGAAATGGATATATAGTATAAAAACAATTTACTTGTAAAAGACTCATCCTGCCTCCAGAATATGTTTGAATCTTAACACAAGACAAAGTAATTTAATCCCTCCCAAACCCATATGTTGTTTGCTTCTCATTTTTTCCAGCAAATTTTACCTTCATCAAGAGATAAATCAATTTGTAGCAGCTATCGGCAGCTCTTTAAGCTGCCGAATTGAACAGCTTAATTAGGGAAAATATATTAAAAGATCTGAGAGATGCTAACCCGTTCAGTGCCTCCTCTTGGTACATCTGCATGGTCTTGCACATGTGTGGGGCTACAGATCCCCTCCAGTTTGCATTTGCTACTGCTTTTATGTGATGCTTTGTGGTGTGGTGATGGCATGAGAGGCTTTACTGCCCTCTAAAACCTGGCAGGGCTTTTCTAGGCCTGTCCAGTTTGAGGATTTAAAAGTTTATTCACTTACAATTTTTCTTTTAAATCAAAGCATGATGATGATGATGATGATGATGATGATGATGATGATGATGATGATTATTATTATTATTATTATTATTATTATTATTATTGTTTGAGGGCTCTTCCCAAAGCACCTGGCAGCTGCCCAATGTGTGTGAGCACCCCGTGCTGACCCCTGCCTGCAGCAGGAGTTGGAGTCGTGGTCTCAGAGTTCTCACACCCAAATAAATAGAATAGGAATGGTTTGGAGCACCATTCCCAAAGATCCACTCTCGTTCAGAGCGGTTTCTGTTTGTTGTTTGCACTTTAGAGGGGGGGAAGAAAAAAGGCACCCAATAAAAGTACAAACTGTGTGAGTCAGCCTGAATCTGCTGTTGTGCCTCATTCTTCCCATTAGCAAATGCCACGATGAGTGTGTGGGGAGGAGGGTATCCCCTCCTTCCTAAATAACAGCTTGTCTCAGGGCTAAACTCATTAGTGATGCTGCTCTGGTGAACATTCCCAGCCCTCCAGCCTGCCTCAGCCAATGCTAAGCACATCCCTGCCTCTCCCAGGTGTCCTGAACAGGGGAGTGGCTGCTGTTGATCTTTCCATTGCTAAGATGAGGACAGACCTCTGCTGGACCTGTGCTTGTAGGACAAAGCTTCTGTGGCCTCAGTCTCAGCCTTCAAAAAGCAGCTGAGGAAGTGGATTATGGAAAGGAGTTTCTTACTGCTGCTGTTGGAGAGGATGAGCATCAGCTGAGGATTTCAGAGCAGAGCTTCCAAAATTGACCTGTCTTAGGGCTCTTCCCTTGGGTGATTTTTGGGTTCAGGATTCCTAGAGATGAGCAGGCTCTGGACTGGCTTCAGCAAATAAGAGAATTTTCTTGTGATGGCTGAGAATTCACAGATCTGAACTCCCCAAAAGCTTGTGTGATAGGCTACAACAAAAAAGCAATGTTTGGTTAATTTAAGCCTCAACTTGAGGTGCTGTAATAAAACAGAGTTGATATCAGGATAGTCTTGTTTCAAAAGCAGAGTATTGTCAGCACAGAGTGAAGTGATCTCCATCTGTTCCCGTGGCTGTTGGGAGCCAATATTAGATAGCTCTGCTGCAGGCTGGGAATCTGCGAGCGAGGGCTCATGGCAAAAGCTTCATGTGGGAAGTTTTCCCCTCCTTTTTCATGCCTTAGGTTAACTCACACCCGAACCAGTCAGGCTTTGCAAAACTGAGTGTTCTTGGTGATGTCTAGGACTCGTTTAACATCCTTCACTTCACCCTGGAAGGACAGGGACAGAAAGGAAGCTGAAACATCAACTGAAGGATCTCCTTGTCATCATCCTGAAAATCTCCTAATGACCCAAGGAGTGGTTTCCTTGCTCATGGAGCTTGTAACACATGACAGGTCTTGAGGTTTTTCTTCTCCCACCTTGTGGTTTTTTTTTTGTGCTCTGCAGCAACAGAGATGAGGTTTGGCTGCTGAGAGAAATGATGAAACTTAGAAAAAGAGAGGTCTTGTGACAGGCTAACACCTCAGCCTGCTTTGATCTCCATAGTGAAATATATAGACACAGTTTTTGTTGCAGGTGGCTTTTTCCATGGTAGCATGTGGGTATCTGTGCCCAGCCCCACACGTGTGTGTACATGCAGAGTTATTCTTGCCTCAGCACAACGGTTTCCTAACGATCTCTTACCCATCCAAGACAGATTGCTTTTCATGGTTCAGTGGCCACAGCTCAGGCATCCATTTTAATCAATAAAACAGTCAAAAGAGAGAATAGATTTACTTGTTTCTGGTTTTTTACATTTAATTGAAAATTTTCGAGTGATTACAAACATAGCTATTGTATAGATTGCAGAGTTTAGAAGACAATAAGTGCTAAAAGAAAAATGTCCCTGAAGCCCAACCTCTTCCCCTTGTGATGCACAATTGATGTTGGTGGTTTGTGCCTGGCCTTGTCCTTTCTTCTCCTTCTTCAGGGTTTGCAAAATGTGGGATGGATTTAATGGGGTTTTACCCAGACATCGCAGGGATGTCTGTGATGAGCAGCGTTAAATCCTCTTATTTGTCATGAGGGAGAATCTGCCTTCACACAAAACGTGGAAGCACCATGGGAAACCTGGAGATGCATCATCCTGTGAGCCACTTGGTCACCAAACACATGTGAGGATGAGCCATAAAATCTCTCCAGATCCAACAAAAATAGTTTAAGTTTAATGACAGCTGATTGAAAAGTGGTTTCAGCAAAAAAGAGCTTTTGGTCATCAACAAGGAGGAAAAAATGTATAATTTCTGTTGTGTTTTCATGTCAAAACCAAGCCCCTTCTTCAGAAGGAATCCATGGGGATAAATAACTGAGAATAGGAGTATTTGAGGTATTTCCTAGTGCCCAAAGGTGCTGCTGGGATATTTATCCCTTATTAGCAGGTAGGTTAACCTTCCCCACTGGAGATTGCATTTGATTATTGAATCTGTTCAGTGTTGTCAATGTGAGTACCGAAAGGTGGGTGTGTTCGTGTGGGTACCACATATATAATAATCCTTTTGAGAGTTGAATAAATGTGTGAATGGGGCAGTGATTTGTTGTGTGGTGTTAGGAAAGGAGTCTCCTGGACACCCATGGTTTCCAAGCTTGCAGCTTGCATTGATGCCTGATAAACCTTGCCCTTCTTCTGGGGATTCTTTGGGAAAAATAACAAGCCATGCTGTCTCTCTGGCTATAAATTTAATAAACCTGGAAGCATCACAGCAGCCGAACATATCAAAGCCATAGACTGTTAACTCCAGTGCAGGAAAACTTTAAAAACAGTCCTCAAGACCCCTGCGCTCTCTGCAAAATGAGATCTGAGTCCTCTTTAAGTTGTTTTTAATAGCTGGAATTACTGAAGATTGGTGTTTACCAGGGAATAGTGAGGGAGCTGCCTGGTGGGTGCCCATGGTGATATCATTTCTGTGGTATTCCTGGGATAACCTCCTGGGCACACAGGTCTCCTCACAAATTAATGCTGAACCCTTTGTGCTCCCTGGGCTCTGGCTCCCAGACAATTTCCTCAATACTTTTATTGTCAGCTCTGATTTCCTCAGCTTCGTTGCCTGCTGGAAGCAGATTTGTTCCGGCATGGGCCAAGATGTGGCTCTGAAGGAGTGGTTGTCACCCTTCATCTGTCAGCTCACAGAGAGCCTGGCCTTGTCCCCAGTGGCCCAAACCTGGGGAGCAGCTCCCACGAATTTGGAGATTCCTGGTTTGGAGATTCCACCAGAGCAGAAAAATGGCTCATGGGGTGGTTTTGTCCACAAAATGAAGAGTTTTTGTCCTTTTTATCCCTGCTATGAGGCTGCAAGCTGGACAACCCCAATGTTGGATTGTTTGCAAATACACCCCGAACAATTTGCAGCAAAACTGATTTTGCAGCCACCAAAAAATGTTATGGATTACGATTATTCCTTTCTTGATGGCATTTTGACTCTTCCTTCACATCAAATGTAATAGATTATGTGGGATTTTTCCCCATTGGGTATCCCTCACCAGAAGGAAACGACCATTTTGAGGATGAAGAGGTCCTTTTCACAGTTTTCTTTTCAAACGTAAAATCAAATCCTCCATCAGGAAAAGCTTCAAATGGAAAACTCTGACCAGCCCAAATTAAGGGGGGGACCCAATTTACTCTGGCAGAATACTTTGAGAGCTGCAGATGAAAACTGCAATTTAAGTGCCTAATATTATAATTATACACCGATGTGTTTTATTAATGGGATTGAATGCTGGTAGCTTTGTATTAATGAGCTTTTTTGAAGATCTGTGTAATAGAGTTTTCTGATGGTGAGGACCCTGCCACGCTGTTCACTCTAAAATGCACCTTGAAACTCACTGAGTAGCCAGGGACAGGGTTAATTTGTTGACTTGAGCAGTAATTAGTTGCCCTTCTCCTGGAGGAGCCTTCCTGGAGGAAAAGAGGAGCCCAAATCTCCTGCTTGTGGCGCCTCCAGATTTTTCTTGTGGTTGGGTGAGTGATTCTCAAGCAAATGAAACGTTTGGGGAGCCTTGGAGATGAAAGATTTTGTCTTGACAAATTAACACTTAGCAGATTGCTGGTATTAAAGAGCTGTGGGTTTGAGCTATGTGTACAGTTGGGCCTTTTTAACACAGGAAGAATCATTTTCCCATTCTCTAACAGCATTTGAATGCACTTCTGGTAATAAATAGGGAGAAAAAAATGAAACCCTTGAGTCTTTTCCTGGGCTAGGACACCTCCTCCCAGCAGGGTTAAACTGGGTCAGTTAAAAAGATTCATATTTATGGCTTGTATATTCCCTGTGGAAAAACCCAGAACAATCCTAACCTGGATTCTGAAATAAAGTCTTTAAGACAAATTTTAGTTTTAAACAGAATGTTGATATGGGATATTCTAACAGTTTAAATAATTTTTCTTATTGTGAATTTATCACAACTCACTTCCCCAGGAATGAACTTTGGATAAATCAACAGCTTGTATTAATTATATTAATAACCACATTAATTATATAACAGTGCATAAGAATTCAAGACTGAATAGGGAGAGCAATGAAAATAAAGTGGCAAATTGTAGAGCTGTTATAGTGTGAATTCAATGTTTCTTATTGGGTGTCTTTTGACAGGGAAAAGTAACTTTTCAAAACCCACTTCAATGTTCTTTGCAAATCCTGCCTTTCTCTAAATGCTTCCCTTCTATGCTAGAGCATAATTAGCTTTTGTCAACTTTTCTATGGGCAGTTTTCATTTTGCACTTTCTTTGAATGCTGTGGCTGCTTTTCTGGAATAGCTGAAGTTTTGCTTCTTCCCTTGGAATCTTTAGTCTCCAGTTTTCGGGGAGAGAAAACCTCATGTTTGGCCTCCCCTCACTAGTTAGGTGTCCTTGATGCATTTATCTAGGAAATGCAAAGCCAGGCAAATGCTGCCCCTTCTCCCTTTGTTAATTAACCCAATGTGTACAATCACATCTTATTTGGCAGCTTGACTGGAGGGCCCAGCTGCTGGGAGATGAGCCATGAGAGGGGAAACAGGAGCTTTGTGCTGAGTTAATACGAGGATTTTTGGAGCTTGTTGATGTTCCCTGGAACATCTGCTCCTTGGCACTTGTCTGTCCAGCTCAACCTGGATCCTTCCAGCAATGTAGGAACAGGAGAGGTGGGGAAATGGGGGTGCAAATGGGTAAATGGGATGGAGAATGAGAGACTTCCCCTTCTGCTGATGGATGCTGGTGTCTGCAGAATCCTGGGGAGTTCTTCAGGGCAAAACCTCCCTCCCAAGGCCAAGGAACCATGTCTGGCTTTCAGCATCATCCTCAGTGGCTTGTGGCATGTTGGGTTTGGTATGGGAGGGATGGCAGAGATGGGAAGATCTGTGTCCTGTGTTCTCCATCCTGTCCTGCATCCCTTCTGCCCTTCTCACTCATGGTCACTGTCAGTAACGAGGTGGGAAGGCTGGGCAAGGAGACAGCTCCAGTGCCGCCCTGTCCACCCCTACATTATCCTGCCTTATTACATTGTAATAAATTGAACCATTCCACTTCATTATTTCATATTTGAGGAGATTTATAGATTGTCCTGGTGGCTGAAGAGGCAGTGATTAAAGGAGCAGTGTGCTAATGAATGAGCCTCAGCACAAAGCCTTTTTAATTAATGCACAGCCCAGGGGCTGTAAACGCCTTGCTGATAACAAGCCTGGCCCATTCAGGACATGAACTGACAACTTTGCAGAGAATGAAGGCTTATGTGGAGACATGGGTATGGTATTGAAATGGCAATTAAGGCTAATAAAATGATTCCTCTGCCCATCCATTGCCCTCCTTCCCTGTGCCCAGTCCTGTCTCTGCCTCACAAGTAATGGCAAGTGGAGATTTCATTTGGCTCCTCCAACCTTTCTTGGTGATTTAATTTACAGGCTGCATCTGTTCCTTCACAAGGCTCTTTCAGTCACATTAGAGATGGATTTTCACTCCAGGCTATTCTGAACTCACTGGAAATTTTCCTGAGTCAGATTATTTTGCCCGGTGTTTATGGCTGCTTTTCTTTTTATTTCTTAAAAACTTTCCTAATGGAGTGTTTTGCTGGGAGGGGAGACAGTGAACTTGGCAGTGCTGTCCATCCATCCACCCATTCAGCACTGACTGGGCTGCTCAGAGCCCTGGAATAAACAGAGTGGACCCACACAGCTCTGGGAAAAAGGAACCTGCCAGGATGAATTGTCAGCTTGTTTCAGGGTGGCCTAAAACCTATCCCTGAATTTTGATGGGTTTCACATCCTCTTCCTGCACATCCTGTGATTGGTGGTGGTGGTACATTTCCACATTGGAAAAGTGACTTTGAAAAAGTGCATTAAGGAAAAAATCAATGCTTAAATAGACAGTGGAGGTACTTGTTGTCCTTGTGAAGTTATGGGGCAGCTGAACAGCATGGACAGGTCATTGCTGCTCCACTGAGTTCTGAGGAGAATTCTGCCCTGGTTTATTTCACATCTTGTGCTATGGTGCTTAAAAACTTGTGCCTTGGGGTGCCCAGGAGCACACAGGGATCAAACCAGGCATCACTGATGCCTGGCAGCTCTGGAGAATTTGGGAATGCTCTACTCATCTGAGCATCCCCTATGTCTTGGGAGTTAGAACCTCAAAGCCTGGCACTGTCCCTTCTTCTCAGGGTTCAGCTTCTGCATTTTGCCTCACTGAATTCCTGGCAGGGGGAAGCACTATTTTTCAGAAAGGATGTGGGAAGAGGAGGTGGCAAACTTTTGAAACAAAGTTTAAAAAAAAAAAAGACAAAAAAGACAAAAATATAAATGATGCTGCTTTTGGCCTGCAGATTTAATGATATTTGCCCATTTGATTGATGAAGATGATGAATGAGGCTTTGTGGACTGTTGAGGGTGAAAAGTCTAAGTACCAGGAGGGAGAGTGAATCAATCACCTCCTGCTCCTGTGCCAGATGGGATCATCAGTTACCTGCATTACCCCTGGCTGAGGGACAGCACATCAGCCATGGCTGCTGCCTCTTCCCACAGGGGTCGATAATCCATGGCCAGGGGAAGCAACAGCACCAAAATGAAACCGCTACAACCCCTCACCAACTTTATTCTTGCGTCAGATGTTGTTTGCTAATTGACACATTCCAGCAAAATGTCTCACAGGGATTGGGCTGGACACTGGGCTCTTCAAGGCAAGGTGGTGATGCCCTAAGATTTTAGCCTGTAATATTTTTCAAATCCTGTACAGCATTAGTGCATAACTCTGAATTCCATATAAATTATAGTTAATTTTTCACATCTTGGTCAGACAAAACAATCCCTCTAGGCCTGAGATCCAAGGACACCCTACAGCCTCAGGCCCTGAAAAGTATAACCAAAAGTGCATTTGGGAGGGGAGAAAATTGGGGGAATGTGACTACATTAACTGAAGCTGTAGTTGGAGGATTGGAGGATTAACCCCTGATATGCAAATGGACCAAACTTACATCTGTGAGCACTGTCCATGTTGGGTGCAGCCTCTGGGAGGCTTCTGAGTGTCCAAGCTGGATCTGTTAAAGGCCTTTAATAAATCCCCACTTTATTCTCTTAATCTTGTCAAACTTCTGTTCTAGACAGCCACTCCAAGGCATCACTAGGACACAGGAGATGGAGCACATGGGGAAAAGTGCTAGTAGTTTGTTAAAGAATAATCTTCTCTGAGTGCTTGCAGTGCTGGTGTTCTTGTTTGGTTTTTTTTTTATTTGTATATGTGTGTTTTTTCATGGCCTTTATTTAGTATTTGAGCACTTCCTCATACTTCCTCATCATTTCTATGCTGAAACTCACAGTGGGGGGGGGGGGGGGGGGGGGGGGGGGGGGGCGGTAAAAAATGGTTCTGTTTTGGCTTTGGTCAGAGGGATTTGGGTTGCAGGGCTTCATCTCCATGCTGGACTCCTAGAGCAGTCAGAGATCCCATTCCTTGGGCATTACGAGCCATGTCCTCCACGTGCCATGCCCATGTTACACCTGCTTTGGGCAAGCCCTGTAACTTGATTATTTTGAGTAGTATTTGCCTTAGACTTGGCAGAAGCCCATGAATTATTTGCGGGTGTGTTGGTAAACAGGGTTTGACAAACAGTGGTTCAGAACCGTGTAACAAGCTCAGGACATGGGATGTTCATCAAAAGTTTTGGGGTTTTATATTTCCTGAGTTCCACCACCTTGTGAGCAGAGCCAATGTGATTTATGGCTTTGTGTTATGCTCTTGTGAAACTTGCAGGATTTTGATATAAAATTCTCCCAGCTTTAACTATCAGGTTTCACCTGAGCCCTGTTTTGGAGGCCGTTAATTCTTTATGTTGTCATTTCTGAAGACCTTTTTTACAGGAGGAGCTCGGCATTATATAGCACTTAATAATGGGCATGTTACACTCCAGAGTAAAGAACATTCTGCTGTGTTCAAACCTCTTACAGTGATCACTGCAGCTGCTGATGGCCAGGACAAATGTGCCCAGTGTTTTTGTGTAGGGAAGCATCATTCTGCTCAGGTAGTTTTTGGGTTGTGATTTATGCTCAGAGGTGCTGGAGGACTTTCACACTCTCTGAATTCTGTTGTCTAATAAAGTCCCAAGTTGTGTCAGTAGAGAAGGAGAGCTGCCTTTGGGAAGATTCCATCCCTCTTTTTGACTTGGTCCATTGACCTCCCCAGTCTATTATCAGGACTCATTGGAGAGCTGGCCTTAATTACCTGGCCTTAATATTGTGAGTTTAATGTCCTGCTCAGACAGAGAAGCTGTCACATGCAGAGGTCCTCACCAACCATGAAGAACACGGTGGGAAGCAAGGAAAGGAGGATGTTGTGGTGATGCAGGGAAGGAGGAGCTGAGATCCTTGTAATGTGCCTCTCCTGAGTTTTAAGACCCTAAGAAGGGAGGTGTGGTGAGCCAGCCTTGGTCCTGTCACAGCAGATGCAGAAGCGGCACATTAAACTTACAGCCACAGGTGATGTGAAAGCAGGAAGATGGAGTGAATTTTGGACAGAGATGGGCTCAGTATAATTTTTTTTTCCTCTGGATGTGCTGCAGATTCCTTCTGTGACCTTGAGGATGTTTTAAAATCTTTCTTTTCTTCTTGTATCTGAGCTTTCTAGGGCAGGGACCATCTCTTACTGTGTCTTCTAAATCGAGGTTTTCCTCTTGTTTGAAGTCTCTGGGGACTGCTTTTGATATCAATAACAATCATGATAGTGAGAGACTAAAGACAAAGGAACAATTCCCAGGAAAAATGGAGCAGTGGTTCTCTCCTTCCTGTGTTGGTAATTCAGGGGTAAGGAATATAGATGAGTTTGACAAGAAATAAGAAGTACTGGGGAGCTCAGACTGCACTCCTAGTGTGGGCTGAAATCTGGTGTACATTGAACAAGCTTTCCAGATCTCCCTGTGCTCTTTTACCTGGGTGGGAGGGTAGGAAGAGAATCACAAATGTTTCCTAAGAGGTTCTGTTTGAATTCATAGTGCCTGGGACAGGGTTGTGAGATGGGCCCTGAATCACAGGCAGGAGCAGAGGATGTGGGGACAACAGTCTCCCCTAATAAATCCATGCAGCACCTGACTTGCAAATACGTGAAGTAAAATTTTTCAAGTTGGAATTGCTGGCTAAATCCAGGACTTCTATCCAGCCCACTGCAGTCATTAGAGAGGGCCTTAAACTCATTCTCTCCTTTTCATTAGCATTGACCATTAGCTCTGGAGAGACGTATTATTGATATAAATGTCTTTGAAACCTCCCGAGCTCCAGGCTTTGACAGATTTCCTAGGCTGGTTAGGGAAAGTGTTTCTTTTCATCAGTTTTGAATTTGTCACAATTTCAGTGGAATCAAATGGGACTTCTTGTGTTGCAAGGCAGGGAGGGTAGAAATACCAGATGTACTTTGTCTCCCTCACTCATTAATTCATATACATTTATCATAAGACTCCCTATTTGTCTCCTTTTTAAGATAAATAATCTCAGCCCTTCCAATCCCTTGTCATATGCAGACAAGAATGATTTAAGGAGCTGGAAAAGTTCCATATGACAAGGGATACAGAGATTCAAGTGTTTGGTCCTTTCATTCCTGGAGGACAGAGCAGAAGATGGAGAGGCTGGGCTGAATATCCTGGTTTCGCTGCAGATGTCCTGTGGCTAACACAGGGACAAGTGCATGGAAACACATCTGTCCGCCCCATTTTGATGCTGATAACACATTCTGGGCTGTGATAAGTTTGAATTTTGTACAGAATAAGTTAAATTTGATAGGAGCTGCCTGTATGGCTGCTTTGTCCTGAACTCAGAAGTGGATGCTGAAGGTGTTGGAGTCATTCCCTCCACAGGAATGTTTTATACCTTGGCTGAGGTTGTAGCTGTGGTATTTGCTTAAGATCTGATCTAGATCTCCTGTAATTGCAAGGTGTCTTCTGGAGGATTTGGAAGAGCTAGGCTGCCTTATTCCCTTCCCCCTAATTTGAAGGTTATGCATCACTGTTCTCCCCCAGAATACAACAGTCTTTCCTGGGATACTTGGGAGGATCAGAGAAGGAATAGCAGCAGCTCTGTTTTAGGGTACTAATCCTCTTGTAAATCCCAGCATTTGTATATCTCTAATAATAATTCCTGGCTCTTGAATGGCAGTTTAAACACACCCATAAAGAAATAAACACAGAACTAATCCTCTCAGTGCCGGGGAGCAGCAGGGTCAGCAAGCAGTTAATGTTTGTGGGGTGGATGGGGCTGTGTTGCTGTAAGAAAGGTTACGAAGCGGCGTAAAAAACAGCAACAAGACACTTTCTTACTAGGTGCAAGAAAGAGCAAGAAAGAGCAATTTATTGAAGAAAGCCATGGCTTTAAATAAGGTAGTTCATGAAAAACAAGATACAGACAGTTTATTGGACAGAGAAAAAGACACCTCTTTCTAGAAGGTGTTTATCTCTGTTATGATTCTTTCTCTTGTGTTTACAGTAGAGAAAAAGTCTCTAGCCTGGGAAAAATCCTGGCTGGAGCTGAGAAAGTTTCATGGCCTGAGAAAAAGACTCAGAACCTGAGCAAAAGGCCTGGCAGATTTTGCCTAGGCCTTCAGCAGTGTCCACAGGGCTGCTCTTGCTTTCCTGAGCAGGAGAGAACCCTGGTGCCAGGAGAGGTGTGGGGACAGGAGGCACAGCTCACCCCAGAGATATCTCTGCAGCATCCTCACCTTACCCCTCGCTCAGCAGCTGCCTGTGAGCTCAGACGGAACCAACTGCCTGAGAAATCTCTCCTTGCATCCCAACCTCATTTGTGCTGTCAATCCCCCGCCCGCCTTCCCGCACTCGTATTTAGCACCATTGATTTATTGGATTGCAGGAATATTAAGAACCTTGAACTATTAGTCCTGATTATAACTTCTTGGAGGCTTCATCACTCCATGTGTCTTGCCATGCCTGGGAGGAGACTGGGCCCTTTTCTGACTCCCAGCAGCTATTGAGCCTCAATTTACCACTTTCCTCCTCTCTGCCTTTCCCTGCCCTCCCAAACTTTCCCAAACATGCTTTTCTTACAGCCCTAGGTATTTTTGGGAGGGCATAGTGTAGTAATACTAAACAAGTCTAAGCTATAGTCGATATTGTATACACTAGCCAAACTATATTTAGCTGTTTTTCTCCATATTTTACTACCTAGTTGTTTTTCTTCATTTTTTACTGTTTCTTCATATACTTAGTTGTTTGGTTTTTTTTGTATATTTCTTAGTTTAAACTGATGTTTATAACAAGTACACAAAATAAGGCATTTTTAAGTGTTTTTCTACAACTTGTTAAAACCTTTCAAAGCCACTAAAACATACATTATACTAAATCTGGAAAGGAAGAGCTAAAAAACAAAATACCAAAATTTAAAAATCCAAAATAAAAGTAAGCAGTAAAGTTCTGGACAGTGACCAATCATCATACCTAAAAAACTCATACAAAGCACATAAACAACATAAAAACCCCAGTCAAACAATATGTAATTACATAGACAATTATCTTAAAATATATAATTAAAACTAAAAATAAACAATAAATCATCTTCTACATAATCATATTAATTTGCTATCCAAAAATCCTGTTTCTCCCACAGCATGGAGGAACGGAATAACTTTCCCAAGCTGAGATGAACCAGAGCCAGAGAGCTGAGACTGTTTTTGCCCTTGCCTCCGATATTCCCTATGCATTGGAGTTTCCCTAATTTCTCCTCTGCTGTTTCCCATCCCTTTGCTCCCTTCAGAGCAGTTAACGCTGCCTTTTCTTTCCTACCTTCAATGTCCTCTTTGAAAAATCTCAGCATCTTTGGCCTCAGAGCAGCCTGCAGACTGTCTTCCCTTCTCATCCCTTTTCCAGGTTCTGAGTGCTTCCAAAAGAAATGGGGTCATCCTGAGTACGGATGGGAATGAATTTAGAGAAGTAAACACAACTTGCAAAGAGATGCTGCAGTGGCCCTGGTTTTGAAGCTGGCCTGGATCAAGAGAAAAACAGCCTCTCGCAGTGAGGGAGGGGGAGAACAGGGAATTTGGGGTGAGAAAAGTGCTGAAAGGAACAGTCTGTGCTCCACACTGTGCCTGGGGGTGTGGTGTGTGCAGATGGACGAGGTCCCCGGGCTCCAGTTGGGGTGTGAGTGCAGGGACAGTGCTTGGAGGGGCTGCGTCAGCTCCCCATGTCACCTCCAGGATTTTGGGGTGTGTGAGGAGGCTGTAGCCCCCACCCCACACTGTGGTTGGGCTGTGGGGGATTCAGCAGAGTTTGTGTTTGTTGGCTTTGCAAATGTCCTGTCTTTCTGCTTTTCCCTCCAGTGGGAAGGTGTGGGATCATAAAGGAGTCCCCGGAGCCTTCAGGCTGGGGTCACTGGGGTTTGCTGCTCACTAGTAGAAGCTGCTGCAGTCTGGAACCTTCCACCATCAAAGCTGTGCTGTGCAACAGGGGCCAGGACTTCATGGGGGAAATGGCCTAAGAGGAGTTCATTTGTAAGGGAAAAAATAAGGATAAATGGCTTTTAGCTGAATCTGAGAACTCCACATTATTAAGATCAGAGCTGCTCTTACCACTATAAATGATGTTGATGCTACCAAGATCTCCCAAAATCTGGATGGCTGGGAGTTCCCTGCCTGAGGTGATGTTTTGGAGAGGGTGTCATGTCCCAAGCAGGATCCCACCATCCCCATCCCTCCTCGTCTGCATCCAGAAGAGAGCTGCATCCAAGCTGCTGGGAGTGGTGTCTCCAGTCCTGAGCCTCCTTTCCTGCCCTCCAGAGGCTCCATGGTTAGAAAAGAGCTGTCTGCAGCCCTGTCCACCTTCCATCGCTCAGGGCCTCAGGAATATTTCAGAGGAAGGGTTTCCACTCTGCTGGCTTGAGGCTGGATGACGTGTAGGCGAGCTGCTGCTGACTGATGGCTGGGGTGTGCTGCACGAGGACCCAGCCCTTCCCCA
The DNA here is from genome assembly GCF_029582105.1 of Oenanthe melanoleuca. NCBI lineage: Eukaryota > Metazoa > Chordata > Aves > Passeriformes > Muscicapidae > Oenanthe > Oenanthe melanoleuca. Next base: position 7,039,125 of record NC_079357.1, on the reverse strand, counting down.
GGAAAGGATTTCCATCACTGCTTCCCAGCCCTGTGGCCACACACTGCTCTAGCCTAATATCCTGGTTTGAAGGACAGGTATCTGCCAATAAAGGCAGAAACTTCTCTTTGAAATGGAGAATGCAAACCCCCTCCCTCCAAATTATTATTATAATTTTGAAATTAAGGGGCTCTCAGGCAAAGATATGGGAATTAGGAATAGCAGTTCTTTACTAGGAAAATTAAAATAGAAATGCAGTATTACAAAGAACAATCCCAACCCTGCCAGAGTCAGAATCCAAGCTGACACCCGTCAGTCAGTCAGGGTGTTGGCACAGTCCCATTCAATGGTGGCTGCATCCTCCTGCAGTGGCAGATGTGGTTCAGCTGGAGCAGTGCTCCTGTAGAAGGTGCAGTTTTCCTCTGAAGGTCCAGGGATGATGTGGGAAGGTCTGGTTTTCCTCTGGAATCCAGAATAACTTGCTATTCCAAATCTCAGTTTTTATCTGGGTAGGAAAGGCTTGGCTCCTCCCCCTGGCTGGAGCATCTCCCAGTGGGATGATGTAATTTTATCAGTCATGCACTGGGACTCAATGGCCCATTAACAGGAGATATCTCCTGGAGGGAGGATGGGTTGTGGAAAAGATAAAGATGATTGCCCCACTTGGTTTTAAAGATGGCTCATTAGCAGATAATATGTGCCATGGAGATTAGGAAATCATTACCCCACCTGGCTTCAGCAGATGGGGATAGAATACACATTTCTGGCCACATCAACCCAACACACCTAATTACAGCAGCACTGCCTAATAGACTTCAGAGCTTCAGCTGTGGTTTTACTGCCCAAGGAGCACCGGTCCTTCCAGTATGGGTGGAACCAGAGAGTGCTCAGGGAATTACAGAGTATCCTCAGCTGGAAGGGCCTGTTGGATGCTGCTGGGAACCAGGAAAAAAACAGCCTTGAAGTCATGCCTTTCTCAGCCTTCACAAGGATAAGAAATTATAATAATGATTATGCACCTGTAGGGTGTGAGAGCTGTGTGAATGTCTCATGATATTTTGCAGAAAGCATGTTTTCAAAGAGGTGTTGCCTTTTTGGATCATTGAGTATTTTCTATTTTGTTTTTCATGTACTACCCTATGTAAAGTGTAGTGTTTCTTTTAATAAAGCTCTCTCTCTTTTGCTTTTCCATTGCATGAGGAGCTATGTTGCATTATCCTTTTTGCTGCTCACATATAGCCTAAAATGCAACAAGGGACCACAAGGATCACCCAGCCCAGATCCTGGCCCTGCACAGACACCCCAACAATCCCACTCTGTCACTGGGAGCACTATCCAAAAGCTCCTGGAGCCCTGAAGCCTTGGGGCTGTTCTCATTCCCTGGGGAGCCTGAGCAGTGTCCAGCATCCTCTGGGGGAAAACTTTTTCCCAATCATCCTAAAATCCACACTAACAGGATGAATCCTGTTTCCCTATCCATCACTCCCAGGGTAGGAGAGCAGCATCACTTGCAGCTGGAGTTTTAGATGCTGCTCTCACCTGCAGCAAACAGAATAAAGGACATTCCAGCTGGATTTGGCTGCTTAAATTTGTACTGAGAAACTCCTCCATGCACTTCTACCCATCATCCTTTCCCTTCTCCAGCCCTGCTCCCTGCTCCTGCAGCCCAGAGCTGGTGCCTGGGATCACAGCAAACACGTTACTCACGGAGCAGCTAGCCTGCTTAAGGACCTAAATTTATTTCATTTTCTAAACTGCAGCTGGGAAAAAATAAGAAGCCATTAGGCTGTCAGTTGTCAGAGCTTTACAGAAGCATCAACACATCATGTTTTTCTTTACTGAGACATTAAATGTGTCAAGACCCAGTGATGGACTGTGTGGATCAGACTCAGAGGGCAGAAGGGATAGTGAGTGAGGGCAGGATGGTTTTCTCTGGTTTTCTCTGGTTTTGTCTGCTCTCCCAGCACTGCTGGGCACCAGAGTGTTGGGAATGCTATGCTTTTCCAAATCACAGGGTCCTTCAGTTGCTTCACCTTAATGGAAGCTGTCACAGGTGTCTGCAGGGATGTCAGCAGGGAATGCCAAGCTCAGGTGCTCGCCCATCACTGGATGAAGCAGCACCACAGGTCTCTGGTGCAGCCCTTGTGGGGAGGATTTGGATGCTGCAGGCAGCCAGGAGCATTTCTCCCCATTTTCTCCCCATCAGGAGGTTAATGACTGCCTGACCACGGCAAAGTGCCAGGGCAGGGAAATGACAGGCAGAGCAGTGTGGAAATCGTGACTTAAGCTAAGGAGAGTTCAATGTGAATGGAGGTTTTGTTATTTTCCAAAGTACAGCTGGACCTGGGATTTTTATTTTGTTTTTCTTGAGCTTGTCAGATGCCCAAAAACTTCCCAAAGCCTTCAACATCCCAAGGCTCTCTTGAATGCAGTGTTTGGTCTGCATGTACACAAGATGTGTGGCAAATATTTTATTTCAGATGCTGGCATATTTGCACTGGCACTGACTGCATTCCATGTGAGTGATGAAAGGCCCTGTATAAATACAGTGTTTCCATTGGTATTGATTGCATTATGATTGCAATTACACTAGCAATGGAGCTGCCTGCATTATGTGTGTTATTAGATTGGCACTCATCATTAGTGCCTGCCTGAGACCACTTTCTTTTTCCTCGAGTCGTGTCTGACACAGCAGGAATGGAGCTGTGGAGGCAGAGCCAAGCCTGGGCTTGGGATATTGGATTTTCCTGCAGCACTGACCTATCCAGGGTGGTCCTGGACCTGAGCAGCTCTTCCCACTCGTGCAGGGGAGTGGCTGGTTCTCTCCTGGTTGTCACTGTTCAGCCCCTTCAGCTGGATGTCCTCTCCCACACAGGGTGGTCAAGCAGCTTAGCTCTCCTGGCAGCTCCTGCTGCACTCTCTCCTGGTGTGTTGAGATCCCTGAAATTCCAATATGCCATTTAAAATTCCTTCTTGCTCTCTGTGCTGACCTCCTTTCCCAGATTTCCTCAGATATTCTGTGTAGTAAAATGTCTCTTCTTTGATTCAACCTCTGTTGTTTTTGGGGTTTTTTTGTGGTTTTTTGTTTTTTGTTTTTTTGTTTTTTGTTTTTTTTTTTGTTTTTTTTTTGTTTTTTTGTTTTTTGTTTTTTTTTTTTTTTTTTTTTTTTTTGCTTGTTTTTTGTTTTGTGAGATGAGGGTGCTGCAGGCTCAGAAGCGGTTTTGATATTTTCCAAGTCAATATCTCTTCCTGCTAGGAACAAGATGTAATCTGTGTGTGTGTGCCTTCACAGGCTCACACAGAACAGCATCAGGCTCCTGGAGCAGGAAGAAAGGGATGTGCATTCCCCAAATGCAGCAGGGAGCTCTGACATTACCTCTCCCCGGCCTCTGAAGCTGGTGAGAGGATTGCCCTTTGCTCCCCTGCCCTGGAAATGTCATCCTGGCTGGAGAGGGAGTTCTGTGCCTGCTCCTCACCCCAGGCTGAGGCAGCTGCGTGGCAAATTGATGAGGAGCAGATGCTTTGAGCTCAGGAAGAGTTTTCCCTGCCTGGGCAGGTGTTAATGGGAAAGGTTAGAGGTATGATGAGGAGTGAGGGCCAGAGTGGGAAGGGGCAGATGGATAAGGCATTCCCCATCAGGAATGATGGGGGAAGGAGAGAGAGGCAGGATGTCTGTGCAGGGCTTTCTTCATCCACTCATTTAATTAGAGAGGAGACCTCAACCTGGCCACCCCTGAGCCTTTGAGGAGTGGTGTGGGTTTGCTCTGGGCTCTGCCTCTGGCCTCAGCCACTGCCCCAGGGAATCTGCCTAACACTTGAAGAGAGCCAAAATAATTTTTAAAAATCTATGAAGGGGTAAAAATGGGGAGGGGGAGGTGGGTATGAGGAAGGACACAAAATACACTCCCTCTCTGACAATCCACATGAGTTTGAAGTCAAAACATTCTGTGCATGTCTGTTTTTTCCTTCCCTCACCACCTGGTAGCTATTATCAGATGACAATTTATTCCAGGCATCCTCTTGGGAAGAGATTTCACAAGCATCAAGATTTTAAATCCAGAAAGGGCCATGCTTATCATGGTGTGTGCCTAAGTCAGAGTGTTTGGCTTCCCCTCCCATCCTGGGCTGTGCCCCTCGCTGGGGTTTTGGGTGTGTTGCCCTGGCAAAAACTCAGGATTTGGCTCTGAAGTCCAGGAGCTCCACTGGCCCTTGAACCACCTCTTCAGTAGCAATCTCCAGCCACAGCTGGGGGAGGGAAGGACTCGGAATTTGGCCAGGAGAAGGTGGCAGAGTTGTGCCTGATCTCTGGGATGTGCTAAAAAGGGAATTTTATTTTGTGTAACCTCGGGAGGTTTGTGATGCAGATGGAGGTGGCTGCAGAGGAGCAGGTAGATCGAAGGAGCAGCTGTGTTCCTCTGGAAGGAGAGGATTCCCTCAGCAAACCCCAGCAAACCTCAACATGGTTGTGTCTGATTCAGGAGTTTATCACCAGGATAAACTGGTGCATCAGGCAGAGCCTTTTGTCTTTGCTTTTCCTTTGCCTTGGAGGTTTATTAGTCAAATTGGTAACTATTAGACTATTACTTTAGTGCTAATGACTTAGTAATAGCTTGCACTGGGATGTTGCAACTCCAAAACCTGCTGTATTTTATCAGAGAGGATGGATTTTCCCTGTGTATTATGGCTTCCTGAGCTTTCTGCCATTAGAGAATTCTTCACCTGCTGTAATATCCCATCCCAGCTCCTCTTGCAGTCACCCTCTGGACACTCTGCTTTCCATATTCCCTAAAAGTGCCTTCCTGGTGCTGCAGCCAGGCGTGACACACGGGGCTGTGAGCACCTCGGTGCCTTGCCAACAGTGAAAATAGACTTGTCATGTTTCGTTTGGTTTGGTTTCCAGCAGATGTATTCACAAATAACTTCATTTGATAGCAATGATGGGGAAAGAAAAGAAAATCATCCCCATGATTTTCTGAATGTTATCCAATGATCTATAAAGCTAGGCAGAAATTTAAAAAATAAAAAGGGAAAGAGAAAGGAGGAATTGTGAAGAGTTTGACAAGTGTGTCAGTGTTTCTTGAACACATTACAACACATAATTCAGTTGGCTTGGGTTCCTAAAGCACTTCAGTGCTGGCTCCTGAGTGCTGAGCTGGGCTGTGCTGCCTGTGTTCCTAACACGAGGGACACAGCAGCAACAAAATGCAGGAAAAATCAGGGAGCCTTTAATAGCACTCCTGGGTCAGGAGAGAGGATGTTTGAGGAGGCAGGGGTATGATCAGATCACTTTGGTTGTCCCTTCTGCTGCCAGAGCCACAAACCCCAGGGTTTACATGGCTCAGCCTGGTGGGATCTGCAAAATCCAGTGAGTCTGTGTGAATTTGCTTCTGGCCTGCTCCCACTGCAAATACGAATTTCCCAAGCATGCTGAACCCAGCAGGAGTGATGCAGGAGGAGTGCCAGCAAGCATCCCACAGTCCTGGTGCCTGGGCTGGAGCTCCTCTCCCTGCACTGCAGCTGCATTTGAAACCTGCTCAAGTGCTGCTGGCCACAGGCAGCCTCAGGCGTGCAGATCCAGGGTTCTGGGAGCAGCTGGGCCAAGCCATCCCTGCCTGCAGAGTCCCACTGGAGTGATGCTGCTGGTGGTTTGTAACCTGTAAAATCAGAGGTGCTTGGTCACTTCAGCCAAGCAGCTGCTGTTCAGTAGCCCCATCACACTGGATTTTGGTTTGCTCTTGTTTAAAAGGTGGATTTGTTTTGCTGGCAGGTGGTGTGAGGGAGCAGTGCCCAAGCAGAGGGGCTGTGTCACTGCAATTCTGGATAAGGCAGCAAGCAAGGAGGGGGAAAATACTAGCAAATAATAACAATAATACAAGCAGAATAATAAAAATAATGCCATAGGAAGATTTATTGCAAATTTCCTTCCTGTCCTGTGTCTGGTGACCAATTCTATGACACTTAGTTTGGCCACTAGGACTGGGGCTCTGAGATGGGACAAGGGACCTGGAGCTGGGTTGCTGGAGCACTCCAAGGAGCCTGGTGCCCCATCTGAGGGATCCTCTCCAGGTGCCTGGAAGCATAGTGTGAGGCTTTGTCTCTTGTTTAGAGAGCTTTGGCTTTTATAAGTTCAAAAATGAGATGGCAAATTGAATTTATTCATGAGCATGGAGGCTCTCTGGGGCTTCCTCTTTTTAATTCAGTAGACTTGCTTTAAGGGACTCTGTTTTAGCACAGAAAGGATGGAGTTGGTGCTTTCATCTTTCAAGCTCCCTTTACTGGTGTTCCCTCCCTTGCTCCCAACTCCTGCAGAGTCTGTCCCAGAGCAGAGATGTCCCTTTTTGTGGTTCCTATCCCTTTGTGTGTGGAATTTTGGGACAAGGCTCCACTCCCTGTGCAGGGGTTTGGGAGGATCCATGGCTGCAGCAAAGCTCAGCCAGGGCTCTCTCCAATGTTCTTTCTCCTTCCTCCCCATCCCCTTTGGGGCAGGAGCTGTCTGGGTGGGGCAACGCCTGCACACCTGGCTCTTGTCACGCTGTCACTGCCATCCCAGGATCAGGATAATGGTGCCACATGGAAGGAGCAGCTCTGCCTCCCACCCCCCTTCTTGCTCCCAGGGACCCCCGAGGGGTTTCCAAGCACTGACAAGAGCAGTCACAGACACGGGAACCTGTTAGTTGCTCTTTCATGGTTCAGCAGGCTCTGTTTCCACCTGGTGCTCTCTGGGGAGTCCCTGTGAGCTGCAAAAGGTGCAGTGGGCAGGGAAAACGAGGTGTTTTGTGGGATGTGGAGCATCTTTGTGCAGGATGAGGGTGTGCACTGGATTTGGGGGTTAAATATCCCCTCCCCAGGTTTTGGGAGATGCTCGTTTCCCTCCCTTTTTTGTTAGCATTGCTGTTAAAAAGTGAAGGTAGGGGAGACAGAGGCTCCCTCAGCCTGCAAGCACAGCTCGGGATGTCGGTGCTTTTGTCTCCTGTTTAACCCAACAAAGCACAGTGGGCTCACAACCTCACAGGTCTGCTCAGCTCTTGTATAAACCATGGAAATGAGGAGAATTCTGCCGTGGTTGAAGTTTGCTGTGAGCCGAATGTCAGCCTGGGTTTGTGCTCCCTCTGGGAGCATCGGGAGCCAGCAGGAGAAGGTGCAGCACTAAAATTCATTGCCTGCTGAGCTGGCTGTTGGCATGTGCACACTCCTCGTGCTCCCAGCAAGTCTCTGGGGCTGTAAAACCCTGTGGAAGGAGGTGATAAACCCCCCGAGAGTCTGGCAGAGCTGCACCTCCACAGCTGCTCTTGGTAATGGGACCTCCTGATGCACAGCGAGGTCTTTACTGGGAAGGTGCCATTGAAGGACAAAGTCTGATGATGTTAGGATCTTAATGTTTTACAGCTCCCCTGCCTTCGAACAATGCCTAAAAATACTAGTGTATGCAAATTATAAACTAATTTAGATGATGGAGCATGGGAATATTGCTCATACTCCCCAAGCATGGCATTTCCAATCATATCTTCGTTTCATTTTTAAGCAAAGAAATCATAATCTTGACATGTTTATTATTCAGTGCCTGCACCAATTATCTCTTTGGGTTCATTCTATAGTTCATAGAACTGATAGATTATGATCATGTTGTTAGGAGAATTGTGCAGTCATTATTCCTCCAGCTGGAGGAGAAGTTGAAAAACAATTTTAAAGAATGATTCTCCTTTGGATTGCTTTTGGAGTTCATGGAATAGGCAAGTTCCCATTACCAGGGGCCAGGAGCTGCAAGGTGCCTGCCACCAGTGGGTTTGAACTCTTGTGATCCAAACCCCATGTCTTGCAATGTTCATTTCCTCCAGCAAGCTCCAGTTGTAGTTATTATTTTTTTATGGGTTGGTATCAGAGAGATGAATGCCATTGGCTGCATGAGGGCTGCAACTCGGAATGATAATTTCCAGTTTAATTACAGTGCAGGGTGCTGGGGATGCACCAGTGGATACCTTTTGGGTTAGAAATTGAGACTTGAGGCTTTGCATCCAAATAACCCAGTGTGGAATTTTGTCTTGAAATCGGGTGAAGTGTGGCTCCCCCAAATTAACTATTGTCTTCTTTCAAGGTCCTTAATGAGACTCATGGGATTGCGACCCTCCCAAAGAAAATATTTGCAGGAGATGTTGCTAAAGGAGTCCTCTGGGAATCTGGGAGTTGAATGCTCCTGGGGGAGAGCTTTTCTTTGATCCCCAGAAGGAGCTCTCTAATCTCTTCCATAAACACACTTGGGCAGCTCCAGGGTGATTTGGCAGCTGGATGGATCATCCCCAGAGGACCACTCTGCCTCCCCGCTCCTCCCTTGCCCCAATTCTCCTCTCACACTATTGAATTTTCAAGTTACTTGACCAGAAGGCAGCAGAACCAGAAAAACAAATGTTTCATCAAGACATCATTCCCACACAAGGATTTTGCCTCCTTGGCTCTCCAGGGCTTTTCTTCCCCTCCTCATGTCCCAGCTGGTGTCAAGACATGAGCAAAGAGCCATCCCCAGTGCTTTGGCTGTGTCTGTGCTTATCCAGTTTGGGACTGGATGAAACCTCCTCTCCCCAGGCCTTTTTGCTTTGCCTTCTCCAAGTGGTCAATATCGACTGCTCGAGCAGAGCTATTTATTTAAGAATGCACCTTGTCAATATTTATGTAGCCTGCAGCTGGCTGAGTGTTCCAGAGCAGTGTGGGGAGTGATGGAGGGGCAGGGGGAGCTCTCCAGCTGGGAAGGGTTTGTGCTGGGGACGGAAGGAGCAGCCTTTGAGGGGCTTTGGTGATTTTCCTGTGCTTTGTGGTAGCAGTTTCCTCCCTGTGCTGCTCATACTTCCCTCCTCCTTCTCTGAAAAATCTTCCTTTCCTTCTTCATCCCCACTGTGAAGGGCTCAGATTTTCCTTTTGGGGAAGGAAGAGGACAATAATGTGCTTGCCATGAGACCCTCAGTTCCTTTTGGGAGCAGAACTTGCTCCGTTAATTACCTGTTTAAATTACATGGCCTGTAACAGAGAACCCTCAGTTAGGTTATTCAGGTGTTGCACACCCAGGGAAAAAGAGTGAATGTCCTTAATCCAAGCTCGTGTTTTAATATGAAACCTGTTTTCATATGCTGGGTAGAGGTGCCAAGAGTCCTTAAACTTTAGAGGAAAGATGGAGAAACTGGCATTATTATTTATTATTTTCCAACACCTTCCATCCCGAGCTCCTGGAGTTAACAGGCTCCCTGTAGCTTTCCACTGGCTGGGATTTGGTAGACGGATAAACACATTTCATTTCTTTAGAAAGGGGAAAGGTTGTTTACAAGTTTTAAACAGAATGGAAATGTTGTTTTCTGTCAGGACCATTTCATGAACAATAACAAAATAACGTTTAAAAAGCCTTTGAAGTGTCCCTTTCAAAAGCAAAGCTGAAGTGCTGGGGGGAATATTAAATGCCACAAACACAAGGTATTAACGTTTATTAATGAGCTAAGAGAAGAATAAAATGCAACTGAAAGCAGAAATTCATGCCTGACACCAAAACCTTTGTGAAGGCTCTGCCACATCTCCACAGGAGAGGGTTATATCTTTATTTTAAAACAAATAAAGCCACAAAATGTGCCTTTGGAGGAAAATCAGCCATGGGCCTTCCAGATTTACACTGATGTTGTATTAATGGGGGTCAGGGGAAGACCCTTCTGGGTAGGAAACACTCAAAGAGTTCTCTCTGAGGTTCTTGTATCTTCCTTAAGCAATGTGACATGGATGCACTTAAGTGCTGCTAGTTCTGCTTGACAGTGCTTTTCTCAAAGTGTGCTTGACTTTTTAAATATTAGACAGTGGCCAGGGTATTATTTTTGGTTAATTCTCCTTTTCCTTTTAATTGTTGTAGCAAGGATACAAAAAGCTTTTAAAATCAGATCCTCTGATGAGTCAGAGCAAGATTTGGTGTTCTGAAGAGCAGCTCCAAGGAGAACACAGGACATATTTCCAATTCATGGCCAAACCCATTACAAAATAAAAATATTTCCAAGTGCCAGAGGAGGGAGCCAGCAAAACACAGGAAATCAGATCATTTCTGCCTTTTAAATGTCTCTTTTCCTAATGAAATCAGAAGAAATTGAGTGGAGCAGCACTAAACCTTGCTGTCAGTTGAGAAAGAGTTGATAAAGTGGTGTCAGTGTGTGATGGATGAGCTGGGAGCACTCTCTTTAAAAATCAGAAGTTTGTGGCTCTGGGAGGACCAGGCTTTCTCCTTTCCGCCCTGCCCACCTGCTCCTGTCTATTTTTTGCAATAATCTCAGAGATTATTTTGGCCTTTTCCTGCTCTTGCCACACAGAGCTATGCATGGGGATAGCTTGGGAATTTATGCCTGTCCAGGCTTGTCACTGCTCTCCCCACAAACAGAGATGATTTTTGGTGATGGGCTCTGGGATGGGCCATGATAATTCATGGCCTCACAGAATGGTTTGGGTTGGAAATGACCTTAAATCTCCTCTCATTCCAGCCCTTGCCATGAGAAGGGACACCTTCCACTAGCCCAGGTTGCTCTAAACCCAACCAACCTGGCCTTGGGCACTTCCAGAGGTCAGCATACACATTCTCCCTGGAAAAATGGAATGATCTGCCCAGAGAGGTGGTGGAGTCACCATCCCTGGAAGTGTTTAAAAGAAGACTGGATGTGCGCTCGGTGCCATGGTCTAGTTAGGGTGTTAGGGCTGGGTTGAACTCAATGATCTTGAAGGTCTTTTCCAACCTTGTCATTCTATGAATTCTTTGAATTTTGTGAAAAATAAACAATAACAGGGATAGTCCCAGTTCCCGGGGATCACATGGGAGATGTGCTGGAGTGCAGCTCATTGCTTCCATGGGGAATGTGGGGACCATGGTGCTGCCTGGAAAAGCTGGGGGAGGCAGGGAAAAGGACATCTGTGATGTGCTGGAGGCGTCTGCACCCCACAGCGCTGTGTCAGAGGAAACAGGAGGGATGGAGAGAGCTGCGCTCTGCCCTGGGCAATGCAGGCGAGCTGGGTGACCCCAAACATTCCATGCAGCCCCAAAACTCCCCTCCAGCACCTGGGAGCTGCCAGTGCAGCTCAGTTTTGGGCCTTGCCTTTTGGTTTGCGTGCGCTCTGCCACTCCACAGATTCCCATTCCCCATCGCCTTGCAAAATGCCTGCGCTGCATATGAAATGGAGGAGATAAAATTACAGAGAATTGGCCGGGCTCTGTGCAATATATAACATACCAGATGGTCCTACAGGATGCCTCTGAAATATCTGTGCAATAGCATTTTAAGAAACTGATATAACTGATCAGGCAGCATATGGAAAAGACTTTCTGTGCTGTGTGAGGGTGCGGTGCCCCCTCTCCCCACACCTGCTCTGCCTCCCCAAATTAGGGGTGCCACGCAACAACGAGCATCTCCTGTTTTCAATGGGAGGTGTTCCCATCACACATCTGGGACAGGGTCCTGCAGCTGGGAGAGCAGCATTCCACCATGATTCTATTAGGGTAAAAAAGAGATAAAGTTGTTGTCATTAAAGGGCAGAGTGAGAACACAGTGGTTTGGTGGCTTCTTCACAGCAACAGCCTCCAGGATGGCCTTTTCCATGCAGTATCCCAAGGATGGGGCTATTTGCACAGTTTGTGACCTCCCAGCCTCCTTCCTGCTGCTCTGCTGTAAATGGGGTTTTGGCCACATATTTCCCACCTCCCTGTGCCTTAAGTGAGGGCACTGAGTTTGTGGGAGCAGACAGACCTCCAGAATGCTCCTGCTGGAAGGGAATGAGCACCTCCCTCATCCCTGGGCAGCAGCACAAGCCCTAGGTCTCCAGCTGGAGTTTTGTCCCTGCTCTCCATCCTTTGAGCCCCCCCAGTCCATCCAATTTCAGATGCACATTGTGTGCTCATCTTGCCCATGGTGTCCCTGTGCACATCCAAAGCCTCTCCTGCCTGTTTGCTATTCCCTGCTGCCCCTCTGCCTGGCCTCACATGTGGGCTGACCCCTCTGTCAAACAGAGAGGACAATATTTCCTCTCCACAAGGCTCGCCTCATATTCTTTGAGGTACTTCGGGGTCAGGGGATGAAAGGCTCCTTGCTGCTTCTGCAATGAGTCCAAGTCGAGCTAAGAATAGATCTATAAACAAGCCAGCAGGGAAGGCTTCCCTGGGGAACCTCTCAGGACTCTTGGAGAATGTCATTGCTGGAGTCACTGTCACAGGAGACGTGGACCCTGCTGAGCCCTTGCTCTGAGGGGTTCCTGCCTTTCCTGTGTGGGGGGTGGCTCTGAGCAAATCCTCTCCCACGCTGCAGATTGCTTTTGGTGCCGAGGAGAAGCACTGGGGTTAGACACCCCAAAGCTGGGGCAGGAGAGGGAATATTGCCTCCCATGGCTGCAGGAGCTGTGGTGGGGGATGTTGCAGGATGCAGCTGGTGGGTTCTTGTTGGGATCTGGAGTGATGGAACCAATTTTACTCCCAAACCTGCCCCCTGGGTGTCCTGAGAGAGGGGTAAGGGCTGGGATGAGCTGCAGGGCTGGGATTTTCATTGGCACGTGAGATGCTCTGGCAGGAGCACACTTGGTTGCTACCCACGCTCGTGCAGGGAGGTATTTCGAGCTGTCAGTCTGGCGTGGTGTCTGTCTGTCCACCCACCCAGGCATCTATAAAAATCCAGGCTGGATTAAATGTCTGTCAGAGCCCTGCTGCTGCAGCCAGAGCTCCTGATGCTGATTGTCCTGGAACCCCAGGTCGAGGTGGAGAGGGTCAGGACTGGAGTGTGAAATGTGCAGTTTGATCAGCTTGATCCCTGTTTCTGGAGTAATCTACATAAAAGCTGGGAGTGGGAATCTTGCAGAAAACAGACTTCCCTCCTTTGTCTTTCCCGACTCTGTCCTCTGTTGTCTTGACGGCTTCTGCGTGGCTGCTGTGTTGCTCTTTAATCTGGAGCCCTCTGTTCTTACCTGAGCTACAGAGGCTTGATGAGGAAAGCCACTGAACTCAGAGAAAAATGAAAAGGAGCAAAGCTTAAAAAAATGTTTTCTTTCTCATTCTTAAAAAAAAAAAGAAAAAGAAGAAGAGAAAACCCAACCCCCAGAATCGCACAGCCAGTGAGCGATGCCTGAATTCATCCTTGAACCGTCTCCTGCTTATGGATCAGGGATGCATCATTTCTGCCCTGTTTTCTTTCTTTTCCCCCCCGCCTCTTTTCCTGACATTCAGTCATTTTGATCAAAGCCTGGCAAACAAAATTTCTGCTTTCAACCCATTGACTGGGAGAAGGGAATCCTGCCTGGGTCCTGGCGAGAGCATCTTTGGAGAGGGTGGGATGGGGAGCCTGGAACAGTGGGGCATGAGGGGATGGGGGGCGGCACAGAAGGAACTTGATGCCTGTGTGGAGATAATGTTTTGTATATGACAATAATGGATAATTACTGTGATCAAAGACCTGTGTGAGGGTATCTTGTGTTTCATTGCTCCTGGCGCTGGCCCATCCTCCTGACGGCGGAGAAGGGGAGATAACTCCCTCGCTGTCATTCCCCACCATCCTCCTTCCCATGGGGATTCCTCCCAGGAGATGGGATGCTTCAGAGGGTGGTGGTGTTTTGGGGTGTGGCTGGGAGCACCTGGGGATTCACAGGGGCCAGGCTCTTCTCAGAGAATTGCCCCCAGAGAGGGCAACGAGCACAAATAAAGTGCATTAAATTCTCTTTAAATGTAAGAAAATCTGTTTTAGGGAAGTGGTGCTCCAGCACTGGAATGGGCTGTCCAGGGATACTGTGGGTTCCTGACCTCGTGGTGCTGCCACATTTTCCAGTGCTCACACAACATCTTTGGAGGTGCCTCATCCAGCATGCCGTGGGTAATGATTCTTGACGGGAATTAGGACCCTGTCCATCTGGCCCCGTTCTGCCATCTAACAAGAGGAGATAAGTGCACTTAACAACACACCAGCTCTTGTTCAGGCCCCTTCTTCCCAAGGCAGAATCAATAGCAGGTCTCTACAGCTTTTAAAGACTTAGATCCTATCTTTTCATCTCTCTCTCACTCATTTTTCCCAAGCAGCATGCGCATGATTTCTCTTTTTTTTCACGCTGCGGAAATTTTCCCATTCCACCTTTCATCTGCACCCGCGTGGCGCCAGCCCAACCAGGGCTGCAGCTTGCACTCCAGATAAGAAACCACACCATACCTGGGTTCCCTGATCCCCATCTCCCCCTCTCTCCTGGTTAGGAGCTCTAATTTATTTTCAAAGTGCTATACAAACACTAATTAATCCCCCCAGCAACCCGCTGGGGGAGGTGATGCATCGCTGCTTGCCCTCAGCTACTGATGCCAGCACCCTCATTTCTTCCCTGCTTGCTGGGTGTGCCCGCCCTGGTTTGCAGCAGTGGGACACTCTCCCCACGGAAGGGTAGCAGGACAGTTGGTGTCTGTGTCACAATGGTTGGGGACCTGCATGGGAAGAGCCTGAGTGATGGCACTGCAAGCCAGGACCTTCAAGAGGTGAGCAGTGCTGCTTGCTCTGTCTCCTCCCAGCCCCAGCCTGCTTCTCCCTTGGCTTTTCTTGCTCATTTACTTGCCTTGTGTCCAGCTTAATTCTTTTCTTTGCCTTCCCCCTGGGTCTGGGTGGATGCTGCTGGCCCAGCGTGGGGTAACTCGTGGTGTTTGCCCTTGGATGAAGAAGTGCTTGGGGAGGATGGTCCTTGTGCTCTCCCTGCAGAGCTTGGGATGGTTGGTGCTCGATTCACAAAATCACAGGATGGTTTGGGTTGGTATCTATGGGCAGGGACACTTCCCACTAACCAGGTTGCTCCAAGCCCCATCCAGGTTGTTTATTCCTGCAGGAGCTCTGAGTTCAGAGAGCCTTTTTTGAAAAAGAAAAAGAAAAAGAAAAAGAAAAAGAAAAAGAAAAAGAAAAAGAAAAAGAAAAAGAAAAAGAAAAAGAAAAAGAAAAAGAAAAAGAAAAAGAAAAAGAAAAAGAAAAAGAAAAAGAAAAAGAAAAAGGAAAAAGAAAAAAGCTAGGGTTTTTTTTCTCTCCTTGCACGAAATGCAAATCAATAGCTGTTGTATTCGCATTCTAACAAGATGTCAAGGAGAAAAGGGTAGCCTTTCATTCAGCAGAGCACACACACACACCCCGAGGGAGGGGACAGGAAGGAGGGAGTGCGGCAGGAGGAGGTTGGGGAGGGCTGCCTGGGGCGGGCGCTGCGGAGAGGGCACGGGGGTGAAACCCACAGGAACGGCTGCTTTGGGAGATTTCTGTTTCCTTGGAGCTCTCTGCTCCCCTTCCTGCTCATCCCAGAGCTCCTGCTCCCCATCCTGCCCACCTCAGCATCCCTTTCACCCAAACCTTTCTGCTCCCCATCGTGCCCATCTCAGTATCCCTTTCATCCAAACCTTTCTGCTCCCCATTCTGCCCATGCCAACCAATCTGCTCCCCATCCAGACTCTCCTGCTCCCCTTCTTACCCATTCCAGCACTCCCACTTTGCTTCCCTACACCTCCCAGTGTGAGCAGGCATCACTCGGGCTCCTTGCAAAGTCAGAGTTCTGCAGAGAGGTGCAGAGGTCCCAGGACCTCTGGGTGGGATGGTCCTTGGGGGTGTGTGCACAGCTTGTGGGATGATGGGGTTGGGAAGGATGGTCCTCAGGACGTGGAGGAACAGAGAGACAGAGCTCTGTGAATTTGTGATCTGTGGCATGAGGTGATGCAGGACTCTGTGGGGATCACCTCTGGCAGATGGGATCAGCCCCGTGGAGGCTGCTCTGGTGATGGAGCACCCGTGGTGGGAGCAGGGATGCTCCTCACTCTGTGCTGCTCTGCCCCCTCTCCCCAGCTGTGCCAGCAGAGGAAACCTCTGCTTCACTGAAAACGTGTTATTTCCCCCAGAGACTACTCTGGTCCCAGATGTGAATATGCATTGAGACAGCTGGGGAAAAAAACCTCTGGAAATACACACAAAAATCATGTCTAAATGTGCCCAGCGGACCAGAATGTCTCCTCTCCGATCGAGGCTGCCTGTCAAATTTAAATATGCATTTTAGATTCTCTGCTTGATATCAGAAAGCAAACAACCCCAAATATCCCAGAAAAGCTCCACCAGCTAAATACATATTTATACACCTTTTTATTATGTGTCTTGAAAATCAAACAAATGAAACAGGCCAGTGCCTGCTCGGTCCTGCAGAGCTGGTGAGCAGTGAGGGATTTGTTTGGCTGATCAAAGCACATTTGTTCCCATTTTGCAGATGGGAAGGTAAAGGCAGAGAGGTACCAAAGGTCTGCTCCAGGGTCAACCTCAGAGCTGTGTTTGGCAATTCGGGTGCCAGCCTAATTGGCCAAAATATATGCAAAGAGAGCAGCTCAGTGTGTGTTGGATTTGGGTAATAATCACTGCCAGGTGGAAAATAAAAAACAAAAACAAAAAAAACCACAAACAAAAACAAAACAAAACAAAACAACAAACAAAAAAACCAAACCAAAACAAAACAAAACAAAACAAACCCGAAACAACAACAACAACAGCAAAAAAACACAAAAAACCCCAAAAAAAACCAAAACCACAAAAAAAGACCCAAAAAAAGCAAATGGGAAAACTATGGTGAGAGGAAAGAAAAGTAAGAATGTGTTGTTTTGAAACTTACCCAAATATAGCTTTTCAACTCAGAGTTTGGAAGCAGAGCAACATGTTTGTTCTGAGTCCATCAAACATTTCTGTTAATTAGAAATTATTTCTTTGTTCATTTCCCTTAGTTCTTCCAGGATAACTTGATTTCTTTTTGCCTTGGGCAGATTTAGAGCCCGCTGTGTGGATTTGGAGAAGGAGCTGCAGCCACAGGGTTCAGCTGAGCCCCAAAGCAGCTCCGTTTCCCCTGGGGACAGATGTCCCTGTCCTGGGCTGGCCAGGAAGGATGCAGCCACATGCCTGGCAGCCCTGGGAAATCCCAAATGTCTCTTTGCAGCTGTTTTCCCAAAATACTTGTGAAGCAAAGGATAAATTTGCTTGGTGTCATCTGTTGGGGTGAAATTTAGAGGGAAATTCAGGACAGAAATATCCCTGTCCTCATCCCAGGCTGAGGGAGACACTCTGCTCACTAGTTTTTGCTCCATGTGATGGTTTAGCTCTTTTAGATGTTAAACGACATAACTTTAATATAAGATAACTTTAATTAAGGGAATTAAATCTTTAGTTATGTTTTCTTTGATGCAGGAGATGGGATGCCTTCAGCAGATAATGTGGGAATATGGTTGAATTAAAAGCTTTTAAAACTTGTGGTTTATTCATGCACAGTAGAAAATGAAGAAGGATTAATGGCTAAAAGCAAGAGGAAGCTTTTCCTAGCAGTGTGTGCTTGGCTCCAATCCCTCTCTGGGTGAGGAAACCCTTTCCAGAGCACAAGGAACATGGCTTTGTGCACCAAACCCACTATTCTTGCTCCTCCCAGTGCTGCCATGTATGGAAATAATGCCAGATAAGAGGGATGTGCATGGATGGGGATGTGGTGGTATCAAGTTGTAACAGGTGAAAGAAATGGGGAAAAAACACCAGAGAGGAGGGAATGATCAGGGGTTTGTGGCTGGATTTGGGTGCCAGGAGAGCTCTGGTCCCAGCTCTGTGGCAGGTTTTGGGAACTGGTGTTTGTGGATCCATCATTCTCCCAGGAGTCCTGCACCCCCAGTGCAGAGGGTCTCTTAGCCACGTGCTCCTTGAGATGATGGTTTAATGCAAAAAGGAGTATTAAGGGAAAATAATCCAGGAAAATGGGAATCCAGGATGGTGAGAACAGAGACTAAGTCGAGGAGCAGGTGAAACCCTGGGATGTGGGATGTGGAGGAGTGTGTGGCCACTGGTGACAGAAACCTGTGGTGAGTAAGCTAAAAGTGTTGGGCTGAAAGTTCTCTTGGGCTGGCCAGGAACTCAAAAAGAGACCTCTAATCCTGAGTTAGTGGGGAAATAGATGGTTTGAGAAAAACTGAAGGTTTTGGGTATTTTTCCCCTTTTGGCAATGCAGCAAACTCAAGCCCTGACTGGTGAATGCCTTGGTCTGGAGGTGGCTATGGGAGGGGGACATGGCAGGAGCAGCTGTCCAAGCTGCACTGGGGACACTCGGAGCTCAGCAGAGCTGTGGGAACATGCCAGAGAGGGCGATCTGGGGGTAAGGAGGGAAATTCTGGCATCCTGGAAGGAAAGAAGAGCCTGGGGAAAACTCCTTGATATGGGACGGTATGGGGTAGGGGGTCTGCAGGAGTAGGTACCCTGAGCTCAGTGTCTTTTTGGGGCTCTGTGAGCTGCTGAAGGGAACAAAAAACAAGTCTCCAGTTGGGATGCACAGGGAAGATTGCTGCTTGGTTTCTGAGATGTTGTCTGAGAAACACCCACTCATGCTAAAAAGCTTGGATTGCTCCCTGGTTTGCCTCAGCAGTAGGAAAAGCTGCTGCTGCCTTCCCGGTGAAGGGAGCAGAGGGCACAGTGAGCCAAGGGGCTGAAGCCCGGGGCTGCCCCACCAGCCAGCTCCAGTCTGGGGAAGAAAAAATTTCTCCTTTGCAGGCGGCTGGTGCACGAGGAGCCGGTGCGACCGTGCCCGGGTCGGTGCAGGGCTGTTCCCTGTATTCCGGGGCTGCTCCCTGCATCCCGGGGCTGCTCCCTGCATTCCAGAGCTGCTCTCCCCATCCCGGGGCTGTTCCTGCATCCCAGAGCTGCTCCCCGCATCCCAGAGCTGTTCCTGCATCCCGGGGCTGCTCTCTCCATCCCAGAGCTGCTCCCTCCATCCGAGGGCTGCTCCCTGCATCCAAAAGCTGCTCTCTCCATCCCGGGGCTGTTTTCTGCATCCCAGAGCTGCTCCCTCCGTCCCAGAGCTGCTCCATCCATCCCAGAGCTGCTCCCTGCATCCCGGGCACCAGTTGGTGCCGGGAGGGATGCTCGGGGGGTCGATGCCTGCATTTAACTCCCTGGTTGCGGAGTGAAACCCGCAGGAGAGCGGGTGTGCGTGTGTCAGTCAGCATCCTGAGCCAATGGGTGCTCGGTAGGAGGTCTGCGCTCCCGGTGCACGCACGGAGCCCGGTGCTCCTTCTGCCAGTTGTGTGCGAGCGTGTGTGCGTGTGCAAAGGGAGGTCAGGCACACTGACTGCCTGCTCCCGTCTCTCCCCCTCTCTCCAGCTCGCTAACTCCGTCTCCCTCCCTCTGCAAACATTGGATTTAAACCTGCTCAGAATTCAGCGCAGACGGAAAGCAGCGGCGGCAGCAGCAAGCAGCAAGCAGCGCAGCCGCTCGCCTAGCGCAGCTCCAAGATGAACCATCCTGCCTGCTGGATCGTCTTCACGGCCACCACTGCCCTGCTTTTCATCCCAGGTAGCGCAGGAAGCTTTTTCCCCAGGGGATGGAGGGCAGGGGCTCACAGGGTGGGAGAGCCGAGCGGGGTGTTAGAGCAGGGGAGCCGGCTCCGCGCACATTGCGCACAACGCGCACATGCAGGCGGGCAGGCAGCGAGTTGCTCTGCAGCGGGGGATCGCCCAGGGCTCCCAGTGAGGGGCTCCCGAGCCGTGCTGGACCTCCAGCAGGCACCGAGCCGCCGGTACCTAGCGGTGCCGGCACCTGCAGGGGCGGCTGGCCGGGATCGCGCAGCAGCCCCCGAGCCGGGCAGGCTCTGTCCCCTCGGGCAACCTCCAAACGATGGGCTCATGCAGTTTTTCCCGTTCAGAGTTGGGCACCCTCCCTCTTCTG
The DNA here is from genome assembly GCF_029582105.1 of Oenanthe melanoleuca. Taxonomy (NCBI): domain Eukaryota; kingdom Metazoa; phylum Chordata; class Aves; order Passeriformes; family Muscicapidae; genus Oenanthe; species Oenanthe melanoleuca. Next base: position 7,019,434 of record NC_079357.1, on the reverse strand, counting down.
AGAGCTGTCATGCTATTCCCTGTGCTCCTTTCATCCGTGCTTCCCTGATTCCTGCCAGGCAAACTCGGTGCTTCCCCTCTCTCCCTTTTACAAAGTGAAAACGAACCCCCCGCCCCAACCAGGCGCTCGGGGAGGCCGTGCCGGTGCCGCAACCTCGGTGAACTGAGCGGGTGGCTCCCGAAATGTGGGTTGGCTTCGTCCCCACGGCTTGCCAAGGGGAGATGCTGGGTTTGGACCCAGCGCTGGCTCCGTGCTGGTGCTCGCGGGGCAGCGAGGGCTGCATCCAGCAAGGGTGATGGGGGTGAACAGCAGGGCTGAGCGCCGAGGGGAGGAAGTCACCGGTTTATTTTTGATGATGATGTGCACTTTTAGCAGCTGGGCAGATTATCATCCCTGTGCAAGCTGATGAGCACTGGGTGTCGAGGCTCGGATCCGATCTCAACCCAACCTGCGTTTTTCATGACTGCCGGGGAGAATTCTGTTGGACTCGGGAGGGCAGGGAGAGGCACGGTTGTGATTTCAGCAGCTGCCCGCGGTTCGGTTGCAGCGCTTTGCTGGGCAGGGTTGGTGTGTGTGGCAGGGGAGAGGTGGCTCGTGTCACAGCTGGAGAGCAGCTCTGTTCAGCAGTGCTGAACACGAGGGTTCCTGGGTTAAAACTTGCTTGTGGAGGCTTGTGCCATGGGACCAGACACATCCTGGGGTCCTGTGGAGCTGTCACAGTGCAAACTGAGCAGATCAGTGGGTATGAGACCCCTGGAATGGGCTGGTGGGATGGCAGAGTGGGATGTGCATCAGCACTGGGGTCAGCGCTGTCCCCTGGGCTGAGCTTTGGCTGTTGGGGAGCAGTGATGGAGAGCCCTTGAGAGCAGAGCCTCGAGCTCCTCAGCAGCACCAGAGACCAAAATGGTGCATCTGTAGTTTTGCACGTGAGCATGAGGGAGCCATGGCTGTGTGAGCTACCTGACTTTGTGCATGTGAAGGGTTTTTTTTTTTGAAAATAGGCCTTCAGCAGGACAGGGTGGATGTGCCTGGTGTGAAGGCAGGTGTGCCTCAGCAAGGCTGAGCAGAGCATTGGCTCTTTCACCCTCTTCTCTTGCTGGATGAGGTTCTGTGGGTTGGAATTGCAGAGAAATGGATGGAAGCAGCTGTGTGGGCCAAATGGGAGGATGTGTGGTACTTGACGGGCTGTCATCAAGATGTCCTCAAGCTGCAGGAGCTGGCAGAAACCTGACAGAGCACGTTTGCTCTTTGCCAGTGCCCTGCTTCAGTTTCCTCAGGATGTGACTGTTCGGGCCAGGGCCAAGGCCAAGCCAAGGCCTAGGCTGGCTCTGGCCTCCGTGTGTGGCAGGGAAGGAAAAGGCCCCTGCATTTAAGCCCCTGGGAACTTGGGAGAGGCTTCTTGATCTGTGCTTATGTGGTTGTAGCTTTCCCTTCTTATTTCTATTAAGCAGCAATATCTGCTTTGGCTTTGGATGTCCCCTGAGCTAAACCAGCCCTGGACTTTGCCTGGCTGGGCTCAGCCCTTAATCCATCAAGCCAAACCGTTCTCCATCAGAGGAAGGGAAATGCTCTGGGCTGCTCGGTGCTTTGCCTTCCTGCCCTGGATTTAAACATCTCCAATCCTTTTTATTTGTGCCGGGCTTGCAGAGGTTGGATGTTTTCCCTCCCTGCCCAGCCTGTCTCAACAGTGACTTCAGTCATGGTTTCACTGCCGTGGGCTGGAGCACAAGTCATGTTGGCAAAGTCACGGATGGCAGAGGGAAGGCGAATGGTCCCTGCTGTCCTTTGGAGCCTGCACCTTCCCAAAGTGTTTTTTTTTTTTTTTTTTTTTTTTTTCTGTTTATTATTTGCAGGCATAATCTCAAGGGTTTATGCAGGTGACGCTCCCCTGGGATATGCAGAGGCTGTTTCTGAAGTGCAAACTCTTTCCCTTTCCGTTTTTATCTGAATCCTGCAGGAGTTTCACACGGGGTGGTTAAAGTGAGAAGGGAGCCTGCTTTTAGAAGGTGTAATTAGAGTGAAGGGAAACATCACAACTTGAAAGCTCCTGCAGAAAATAGCATCGCAAAGTTATTATTAGCTGTAATAGCTTATTTGCCAGTTTTTCCTCTTTCTTCTGCTCCCACCTCTATCCTTTCCCCCTCCTCTTATTTTTGTTAGGAAAGATGCATTTTTCCCATTGGGTCTCGTGTCATCTCCTTGCCAATTTACTCTCATAGAATCTAAAGACATGAAAGGTTAATGCAATAATGAAACCCTGACCCTTCTGGTCATGGAGAGCTTCTTACTCTGCAGCTTTTTATTTCTTTGTAAGACAAGTTTCTATCTAAAATAATTTCGAAGGCTTAATGCTGTTGTCATCTGGAGCCTTGGGGGAGATGTGTTCCTGGACATGGGTTGCTCTCTGAGGTGGGAAGGATGCTGAGGGTTTTTAATGAGTCCAGCACTGCAGGATAGGGAGGTGAGTGGATAATTTAATTGTCAAGCTGTTGGCAAATACTTTGAACTGCTGGGCATTGTGGGTGCTGCTGTTTTGAGATGAGGGTGGGCTGTGATGGAGAATGAATTTGGGGCAGGGGGGAGTCTATTCATCTGAGCTGCAGTTACAGGGTGACATTATAGCTCTACAGGTGGCAAAAATCAATGCTCATCAGCCTCTTCAGACATTTATATCGCTGTCTTTGCAGGCTGGGGGAAATTACTTGTCATGGCAGTGGTCAGAAAATCTGGCAGTACAGGGGGAGATGGGCAATCCTGCTTCTCACTGCTCCAGGGCACTGGGATCAAGGTGAAGTTTGTAGAGCTTGGGGTGTCCCCCAGTGGTCCACTGTCACCCTGCTTTCCGCATCTCCCAGAGACTCAGTGTGACTTCATCCTTGCTGGGGCAGCCTGGCTTTGGTGGTGGTTGTAAAACCCATCTAAATTTACAAAACAGACATTGCAGGCATTAAAAACACCTTCCCATCCCTTTCTAAAGAGGTCCTTGCTGCAGGAGCATGCTTTTCCCACTGCCTGTGACATGACTGTCATCTCTCTCTGGTGGGGAATGCCAGGCTGGTGGAGGGCTGCTGATCCCTGCGACTAAGCCTGAGAATAAGTACCTGGAGCACATTAGTTCTGCTTTAGTGTCATTTCAATATGAGCAAGAGGGGCTTAAAGGGATTTTCTGTGCTCTCCCAAAGGCTGGGGATAGGTGTGGATAAGGCACTGCAACCATCAGTTTTCCAGGAATCAGGGAAACTGGGGAAGATGTCCTGGCAGGATGGGGTGTGAGCCCAAAAACACAGTCTGGTCTTCCTCTGCCTCTCCCTGCCTGTAGTTTCCCTGTCAGAGGGTGATTTCTCCATCTCCTGGCTCCCAGTACGGGGAGAAGGTTGGTGCTGGCCTCTTAGAGGATGTTTTAATTCTGCTGGGGAGGAGCAGCACTCGCTGTCATTCCCAAATGAGGTGGGGACGGAGCGTGACAGGAGAGGAGGCACCCACAGCTCCTGCTCCATGCAAATCCCCCAGTGCCAGCTCCCAGAGCAATTTACCCTGGGGGCTATGCGTTTTGGGGCTGGTGGCTCTGGCAGCTGCCTTTCAGGATGCCCCAAAAGTGCTGAACCTTGCTGTGTGTTTTCCAGCAGCTTCTCTTTGACAGCGTCTCCTTTGTGCATTCTGTGGCTGCCGACGGCCGGGTGGAGGAGCTTTTGCTGGTGCGAATCCCTGTGAAAAACTGAAAAGGGAGAGATGTTTCAAAGGCACCGATGGGAGCTCTGTGCCTTAACTGGTGCCTTTGAAAATCTTCTCCAAAGGCTTGAATATTTGGTTATGGTGAATTTTGAGCTGCATAAACAGCTGTGTTCATATTTTACACTTGAAAATGAAATTCAGAGTTTGTGCTTTGCTTGATGAGAAACCAAAGTCACTGAGTGGAGCTATCAGGGTGCTGTGATGAGCCCCAAAAGGTTTGGGGGGGAACAGGGTACCCAGGAGGATCCTTCTGCTGCAGTCAGGTGGGGATAGAGGAAAACTTGTTGGTTTTTATCTGTAATCTCCTTCATGACCCTGGGGTCACCCTCAGCTTTGCAGCTCTGCCTTTGCCCAGTTAGGCAAAGCTGGGCACTGATCCTGAACCCTTCTTACATTACGAGCATCCCCTGAGATGCTCTCAGCTGCTGGCATGTGCAGGATGGGGAGTGATTTCAGCTGTCACGCTCCTCCTTTTTGTTTAAACTTAAAAATAATAACAGCTTTGCTGCAAATCTCCTTGCCTCCCAGTCATCCTCCCCTAATGAAGGCACGGTACTTATAATTACCAACGCAGCAACAGCACATAACAGAGGTGGCTTTGACACTTGCTGCTCCGTGGGTGGGTTTTTCCAGGGAGCTCCTCTTAGTTTCATGCTTAGAGGGAAGAAACACTCTCCTGCCTGCTTCTCCAAAGCTCTGGGATTGCGTTTCCACCCTCTGTGGATGACCAGGCAAGGGGGTTTGTCTGCTGGGAGTGGCAGGGGAGGCGTCACCCTTGTGAAAGGATGGACAGCAAGCCCAGGTGTGGGGTCTGGCTGAGTTGGAGGTGGGGGATTCTCCCCTTAGTCCCAGCTTAGATTCAGACAGTGTGGGGTGGCTGAGGGCAGTGGTTTGGGACACTCAGGTACTGCAGGGACACATCAGTGTCAAGAGCCATCCCCTGGGGAGGAGCTGCTTTTGGGAAGTTGAACCTGTTGTCTGCCTGTGCGGCAGAGTCATGTGCGCCAGGGACACGTGTGAGATGAGGCAAGGAAAGGGGAAAAAGAGGAGATATTTTTAGGTTTACTTTTCTGTGAATTCAGCGCTAGTGAAAAGTGCTGGATTGACTGCTCTGGAGACTGAAACAGGCTGCAAAGTGCAGGAAAGCTTCCCTGTGAGCTCTGCACTTCAGAATGGGATGCTGGGACAGGATCTCATCAGCTCAGACTGCCTGGACAGCAAAGCCATGGGGGATGTCTGCAGTGGTGAGCAGAGCTGGTGCACTCTTGGGGTTTTCCAGTGGATATGGGATTCCCAGGAGGGCAGCTGGAGTTACCTGTGCTCCACATCGCTTTGTCCTATGTGATTCACCCCATGGATTGCTCCTCCTGGCTCCTCAGCCACAGGAGGACCAGCTGACCCTGCAGCAGGAGGGATTGGGCTTCCTTCTGGTGCTGCCTTTTCCACTAACCAAGCTTCCCAGGAATGTGTACTCCCATGCTTCTTGCAGAGGATGGAAGAAGAGGTGTTCACATGGGGCTGTGGCCCTCAGAGCAGCTACAAACTGGTGAGACTGGGCTGAGCCAGCCTGTGCCCCACGTGTTTTCTGAGCAGTGCCCCCCTGCTCTCCCCCTGCCAGCCCTTAGCCTCCTCTCTCCCAACTGTTTACTTCTGGCTTTTGTTTCCTGGACTTGTTGCTATGCATGCAGCATGTGGAAGGAGCTCCAGCGAATATAGGCCACACTTTGATTGTTCAGCAAGCTGGAAAATGATGATTATAATTTTTGACAGAAGGGAAGAAGGGGGAAGGAGATCTCTGGGTTTTCAAATCTGCTCTGTCATAAGCAAGACCTTGCAAGGGCCTTCTGATGACTTCTCCCGCCCCAAAGGAAATGGAGTTTGCATAGCAAGAGGGGTTAGAGGAAAAATTCCTCTCTCTACAAGGACAAAGTGGCACTTCTTTCACCATCCTTTCACTTCGTGTGGCGGTGCTGTCACAGAGCATCAGCCAAATGTGGTTGGTGTTGGCCAGTAATTGACTGGGAAGTGTCTGAGAAAAACCTGGATGCTGCTAAAAAATCCTCCTTCCTGTTAGAGCAGCACATGGGGTTCATCTCTCGGGATGCAGAGGTGCTGGCACAGCAGTTCCTGCAGCGCCAGCCCCAGGGGACATGGGCATTGACATCTTTAAAGCCAACCTGGAACTGTCTGGAAGCTCCAAAGACCCCATAGACTTAGACCCCATAGACCCCAGAGATTTCTCCAAGAGGGGCAGCTCCATTTGGGGCCACACCAGCATTGGATTTGCCTTATCACAGTCCAGGGTGGCAGCAGAGCCCATGGAGATGTTGGCTGCTCCCACTGTGCCCCTTCCCTCACTGCTCTGTTGGCATTGGCTGCGCAGTCATCAAAGGATCTCCCCATTTATTTATTTTATTTAATAGCATTGGCTAATTTCCACTTTAATTTTTTCTTTTTCTTTTGGTTGTTTATTTTAATGTGATCACTTCTAATGAGGCTAATGACATTTAGTCTCTGAGGCGGTGCATTTTAATTTGGTCACCGAAATGTCAGCGCACGGCAGCCTCCTCCTATCTCCCCGTGACAAAAGGCACCTCAGACAAAGGGGCTCTGTCCCTGGCCATCCCTGGCCCTCCTTATCTCCTTCCTCCCAGGGATGGGCCAGCACTTTTGGCAAAGCCACCTCCTGTCCTACCCTCCTCTGCTGGCACCAGGGGAGCAGGCTTGACCGCCAAGGGCTGCGAGGAGGAAAAGCGAGGGCTGCTGGAAATTCGGGATTTTCAGGCAAGCCAGTGCCATGTAATTAATCAGATGTCAAAAGCTCTCAGCAAAGTTAGCTTTGATCGGCAGGGAAATCTGTCAAATAGGTCGTTCTGCTGCCCCCAGTGCTTTTCTGTCTCTCTCTGCCCATAAGTCTACCTTGGCACTTCTCCTTTCCGTGGCAGAGGTGGGGACTTCCTACAGCAAAGCAGAACCTTTCTGCTTGGAAAGCTGGACCAGCTTCACATTGTCTGCACCCATGGTGCCACGGGCATTGCTGGGCTGGAAGTGGGAAAAGGGGAGAGGGCTGGGGTAGGAGTTACAGATATTTGGAGAGGTTGAGGTGCTCAGATGTTGTGTGTGAATTTAGAGAGGGCTCTGGTCCAAGCTGAGGTGTCAGGAGCAGGCTAAACCCTGGGGAAGGTGGCATTGGGGTCACAGGTGGCTGCAGTGGAGAAGTGGAAACTTCTCTGCCTTGTGTTGTACTCAAGTCTCTCAAGGTGCTGAACCTCAGAAGCCTGAGCCATTTTGCTTAAGAATGAGTCCTTTTTTCTGCAATCTGGGTCCAAATGCAGCTGAATTTGATCTGCTCTCCTTTGATCTGTTCCTCCCTCGCTATTCTATGTACCAGGAATGGATGAAGATTAAAGTTTGCAGTGTCTGAGCAAACTAGGTTACTCATCACTGCACGATACCCAATTACCTGCTGATACCTCAGGAGTGAGAAGGTATTGATCTTGCTTGGATTTGAACTTGTTGAACCAAACACTCTGGATATTTCAAATCCATTGCTGAGGACATGCCGTTTCCTTCAGGAATCAAAGAGGGATGCAGGCTGTGTTTCTGCACCACATGGACTGTCAGAGGTCTCTCCTCTCTGCCACACAGGAGATGACCAATAAGTGATAAATACTATTATTTGTATTCTCCACAGTACAGGAGGGATGTAGGCATAATTACTTCTGTGATATGCCTGGGAATATCTCAATTGTACTGGGAAGAAGTCCTCAGAAGCTGATTTTTACCCCACATGGGTGGGTTTTCTGTGCCCTCTCTGCTCACCACTTCTTTGTGAGCCCTGCAGGCTGCAGAAGTGTCTTTGATAGCACCCCCTGTGTCTGCCTTTCTCCTATCTGTCGTGCTCCCAACCAGAAATAGCCCATCAATTCAAAATAAACCTGAAAATTCTTCCAAAATTACCTGGTGAGACAAGGCCGGGGGGCCTGGATCAAAACGTTTATTACTGAAACTTGGTGATATCAGGTCTCACTCTTACACAGAGGTTGTTTCCAGTAGATCTTAAAATACTTCACGGAGAAGAGAAATTTCATTGTACCTGTTTTTGTAGACAGGGGAGCCAAGGAATAAAGAGGGAAAATTATTTGCCCAAGGCATGTGCAGAGACATGTGTTAAGAGACGTGTCCTTGCTGTAGCTCCAAATCTGAAGTGCGTTTTTCCTTGTGAAACAGTGGAGTTCAGCTTCCTGCTTTGAGAAATACAGGAGAAAAGGTGCAGGATCAATACACTGGGTGCTAAAATCCCTGTACTGGGCTGGCAGGGAGCTGGAGCATCACCAGGTTCTTGGACCTGTACCTGGATGCCCCAGTTTGTGTCCTGGCAGCAGAGTCTGCATCACAGTTCAGGCAGCGATGTCTGGAAGTAGGAAAATGAGAATTCATGATCAGCCTGACTTTGTGAGTTGAGAGGCATCCTCTGCTCCTCTCCAGGTTGGCAGGAGGGCAGCACATGGTTGATCCCCCTGCCCTTTCACGTTGTGTCTTTGCCTGTTGTTCCCTCGAGGTCTGAGAGTGATGATCCCTCAGCTGAAAGGAGGAGAATGAACAGAGGAGAAATTCTCAAGCACGCTCTTCACTCAGCCCTTGGTCTCCAGATGGAAATGCTCTTTGGAATTTCACAGAGAGCACACATTTGTCCTGTCCATGCCTACCCTGCCTGGGCTGCGTGCTCTGCAGCATCCGCTGGCCGCTCTAAGTGGCCAAGAGCCACTGCCTTTGCCAGCCTCTCTGTATCCTCAGGACACTTTATCTTTATAAAGTTGCACTAAGTGGACAGTATAATATATTTCACTTTTAATAAGGTGTTGCCAGTTGCACACACTCCGCAGAGCAATTAGTGTCAAAGGCAGCTAAGCAATGGCGGGGCGCCGTAATTCCGCTGTTTACCGAGCTGCAGGATTTATGGGCAGTGCTGGAGGAGCCGTGGTCACAGCTTGGCTGGAGGCACAGGAGGTGCTGTGCACTGGCTTAGAAACCTCGCTCTGAGCTGCTCTGAGTCATGCAACTCTTGGGAGAGAGGAAGAAATGAGCCACTGCTTTGTTTTGGTGGCCCCCCAAGTTCTGGGATTCTGAAAGGAGATACTGAGCCTGCTCAGATGTGCCATCCAGATGGGCAGTTGCTCAAAATTCAGATTGAGAGGACCCCCTTGCTCTTTGTGAGCTGGCCTGGGTGGCAGAGCTTTGCCATGAGAGGTTTTCGTCATTGGGGAAGGGAATCATAGAATCGCAGAATGGATTGGGTTGGAAGGGACCTTAAAGATCATCTCATCCTACATCCTTGCCATGGGCAAGGACATCTTTCACTAGGCCAGGTTGCCTGGCTTTGAACATCTCCAGGGATGTCTGGAGAAGTGTCCAGTGTCTGGATTAAAGAGAGCCCCTGGGCTTGGTTGGCACAGGGCATTGTGCTGATGGTCTGACCAGGCGGGTGGAGACAGGACAGGAGAGGGGAATTTTCAGGTCCTGTGAGGTACCTGGAAGTATCCAGAAATGGTGAGGACCCTACTCAGTGCTTCTGCTTCCCATAAGAGTAACCCCATTTTCTCTCCTGGGCATCTAGGACTTCATACTTCAGCTTTTTAAAAACTTTTTTTAGCATCGGGACATGTTGGGCAAAAAGCTTCAGTGAGCTCAGCTAAGGGAAGTTCTTATCCCTGCCTCCTTCCCATGGACTGAACATTCCTGCTTTTGTCTGGGGACTCTCTGATGATCACAGGCTGTACTGTGCAGTTTTATAGAGTTAGTCCATGTGCTGATCTTGCTGCTGAGGCTGTCAGCCAGCTCCACCATCCTGCCAGAGCCCTCCTACCCAGATCTGACCAAGCTCATGCTGCCACTCGTGTTTCCAGAGGCTTGACCCACAGTCCTTGGTTTTGTGGGAGGACAGAAAGTGGTGCCACATCGAGAGTGGCATGGAGAGAGGTGCTGCTGTGCCTAAGGGCTGGACTGGGCTGCAGATGCTGCAGAGTCAATCCAGCCAGGATCTGCTGCGGGGAAGCAAACTCGGTTTGTGTCGGATGTGTCGGATCTGATTCTGAGGGTCTGGAATCAGCCCAGTGGGGAATGCACACACACTAACACAGCTGCTAACAAGCGAGGCAGTGTGCCAGGGATGCAGAGATCCCTCATCTCCAGGTGCCATCGGCTCTGCACACCTGAACCTGCACCTCCCTGGCATTTGCCACCCCAGCCCCTGGGGATGCCTTGCTCCTGGAGGGATCAGCCCCAGAATTTGGTTTTTAGAGAGAGTGATATTGCTGAGCCCATGCCCCTACCTGCTCCCCCTTTCCCACCCCTTGATTCTCAGTTCAATAAAGTCCCAGTTTCTTGGGTTTGTTCTCCGAATTGAAAGCCTTCCATTTTCACACCTCTGTAATTGGTGCTATCTGTTGAGAGAAACTCTGCAACTCCAGCCAGCCAGGGTCAGGAGGAGCTGAATTGAATTAAAAGGAGCAGAAATTGGTTCGAGGTGGGCAGAGGGCCGCAGGGAGAACTATGCAATTTCTCTCCTCAGGGCTCCTGATGAGCAGAGCGAGCGGCAGCTTCCCATCTCTGCCCATGGGGGGCTGACACTGGCCCACCCACACCTTAATCTGCACACCGAGGTGGGCACCTCTCAATTGAAAACAAGGAAATGAAACCCAGCATCTCCTCCTTTTATCTGACCAGCAGGCCAGGGCTCTGCTCCTCTGGCTCCTTGGCCAGGATGCTGACAACTGTCACTGAAATGACCTTGCTGTGATTAAATACAGCAAGAAGTGATGTTTTTAATAAAAAGAGAAAGCTGTGATACAAGCTGATGGCTGGCAGATTTGAGGTGCTGTGTGTTAATCCTACCTGTATCTCAACCCCAGGTTGAAAACTCCTTGTGCTGTTGGATTGAGTTAAGGGAGAGCATCCCAGCCTTTGGATCACGGTTCCCCAGCTCAGTCTCCACTGGCTTAGGCTGGTGTAAAACCACAGCAGCTTCAGCCAAAGCCAGTGGATTTATAGCCCCGTGGTAAAACTATGGATAGAGAGTGTGCTGGGAAGTGCCAGGTGTGGAGTTGTCTTAGGGGAATAGATGTGACACTTACAGCTCTTACGGAGCCACTTGGAAATTTCCCCACTTTTTTTCTTCCCATGAAAAATGTTTTTTTTGTTATCTTCACTCACAGAGTGTAGAAGCACTCTTTGCTTGGCTCTGGAAAGCTTGCTTATCTTGAAGATGCTGTTTCTAGGAACAGAAGGGGACCCATCTGAGGAAGGGAGTGCTGTGACCTGTGGTCCCTGTGCTGCCCTTATCCCTCAGCCCACACAGAGTTCTTCTTCCCCAGGCCAGGCTGGGCTGACTTTCTCCTTTGTAACTCTTCTAGTGGGTGTATAATTAGCTTTTATAAGTGATTTGGCCAGGTCTTTCCCAGCCCAGCTAAATGTCCTTGGCTTTTCAGAACCAGAGCTGCTCTCACTTTGGTGCTGGCTTGGTGAGCACTCAGAGTAGAGTGGCTCCAACAGGACAGCACAGGAAAGGGGAGATATTTCAAATGGTGAAATTTCAGGCAACAAGGGAGCAATTTTCCACCCATTTCTAAGCTGGAGCAAAGCCCTTCCAGTCTCCCTTTCTGCCGCTCCCCAGCTGGGCTGGCACCAGAGATGTGCCATTTATTAGAGGCAATAAGAAGGCACGTGGCCAAGGTAGCCTTGCAGGATGCCAAGCACATTGCCCTGCGTGCCCAGCTGTTTGGAGGATATCCCCAGCCCCATTTTTCCCCCCAGGGGACTCAGTGCTCATGGCCTCACTCTGCCCTGCTCCTGTCCCTAGGCAGGAGAGGGGACAGTGGCACGGCTGGAGCTGGCAGAATGCCCTGTGAGCGCCCTGAGCCCCAGCTCTGCCTCTCCTGTAATTTATACAAGCACAAGCCGATGTTCCCTTTTAAATTGACAAAGGCAGAGACTGGAGCCCGGGAAGCCCTCTGACCTCAGAGCCCTGGTCCATGAAAATTACAGGCGCTGTACAGCGCGTTTCCTCTTGATGTACTTGCAGTGGGGAGATGCTGGTTAATTTGCTAGGACTCAGAGGTGACCCGGGTTTAATAAAGAGGATTAATGGATTTGAGCTAAAGGTCTCGGCTGTTTGGAGCTGATAGCCTTCTCCTTCGAAGACACTCTGGCAAGGCACAGCTCAGCCTCCTGCCGGGAGAGGTGGGGGCAGCTCTGCTGGAGGAGCGCTGCCCTGTGGGCAGGGCATTGCCTCCGGGTTAATTAGCAAACCCAGGCACCCTGGCCCTTCTACCCGGGCTGGACAGTGCTGTGAGGCTGCCAGCCTGCCCTATGTCCTGTCTGTCATTCCTGCAGCAGAGCAAGGAGGCTGGTGCTGCCCTGGGATGTCCCCTTCCCACCTCCAGGAGAGGTGTGCCAGCCTTTAGAGGGGACATGGCTGGGCGAAGGGCATGACAGCTGGGACACAGAGCTTGTGCAATGCCTTCTGCTCCAGTTTTGGGATTTGATGCTGAATTTGGGCTCAGACCCCTTACTTCAGCAGCTTTCCCTGTGGCTGGTGCCCTGCAGCCAGGGGATCCCAACAGCAGTGCTGATCTTACTGAGAGGAGTTTGTGCTTTGTACCAAGTCCAAGGATTCACACTCTTCCCTGTGAAGACAGGCAGGGTTTTAGGGATAGACATGGTCACACCAGCAGACCCTCCAGCTGGGGAGCAGCAGAGGAGATGGTTTGGCTCAGGACTGGACCAGTGGGCAGTGTCACAGCTGGGTGTCAGGATTGAGGGAGGATGGAGAGGGTGTTTCGTGCCTGGAGGATGCACATGTGAGGTGTGAGTGGTCACAGGGCTGTGGGGGACAGGAGCAGCCTGAGGGCAGTTTGGGCACATCCATGCACCTGCTGTTCTCACAAGGGTTAACGAGAGTCCTGTGGGAAGGATCCCACGAGGCTGGTAAAACCCATGGCAGGAGTGATTGGCTGCCAGGGGCTGTGATGGGGAGCGGCTGAGCTGAACCGCTGCCATACCCCCCTGCTCTGCCTTCCCACTTAATGTTCCCAGCACGCAGAGAGAAATGAATTCCCCGTAGCGTCCCGCTCCCCGGCCCTGGAGTCTCTGGCGATATTCCTGTAATAAGTAAGTGGAGTACTTTGGACAGGAGCAGCCAGGGACTGGGCCAGTTTCCCTGCCGGGAAAATGCATGCACGATCAATGCAATCAACTTACCCTTCAGGTTCTTTTTGGGTTGGATGGAAGAGATGCTCTGACTGAAACCCATTTATTGAGTAGAGATGGTGCAATGGAATTACAAGCTGTAGCTTTTATCAGCTCCTGGCTTCTGCCTTGTCTTTTCCTTATCCAACAGAATGCCAAGTGTTATGAAGCATTATTCTCTTAAAATCCCATTATTCCTCATTTCAGAGGGGTGGGTAAGCACTCTGTGATTCATCCTGTGCCAACTAGAGGTGGAAGTGTTCTACAGGAGGTCCTGGTGTGGAGCTGTAGTATTATTTATCCCTCTAGGGCTGGGCACTGACCTCTCTTAGCTCTCTTGCTCATCAGGGAATTCCAAGCAAACAATTCCCTTGCAGAGCTGAGCATCAAGTCAGAGCCAAAACTATTTATGTTCCTCCCAGTGCATCCCACAGCTCTTTAGGACAGGAAGGGTATTTAATGTATGATGCAGAAATTAAGTCTAGGAGCTGGAATGGATGATCCAGCAAATGCACTTAATGGTGATACCCTGTTATAATGGGTCCTGATGTGCTGCTGGATCCCAGGTGGAGACCCTGGAGGGAGGTTGTAGGGATGCCCATGGCTACATGAACTCTGAATATCATTAGGAATGAGGTCAAATTTTGTCCATCTGTGCATGTGTTTTGGTCACTTTGGGCTGATGCTGGCAGTATTTTTTGGTCTGGATAGTGCATGACTCATGTGGAATTTCTCCCTCTATAAACAAGCTTATTTTTGAGTAGCTGCTGAAATGGAAAAAAAAGGGAAAAAAACCAAAAACCAAACCCACAGAAATGGTGAGATTGCTCTCATTTAATCTCTTCAAACCAGCCACCACAGAGGTCAGGGCAAGAGCCTGTCTAGCATATAATCTTTAATGCTCACAGGCGGCCAGGTCTTGGGGCTTGTTTCACTCCTGCTTCCTCCAGCAAGAAGCATCACCTGCGTGCCATCCTCTTCCTCGGGATCCATGCGAGCCGGCTCCTGGCACGCTGTGTCCCTGCCTGCTGCAGTGAAGGGCTCCTGATGTGACACGGGCGATGTGGCCAATGGCTCTGTGCTGCCTCTCTGGATCCAGGGGCTGGGCATCAAATTTAGCCAAGCTGTAGCTGGGCAAAGTCTCTATTTCGGTCAGCGCTGGGGACTGTGCAGAGAGCAGTGCTCCGCTCCTGCAGCCCCTTTCTCCCCAGGAATGCCAAGAGCCTGGATACCAAGAGCAACTTTACAGTCAGGTCAGGCTCTTCTTCTGCTGCTTAAGGACCTGGGGGTGCCGCTGCAGGGACCCCCCAGTGCAGCGGGATCTCACAAATGAGCGCGGCTGCAGCAGGACTGCTGCCTTAATGCATTCCACCAGCATTGTCTTGGCTCTGCCTGGAACCCATGTGGACACTGCTGGGGGCCTAGGAAAATTTCAGCCAGGCCTTTTCCCAGGATCTGAGCTGTTTTAGCTCTAACTCAAATTCTCTCCCAGGCTGTGAGACTTTCCCAGCTCCAGCCAGGATTCTTTCCCAGGATGATAACTTTCTTACAGATAGAAAGGAATTAATAACATAGATTAGCACCTGGTGTTGACCGTGGGACAGTGCATGATGTACCTAACATGGGATGTTATTTCCTGTTGCCCAATGAAATGCTGTCCTGTCTGAGATTCATGAACCATCCTATAAATATAGGTTGTTTTTTCAATTAAGCGCTTCTTTTACTCAAGAAAAAGTGTGTTGCTGTTATTTGCCACTCTTAGCTCAATAGTGACAAATCCATCCCTACCATCACCATGTATTATTTAGCTCTGCTGTTTTTGGGAACGAGCTGGGCAGAGCATCTCCAGCTCTGGGTGTTGCCTGGCAAGCAAGCAGAGCATCTCCATGGCCTGACCCTCCAGCCCTGTGCTGCTGCTGTGACTTTTCCCAGGAGAGCTCTCATCCCGGGCAGCAGACCTAGCGCGAAATTGCTGTTCACCCCTGCAGCAGGAGATTTAATTATCATTAGCTGAGCTTGCACAGCTCCACGTGCTGTCGTGCAGCTGCAAGTTTAGCTGGGCCTTTTAAACATCCAGCTGCAATGTATTTAATTTTTTCCATCCCTTTTTTCTCCCCCCTGTGTTTTCATTCTTTGCCTCACACAAAAGCTTTGCTTTTATGTTTTGGGTCAATTTGGCAGCCTCTGAGCACAGTGCATGCTCAGAAAGGGTGGAAAATGAGTATTTCAAGGCTTGCAGCCAGGAAGGCCAACCTGTAGACATATTTAAAATATGCAAGTCCTATTCCCAGGGATTGGGCAGTTTTAGCAGGATTTGGTATTTATTTTATACCTTATCAATTTACACTGGTGGAAAAAAAAAGTGCTAAAAAGTCCCCTTTTTCTTGAGAACAGGAGTTAGAGTCATGATAAGTGTGGGAGGAAGGGGAAAGATCCCCAGGGTGCTTCCCCCCGTGGGCTGGAAAAGTCAAACACCCTGAATTGCACAACATTTCTATTTATTTTCTTTTTAAGATTCTGGCTACCTGTGCAATGAGCTGACAAAACCCAGCCCAATCTTCTATGAAACTGCTGCTTTTTAGAAGACCTTTGTTTCCATCAGCATTTCCTGCAAAACTCTTTTTTAATGCCAAATTGTTTTTTTTTTTTTTTTCACCAGAATTCCTCCTTTTCTGGGAAGCCCTGGGCAAATCCCCATTCTGTGGGCCAAATTCCTGGCATGGTGACCTTTCCTCATGACTTTTTCCCATTCCTGCCCTACCCAGCCCTGGAAGCTACTTTCCCCCCCATTGCCAATAAAGGCAAACAAAAAATTAAATCTATAATTATCATTACTAATTCCACTTAATTAGTCACAAGCCAGCAGCCAAATTGGCTTTCTCATAATTATCAGATAAGCAGTAAGCACATCTCATAGATTATAATTAACACTGCTTAATTAAAATCTAATATACATACACCCTTTCCTCAACATATGCCTAATTGGGCTCACAAACAGAGGGGGTGTGAAGCCCCCTTCCCTGTTGCTCCCCCAAAGATTTGTTGGATGCCACTTTTGTGTTAAGTTGGTGGCACGTGGGATGTTCTTCCTGTGCTTTCCAACATTGTGGCTCCAAAAAAAGTGAGTCCCTGCTGCATGGTGAGCTCACACAAGATGCTCTCCCGACTTCACTATTTTTTCATATTATTGTTATCGCTCCAGCTGTGACCTCTCCATAATCCCCCGTCGATGCTGGGCTCTGCAATAATAAAGCAGCTTGAATAAATTACGCTTTCAAAGGCGAAGGCCGGATTTTGGCGCAGAGCTCTGGAAATTGATGTCTCTCTTACTCCTTCTTTTCCTGAGCAGGGTCAGGAGATGCTCTGAGGCTGCAGTGAGGCTTTTTGTATGGAGGGAAACTCTCAGACTTGTTTGCATCCTCACTCCTCATTGACACCTCACTGAAATATCATTGATACCTCACTGAAATCTCATTAATTCTTCACTGAAATCTCATAGATATCTCACTGAAATCTCACTGATATCTCACTGAAATGCTCTTGGTGTCACAGCAGGGATGGCAGGGACGTCTTTGGTCCCCTCCAGGCCTTGGTTGAGGGGTTGATGCTCGCAGGTGAGAGCCCACACTGTGGTTTATGTGCTGGGGGAGCTTTGAGCTCCTCTTTCGCTGGATTTGGTGGAGGTGCCCCTCCTGTGGATGAGGAACCTGGGTCTGAACCAGCACAGGCACTGTAAGGGGCCACAAAGCTTTGGTGTCCCCTTTGCAGGTGGCCTGGCTTGTGAGCCAGCAGGGCTGGCACTGTCTGACCTTGGGGCGATAATTACATTGTGTTCCAGGTAGCTGTGCTCCCATTCCCAGATCAATTCTCGCCTGTTTGGCTGCCTGAGAGAAGAAGAAACTCCTGATAGTACTGATTATTAATGAGATCATTTGCCTGCCAGTTTTTGCTGAGCTCATATCTGACTGGGGAGTTGATTCACTGTGGGAGATTTACAAAATGTGATTTCTGTCTCAGAGCTGCTGAGCTGAGCTCCTTTAGCCAGGATGGAGGAGGGCTCCTTCTCTGGGATTTAGTCCTGGCAAGGGCTCCTGGCTGCAGTGCCAGGGCTGGAGACCCTCCCTCTGGGCAGGGCAGGGATGGGGCATTTTGAACATCAATCCTTGGGGATCAGAGGCTTCCATGTCTGGAGAATCGTGGCTGTGGGTGATGCTAGGGCATCCCATGATGTCAGCTTGTCTCCAAAGGCTTTTAATGCAGCGGCCGTGGAAAGAAGAGGCTTGGCACGTGTTCCAGCGTCAGGGGAGGATTTGTGGATTAGAGATGTGTAATTGTATGTAGTGCATGACAAAACAAAATAAGTGGCAAAAAGAACTCGGTCTCGTATTAGGAATTCAAAGCGAGCGTTAAGCTTTTCTACATTAAGGGAGGAAAAAAATAGCCAGGAAAATGTGCGAGGCAAAATCCCCTTTGCTGGGCACTCCTGCTGCACACTGAGGCACAGCCTGGCTGTTGTGGAGTTGTGGGATGAGGAGAACTCACCATCCATGGGCCAGCAACTCCTGAAAACTTTTCCCTCCCAGCTGCCAGCCTTGGGTGGATTGGCTGGCCGGGGAGAGATGTGCATTTGGAAAATGAAGGCGAAACACGGCCGGGGCTTCCTGGTTGGTTTTCCTGGTGATGCTGGAATGCCATGCAAGAGCCAGGTGCTTTGGGCTGTGGTAGTTAGTGGCTGAGCCCCTCTCCACACTGTCCCCGTGCCCTGAATTGAGTGTCTCTGCAGCCTCTGCTCACGAGGTTGTTGCCTGCCCGTGCGAGGCAGCTGGAAGATTTTGTCCGTAGGGATTTCTCGCCATCATAAGATCTTCCCAGATTAAGTAAATAATTTCACATTAGCTTAATTAAGTCTAATAGACTCATTAGTTCACTCTTTGAGTGTGTTCCCGAGGGAGGATGGCCGGGAACCGTGAAGAGTTGCCGCGGAGAAATCCTGTGGCCTCTCAAAGGCAGGAGCCAGCAGTGGGAGTGCTGCTGTTGGGTCAGGGTTGGCTCTGTGAGGTTCAGGAATTAAAAATTTACATCCTCATGGTGGCTTGAATCATGGGCAGGTCTTTCCTGTCCAAAATGCTGCTGGTTTTTGGGCTGGCTGGTGGCTCAAATGTGTCTATGTCAGTGGATGTGGTGTCCCAAGCAGGAACATGGTCCAGACCAACCCCTGGTTCCTCTTTGTGCTTTGGAATATCTTAGCCTGCTTGGAACAGGGTGGCTCCATCAGACCAGTCTGGCACTTTGGAATGAGTTTTTGATGCTTTTGCAGCATTTTTCTTCCTTCTCCCACAACCAAGAAGTTTCTGAGGCCACCATGCTCAGAAGGATGGAGAAGAACAGGGGCTCCTGATCCAGTGGTAGGTTTGGGATGATCCCTTTGGCTGTTGCATGGGATGGTAGGAGTGGCTCCTAGATGATGATGTGGTACATGGAGAGATTGGTGGGGGACAGATGTTGAGCAGAGAAGCAGATGTGGGAAAAAAGGCTGTGACTGCTGGCTGCCCTGGGCAGAAGGTGATGGGGAAGGGAAGAGCTGATGGAAGCTGAAATCTGTGTTATGTGCAGGTGCTGCCAGGGTGGGAATGTGTCTGTGTCCAAGTTTAGGACAAACCTGGGGGGAAACCTCCAATGGAGCCCCCCAGAGAATAAGCCCCCCTCACAATTCCTCCCCCCCACTGGGCTCGGAAAGAATTTTACTCGGGGGGAAAAGTGGAAAAAACCTATTTATTAACAAACAAAAGAAAAACACTTCCCAGCAACTGGAAAGTACAATCCCAGATGACAAAAGACGTTTTCACCAAAGTAAGAGATGGTCGCTGCTGGGAAGGGTGAGAAGCTTTTTTGGCAGGCTCTGGAGGCAGTCTTTGATGCTGAGGTTCTGTCCGGAGACGGTACAGATCTTCGAGATGAAGGGGAGAAGGGGGGGTTGAAAGCAGCAGCCGGGGCAGCGGCAGCAGGGCAGCAGCAGCAGGGGCAGAAGCAGCAGGGCAGCGGCCGGGGTAGCTAGCAAGCGGGCAGCAAGCAGCAGCAGCAGCAGCAGCAGCAGCAGCCGGGCCAGCCAAGCAGCACAGCCCCGGGGCCCCACCCTCCCGGGGGGGAAAGGGCACCGGCGGCAGCTCCATGAGACAGAGAGGTGTGGGAGCGGGAGAGGAGCAGACACAACACCAACCCAGGACAGTCTGTTTTCAGCAGGGGGAGATTTTGGCTTTTCTCTTACCTGCTGGTGTGTGGTACTAAATTATACTGTGGTGTACAGGGCATTTTTATGATGCATTTTAAAGTTACATCAAGGGCATTGAGAGCATATGGATAGGTGACCTCTTTTTGCATTTGCATAAATCTAAATAAATAAAATAAAATTGAGAGCAGGAGGCAGGGACCTGCAGATCTCTTCATTCCAGTGGCGTGTTCCCATCTCCTGCACACAATGCTGAAGAGCAGAAAGCACATAAGCCCGAGGTAGACATCTGGTTTCCCTTTCACAAGTATTGCCTGTTCTTTATTTATAAAGAAATTATTGTATTTAAAGCCAATACTCATCTCTTGTACCAGCAGAGAGCAGAGATAGATGGACAGATTAGAGGGAAGTGGGTTGTGCATATAAATGGGGGTTAATTTGCTGACTCTTTGGAGAAGTGAAACCTGGCCGAGAGCTCCAGGGTTTGGAGGTTCCTGGGGGTGTTTTTGATTTCAAAAGCAGCATGAGAGGAGCCAATCCTGGCCAGGGGGATGCTGAATCACAGCGTGCTGGGTACCATCCTCATTCCTGAATGGCAGAGGGGCAGGATGGAGGGAGAAGGGAGAGCTGGCAGCATCCCTCAGGCATCGGAGGGGACAATGTCTCCTCTCCTTGTGGCTTTGGGATTTGTCCCTCCACATCCCACCCACAGCATTTCTCTTTGCCTCACTCCATCTGGGCAGTAGGATTTGGTGCTGGCCATGCAACAGCTCCAGCAGGGATGGGAATGGGAAGAGAATAGATTGAAACGCTAAATATACCCAGCAGGAACCAGCTGGAGCCGGTGGAAACCTCAAACGTGCACATAGAGAGGAAGAACACAATGTTTCATTTGTTTTGTTTTATTTCACAAGAAAAATCTTCACAGCCCAAACTGTCACTTTGGAAGTAATTTGTGGCTGAGGATTTCAACACCCACTCCAATGATATTTTATTCTGACCCTAAACAAAATCAATAGCTTTTTTTTTCCCTCCTCCTTTTTCTTCTTCCTTGAGAAAACAGTATTTTTCAGCTCAGTGGAAGAAGAAAATAGATTCTGCCCAGTGTTGTTAAAAATATATTATAACCACTGTCTCTGGAAGTGTAAAAAGTACATGATCTAATATGTCTGAAGCAATTTTGAAAGGCTGCTTTATTTAGGATAATGGAGAAGCAGCAGTAAACCTCATAATCTTCCTGGATAAGGAGTCCAGCAGGAGGGATCTGAGCTGCAGTGTTGTGCCCTGGCTGCTTTTTTTCACCTGTCAGAGCCAGGGCTGAATGCTGGATGAAGCATAGTGAGGTGGAGTAACCCAGCAGCAGCCAGGGAGGGTGGGGGGGGTTCCTATTTTATGTCTGTAAAGCCCTCAAATAGGAGAGTGAGGCTCTGAAATGCAGGAGCATCACTAGGAGGGGTTAGCACGGCAGGGGTGCTGGTCAGGAGCATCTCTGGCACTGCTGCTCTGTCTTTTCATGTTCTCAACCTCTGAAAGCAGAGAAGCCTTCAGCAATATTGTCCCCATTGGTTGCCCTGCTCGGGAATTACAGAAAATCTTGTTTGTCAGAAGGGAGGTAAAAAGGAAAAAAAAGAAAAGAAGAGGAGTCTGATGAATTTTAAAATAAATTATAAATTATTTTTTTAATAAATTATGAATACATTTTCTCTGTCAGGATTTGAGACTCTCTGCTCTGATCAAAAAGTTTCCAAGTGTGTTCTCTCCCCACTTAGTCAAATGTAGATGTGTAGATGTGTACATTCCTGCTCCTGATTTTATTTTACTTTATTTTGATGAATTTTTTACTCCAACAACAACAAATACTTTGTTTGTTCTTGACGGGCATTGGGGGAGAAAACTTTTGAAACGCTGCTCAAACACTTCACTTGCAATCAGGGTGAGCGCTCTGAGGATGCTCTGTGTCTCCACAGCCCCTCCAGCACTTGGTCAGGGAGGGGGAGAGGCAGTAGGAAAAGGATGTGGGGGATCAGGGAGGGTGGATGGAGCTGGAGCAAGGTGGGCTTGGCGTGCACCACCAGCCCCTGTAACATGGAGGCTGCTTGTGGTGTGAAAACAGTTCTTGAAGGGCTCTCCAAATGTCTAAATCCTTCAAAGGAATGAGGTGCAGTGAGTGATGCACTTCCCTGTGTGGTTTGCATCCTCCTGTGTCCACAGCCAAGCTTCCACTTATCCAGGTTTTGTGTTCATGCCATGTTCTGGCCCTGCTCAGGTGCAGGTAAGGACCTGGCTCCTTACAGCCTCCTGCTGCCACCCAAAACTTCTGCCCAGCAGCACATCCTTGGACTCCTCTTTGGTTTGGATAAAAGGTCTGTGATTAGCCTTCCCTTCAGAGCATGGCAGAGCAATCACTCTTGTAGATTTTAATTAAAATGTTTAATTACGCACAGTTCCAGCAGGCAGAAAAGTTAACACCAATCCTGGCTGGTCCCCAGAATTGGGGTTAGTTGGAGCAGGGGAGAGGAGGAGGTGGGGATGGAGGAGATGGGGATGGAGGAGATGTTTGAGCTGCCCATCAGTAACACGATGGACTCTCTTTAGTGCTCAGAAGGGCAGGATGTGAACCTGGTCACAGGGACAGAACCACAAAGTCACAGGGACAAAGTCACAGGGAACACGTATGTGCTGCTTACTTATTTCTCCCTGGTCCAATTAGGGAGGAATGGCAGCTTCCTTGGGTCTCCTGCAGTTGGAGCTATTTTCATAGCAGTGGCTCACCTTCTTCATCCTGCACACAACCCCCAGGTCTTTCTCAGCATCTCTCCTGCTCAGCTCATCCCCTCCCAGCCTGCTCCAGTGAGTGAGATTATCCTGCTCCAGGTGCTCAGCTTGGCACTCTGCTTGATGTCACAGATACTCTTCAATATTTTGAAGAACACAGCTGCTCCTGTAAAAACAAATCCCTAAAGTCTGTTGAGGTGTTTAAAACACTTTTTCCATATGGAGGTCCCCAGGATTACAGTGCCTGAAGAGGCAGAAGAGCCAAGGCAATGGCTGGACTAATTGGCTCATGTTAATTGCACTAGGATGAACAGATTAGCAAGGCAAGACCTATCCATGCTGGGTTTGGAGCCCTTTTGCCCATTGTCTTGGAAGCACGGGTCTTCCATGCAGATACATCTCAAAAAGCATCAGAAATCAGTTCCTGAAATAGTCTGTGAGGAAGGAAGGAAGGAAGGAAGGAAGGAAGGAAGGAAGGAAGGAAGGAAGGAAGGAAGGAAGGAAGGAAGGAAGGAAGGAAGGAAGGAAGGAAGGAGGGAAAGGAGTGGAAAAATAAATCGATGCAACATACAGACTTTCTCCAGGGAACAATTGCCAGCCTGAGAAAAAGCTCTTGGTGCTGCACTCCCTGAAACACCTTTCCATTTGTCTGCATCCTCTTCTGTCTGGTCCCACAGCAGCAGGGACAGGAAGAGCCACTAGCCTGGGAAGGGGCTGCCCAGCTCCTCCAGAACCCCCATCTCTGACAGTGTGGAGCTCCTCCCTAAAGGCTCACCCTATTCTCTTTAGCCTGAAAGAAAGCCAGGAGATCCCCAAGAATACAGGGAGCTGCTGGAAGTCTCCAGCCTTGGTTTGCTCTGCTTTTATCCCAGGATTCTGCAGAAGCTTTGCTGCTCCTCAGCCATGGGGATTCCAGCCCCCTTCACTCCTTGTAGTGGTTTTTCTCCCACTGCAAAATTCCATTTTGTCTCAGCTGTGTGAAGCAGCAGAGACATCCCTGACTCCTGGCCCCTTTCTCTCCTGTTGCAGCTTGGGACTATCCTTACCTCATTGCTGAGATATTTCCTCCATGATGCATCACTCTTGTCCCACCATGTGTGTCCAGGAAGCCACAATCTCTCAACTTCACTAATGCCTATTACGATTCAAGCCATTTTCTTTATTTCTAAGTGTTTTGCCTTAATAGACACTCTGTGTCCTGGCGTAGCATCGAAGGTGCTGTGTTAAAGCTCCTTTTTTCCAAGATTTGGAGAAAGGATGCTCTGGGCTTTAGGCCTCCTGGCAGTGGGGTGCATTCTTAATTTGAGGGTGATTGTTGTCACTTCAGAGCTGGTGGCCAGGTTTATTGCGAAGCTGAGGAGCTTTTCAGCAACAGTAATAAAGTCCCAACCCATGAGAAGCTGAGATTGCAGGGGAGTAGCAGGACTGAGAGGGCTGGAGTTACCAGCTGGAGAGCTACATGGTCTTGTTATCCAGTTAACACCTCGTGGAGCTGGGGAATATTTAGCTCTGGTTAGCAGGAACCCCGAGATGAGAAGCCAAGGGTTTCACAGCTTGTGGTTCGGTGTGAAAAGCCAGGGCTCACCCAAGTGGAGGAGGCAAACCCCATCCCCAGTCCCTGGTGAGCCCCAGTGCCCAGGTCGCCCTTCTCCATCTCCAAGGCATCTCCTCTGCTTCCCCTCTCCGTGGCGATGGCTGACGTGTTTATTTCTCTGATTAATGAACTCTGCAAATTAACCTCCTCACTGCTCTATAATTGCCATTAAGGCTTCAAAAATCACTTAAGCGTTTCCGGCGCTGGTGAGCCCATTCCGTTCAGCTGGCCAGCGCTGCGTGCTGATTGCAGGGAGATAGAGCCCGGCTCCTGACCTCCACGTTTACAATTAATTATTGCATTCAGCACCCAAATTACCCCCGCTCTCCACGTGCTCAGCTTTATCTCTCTGCACACACAGGCTTGGCTTTTAATTAAAGGTCCTTCAAATTAAATGAAAACAAATTCAATTATTGCCTCTCATTGGAATAGCTCACCGCAGACTCCTGACTATACTTCTTCTGTGGAGAACCTGGA
Source organism: Oenanthe melanoleuca (assembly GCF_029582105.1). Lineage (NCBI taxonomy): Eukaryota > Metazoa > Chordata > Aves > Passeriformes > Muscicapidae > Oenanthe > Oenanthe melanoleuca. The sequence continues at coordinate 6,995,384 of NC_079357.1, read as the reverse complement.
GATTGCTGGTCTCCCATAATCCGGTCCGACTAAATTTGCCTGATCTGCTGTTTTCTTTATCATCACTTGAGCTGCTCTCTCACTGCCAGGTCAGACGTGGGCTTGACTTGCAGAGAAAGCAGAGTTGTGAATGGGCTTGTTCTCTCTTTGCGTTGTTGCCCTTCAAGGAGAAAATGCTCTTGTACGGTGTGGATGGGTGGGATCATAATCGTTAGTCTTCATTTTGGCAGCAGTGGAAGGGAGAGGACCTCAAAAATGAGGGTTTGGCCTCTCTGGTGCTGGATACCTGAATGCCAGATGGTGGGATGGGCTCTCACCCAAGGGTACTGTTTGTTCAAGCATGGAGCCCTCCAAGCCACAAGTCTTCTCAAAAGGGGATGTACCTTGTGTGAACAGGGGCAGATTTTTTCCAGAGATGTGACTTGCATTATCATGGTTGTGAAAGCATCAAAAATCTGTGTTATTTGGGATGGCTTTTGGTTTGGCAAAAACCAGGTGGTTGAGAAGGTTTCACAGCAGGTGGATACCTCAGGAAAGCTTGGCTCAAATACGAGCTCTTGGCTGGAGATGAGTTTCATTTCACCCAAAGAGTGCCTTCTAATGCCTATGTGCTGCTTCAAGTGATATCCTTTCCTGCATCCAGGCAGGATTTCTTAGCAAGAAAAGCATCTGCCTGTCCCCCACACATGAGTGGTCTCCTAAAAAGTCCCTGTTCATCTCCCATGTGAAGGAGAGAGACAGAATATGGCTCTGGCACTGCTCTGCTAAGTGGTTTGGTCATGGATATTATTTTTCCTCCCTTTGTGCAGTTTGTGCCATCATCTGTGCTGGCACGAGCTGGCAGGAGGGACCAGCTCCAGCCTCGCTGATGCAGAGGGGGAAACAGTCCAGCGTGTGGAGGAGGGGAAGCCAAAGTCAGCAAGCGTGCCCAAACCCCAGAATTATAATGAATGTCTCGGGTAGGACTCTCTGGTGGCGTAAATTAGCTCCTTAGGTTCACCTATGGAAAGCCTTCCCTGGCTCTCCGGGGCTGGCTGTGCCCGCAGAGGGCACAGGGCAGCAGTGCCAGGCGCGGCTGAGCCGGGGGGATGCTCTGCCGGAGCATCCAAAAGCACCAAGCTGCGGCTCCGAAAGCACCAGCCTGCGCTTTGCGGAGCAGCCAAACTCCTCATAAGCCTCCCGCTGTGCCGAGCTCTCTCTATGCCGCTCTGTATGGTAATCACCCCAGATTATATTGCTCTTTAAAAGGCCGCAGCGATCGCTTTTATTTCGCTCGCAGCCAAGCGCGGCTGCCTGGCGGTGATTGAAGGTTAGGCTGTGTGACCGCCCGCTCCGCCGGTCCGGGGCTCGCCTTTCCCCTTCATCCCGTGCCTCCTGGGAGCTTTCCCCGTGTCCTTTGCTTACAGCCCGGCTCTCTGCTCGCTTGTGATGTGGTAATTTTGTGACATCTCTTTTCCCAGCGCTGTGCAGGGTGAGGATGCAGTGCATTGGGAAGTGGGATGGACGCTTCCCAGCACACAGTGTAGGGAGCAGCACCTCCCTAGAGGCATTTTCCCCTTTGCCCTTCCTGCCCAGATTCTGAGCAGCACAAGGACATCGTGGTGACAAGAACAGCCTGGCTGCCTTTCCAGTCCGCGGTGGGCCTCGGCTGGCTTTGCTCCTTTGGAATTCTGATAGAAGAAGCGCCTGTAAACAACCACGATGCACACGCGGGCTCTGTCCCTCTGCACCACTGCTGCAAGGGGAGAGAGGAAGGCAGAGCCCCCGCGAGGGGCGAGACTCAAAAGCCGGGAGAAAGAGAGGCAAAGGTGGCAGGGATGAGAGGAGAAGTGGTGCGGATGGATGCACGGGAGGATGCTCGTGGAGCAGCGAGCATCGGAGAGCCGGAGCGAGCTCATCTCTGCTGCCCGCGGGGTGCCCCGGGCTGAGCGAGGCGCCTCTGCTGGCATTTAATTTATTGCTGGACACCGTGTCCCCCGGAGCCGCTGCCTCCGGGTCGAGGAGCAGGGCTCGTTTCAAAGCCAGGCATCGCTTTGTGGGTTGTTTTTTTCGGCCACCACCCGGCGTTTGGGCAATTATTAGTCTAGAGCAGTCGTGAAGGATTTTCTGCTTCAGTTCACGAGTTCCCTCTTGCTGCACAAACACTCTGGTGGGGAACCGATTTTCTCTATGATGTTCCTGCAGCTGCTGAGATGTCAGCTTGGTGTCTGGGGTATCGCAATGAATGTCTCTTCCCCATCAAAACCATCTGGAGTGCTTTAATAACACGGGGTGAGATCCCAGGGTAGAGCTTCTGTTGCAGCTGAGGATTAAGATAGGATGTCAGAGTTTCTGTCCAAGGGAATCGCATTTTCCCTTACCTGCAGCATCTTTCCGTCAGTGGATCTTGAGATGTGTTAATCCTGCAAGGCACAGCAGGGTCAGCATCCTCAGGCTGGGGCTGGGGGAAATCAGGCATCAGGGAAGGCCTCACAGCAGCCTACAACATCCTTGAGATGGGCAGTGGATGGGCAGGCATGGATTTCTTCTCTCTGGTGGCCAGGGGATGGCTGGAGCTGTGCCAGGGCAGGCTCAGGTTGGAGATCAGGGAAAGGTTCTTCCCCCAGAGGGTGCTAGCACTGCCCAGGCTCTCCAGGGAATGGGCACAGCCCCGAGGCTGCCTGAGCTCCAGGAGCATCTCAGGGATGCACAGGGTCGGATTGTTGGTGTGTCTGTGAAGGGCCAGGAGCTGGATTTGGTGATCCTTGTGGGTCCCTTCCCACTCAGGATATTCCATGGTTCTCTGAAATCACTTCTCTGAAGATGGGTGGTTGGAGAGGAATCCTGGCTCCCATCAACTTTGTGGTGACTCTTTGCTTTGCCATAAATAAATGCAGCACAGGAAAGCAAATTCTCTGTGCTGAGCATCAGAGGCTGCACTGTGAGCTGGTGCAGCCCAGTAATGCAGCTGAGGGTCTTATCAGGTTTGCTGGGTTTGTTTTCTGGAGGTTTGAAGCGTGTGGCAGAAACAACAGGGTCGGAGTTCAGGTTTGACTGCAGTCAGGTGGAACAAGAAAGTTATGAGGCGTTTAGAAAAGTGTTTGTTTTGGGCTTGCATTTGCCTTGTGAGGCCCATTACCAAGTGCAAGCTGTTCTCTGCAGCATGGTGATGGCAGAGTGTGGTTTATAGGCCTAATGGAGCAGATTTGTCACTGGAGCAAGGAGGTGTGACTCTACTCAAGTCTGCAAATTGCCCCCCTGTTTCTACAGACTGCTGTTTTTTCTTTCCTTTTCCCCCTTTTCCTCCTCCATCCATCACCATTCTGTGCTTGCCACTGTGATTTCCCCAAAGTCATCTATCCCCAGGCTGTGCCATTAACGCTCAGGCTTCAGCGTGATGGCTTTGTTTGTTCTTGGAAAACTATAAATATTGCTGGAGTAATGGCTTAGAGGATGAAACTGGGCCATTCTGGGGTGTCTGAGTTCCGGAGGGCTGAAATGTATTTCAAAAAATGAGAAAAAAAAAATAGCTGATGCTGTGAACAGAGTGAAGGAATTGGGTGGGGTTTTGCTTTTGTCTCCATCAGACACTTTGTCCCTCCAGCTCCAAGTATTTGGCACTGCTGCAACATCCAATCCTATCCAGTATCCTCATCCTGACCCAAGTCCTGAGCATTCCCTGCCCTCAACAAAGCGGGGAAGTTCTAGAAGCATCCTAAGGAGAAGAGTTTAGTAGTTGTAATACATAATTTGGCTGCCATTTGGAATTTTACCAGAACAGAGCCTCTTTTTCTGATGGGTTGTTTAGCTTTGTTGTTTTTTTTCTTGTCTGTGTGTATAAATATGTCCATAAGAAGTGCTATTTGGGATGAGGGCATAGCTTGTTTTAAGCCAGCTCAGCTTCTGTGACTGCAATGTAGATGCAATTTTAGTAATTAGACTTGGTGCCTCTGTCTCCCGGCAGAGAGATGTTTTCATGGTGCAGTGCTACAGCTGTGGTAGCTTTCTGGGTTTTCAGCAGCTTTCTGGGTTTTATTGGTGATGGGTCAAAATATTAGACAGGGTTTTATATTAAAAAAATGAGAAATTACTGGTCTGTGTGTGCTGGGGTGCCCATAGAGAAGCTGTGGATGGGAGATGCTGGAGGGTTCCCCTGTCCTTAGGCTGGGTGTCCTTATCCCAGCATTACCAAAACCTTCTCTTTATATTTAAGATGTCCTTACAGGAACTAGAAACAAAAATCACTTGACTTATCAGCATTCCACTAGAGGCAGAGCAAGGTATTTCCTGGGATTTGATTGTGTGGGACGGTTTGGCTGAACTCAAAGGTTGGGCTGGATGATCTTGGAGATCTTTCCCAACCTAAACAATTCTATGACTCTGCCGGGAAAGCTGATAATGGATGTGTAAGAAATAGGAAATGAGGATTAGGTGATGACCTGTTTTCAAATGGGAAAGAATCTGACTACCCTGGACAATTTTCAATTGGTTTGGGATGGTTTTGTTGCCTGGGGCTTGGGTTTTCCCAGCCATTGAGGTCAGGAGAAGATGAGTATCAGTGTTCTTGTGAAAGGCTGCTCTTTTCAACCTCCCTGAGACCTAACAGTTCTTTTTGTTGAGGACAGAGCAGTTTGTGAGGAGTGAGAAACAAGAGAATCCAGAGGATGGCACTGCCACTGCTGCTGGAGAAGAAGAACACAGGTGGAAAAAGCCAGGATTTGGCTCCTCTTTGCTGATGGGCTCTCCCCCAGTGGAGAGCAGAGGTTAATTGTTATTTGCAGCCATCCCCATCCCTGCCTTCATTAACACCACGGAGCAGGTGGACACAAGATGGATGGGGCTGTGCTGCACCTTGGCCTCCCTGGGAGAGTCACAGCTCTGAAGGCAATTTTGCCATGAGAGATGGGATTACACACAGGGACTTTTGTTTCTCCCATCCTCCCAAAAGCTCCAGAGCCCACAGCTGTGCAGTGAAGCAGGGAACAAAGGGAGTTAAGATGGAAAGAGAGTGGTGGCCAGGAATGAGTTAGACCTGTGATGGAACATTTTCCTTGAGAGAGGCTGTTACTGAAAATTGTTGAGCTGTTACAATGCAAGGAGAGGAGGAATGAGGCAGCGGGAATGGAATGGTTTTGCATGGGGAAACATCATGGAGCAAGGATTTTAAAAGGGGCTTATCAGCATGGCTTTGTGTGAAAAGCAAAGAGAAGGGTTTTGCCTGATCCTGGAAATTTCCATGTGTACCTTGAGCCCTGTTAATGCCTGGGAGTGGGAGCCCTCATGGCAGGGATGCACACATAAGGATTTACATCACACTGAATAAAAACAAAGCCAGGAAAATCTTCCCACTGTGACCAAACTGTTTTTCTGCCCAACCTGAATTCTGCCCAAAGCATGGCTAAGGTTAAATCTTTCCTTTTCATCCCTGTCTTCTGTGAAGACTGGACGACTTCGCTAAGTGTGATTGGAGCAGTTTATTTTTAAGCTCCACATAAGCACTATGCTGGATTTATAGCATTTTCATTCTTTTGGAATCGACCCACTGGGAGCCATTAAACTTTTATTGCTCTCTGCAGTTGCCTGGCCAGAGCGGGATGGAGCAGCCCTGCTGCTGGAAAAGCTCTGTCTTCAGCTGCCAGGACTGTGCTGGAGAGGAGGGACAGCAGGGAGAGGCCTCCCAGGGCCACCCAAGGGTTTGCTCATCAACTGGAAGATGCTTTGGATGTGATGATGGTTGTCACAGTCCTCTGCAAGGCAGAGGAAGATCTACAAATACATCCTCCCCTGGCTCTTGCTGTTTCCCACCTCTCTTGACTGACAATATCCCTGCTCATCCTCAAAAACTGAGAGTGTAGGAGGCTTAAACTCTTATTTTTATTGCATCCTGGGACTATCCAGGTTTTTAAGTACCTGCTGTGCACCTTGCCTGTGCAGATGAGGACCTAGAAGCCCTCCAAAGGGTTTGTGTGGGAATTTTGTGTGATGCTGTTTGTCCTGTTTCATCCACAAGCTTCGCTCCTAAATATTAACAAAAGGATTCTGCCTTTTTAGGGAGGGGAAAAACTTATGATAATGTGAGGGGGACAGAACATGGATGTTGCATCCTGAGCTGCCTGACTTGACACTCTCCTGGCACAGGGAGAGAGCAGAGCTGCCTGCTGAGGGCATTTTTCATGGAATAGAATTTCAGGACAGGTCAGTTGAGCACTTTGTCCAGGTTCCTCTCCAACCATGTTGAGGCTAAAGCTGGGGGAGATGTTTTCTACCCAGGAGAGAGGGACTAGGCTGGGAGCAAAGTTAGATCACACCCAGAAGATGGTCCCCGACCTGGATCTGGTGTTGTGGCAGATGAACATCAAATGCAGCAGCTGAAAGAATTTCTGGAGGGAAATTCTCTTGGGATTGCAACCTGTGGCTCCTATCTCACTCATCCCAGACTTTCACCACTGTGGGTTTCCTTTCTTCAAGACAAAACATCCTTCATGCTTCATGGCTTTGTCTTTCTGGTTGAACTTTCTGCAACCCTTTCCTTGCATTCCGTCCTTCAGTCAGGGCTCAACCACCCACAAGGCTCCAATATTCAACCCAAAACATTGGGCAACTGGAATTCTGCAAACAAAAACTGAACATCCCAGCATGGCCACTTTTCCCTCCTGAAGGGAGGTTTGCATTATCTCCTTGTAGCTCCAGAAGGCCAGGCTGGTCTACTTCTGTCGGCATGTTTTCTAATTTAATTACTTATCCTTGTCTCAAATTGTTTATGGTACACAAGGCTATTAAATGTGCCATAAGCAAATGGCTCTTGAAAGAGGAAGAGGATTTATTTGTTTTAGCAACCACTCCAACAAAAGTCTATTTCCTCAGCTAATTAAGATTCCATTCGCTAATTTAAATGTTATGCTAATTAAAGCATAATTCTGAAACTGTAAAAAGGAACTTAAAAAAGGGGGGGGGCAGAAAAAAGAAGCAGCAAGTAAGAAAGAAAACTGGTTGGCCTTTAGAAATTACATTAAATTTATTGTGTTGTTGTAACAATGGTGAATGGAGTAATTATTTCATTTGCCTCTCATGTGCTATTCATGCTGTTGCTTTTATTAATTTTCCCCCATTCTCACACTTCATCTCATTAACACCCCTTCTCTCCCCTCTAATGGGCATCATCTTGTGATGGTTTAAGATGAATTGTGAGCATGATCCCTGTGCTTCCCAGAAAAAGGCCACACTGAGAGTATTTGAGCCCTGTTTATCTTCCAGCCCAAGCTGAGACAAGGCTCAGCGGCCAAACTCACGGAGTTACATTGTGCTCACTTTAATTAAAATATAAATAACCTACTTTTGGGGAGGAATAAAGAGAGAGAACAAAAGGAACAAGGTCTGTTTTGGTTTGTGTTTTCTGTTTTAAATGTGGCTGTACGTGCAGGGGATTGGCTCCTTTTCTCAGTTCACCCATCGGATTCTGGCCTCATAACTTGGGAAATAGAATCACTGAGCACTTCAAAAGGAGAATAATTCACAAGAGACTTTACTAAGATAAAGTCTGGTACTTTCAAGGACAGACTGAATGGGGCTCTGGTTTCGTGGAAGCTGTCCCTGCCCATGGCAAGGGGTGGAACTAAATGTTCTTTAAGATCCCTTACAACCCATACCATTCTGGGATTCTGTGATTGTCAAGCTGAAACAAATATATCAGGGAAAAACTTCACGAGAACTAGGGAAACTGAACTTGCTGTTATAGTTATGGCTTTCAGCTGAATACAGGGTCTTGGAGGTCCACTGCCCACCTTCCATCTGGTTGATCCCACCAAGATTCAATACCCAGCGGAGCTGCCATGGCCTTGGGACAGCCTGGGAGGTGCCAGGCTGATGGGCATCAGCATCCCAGCCTGAGCATCCTTGCTTTGATGTTTGCTTTGCCTGGGCCAGAGTGAGACTTTGAGCTTTGCTGGAGCCTCTGGAGGCCGGGATGAAAGGGCAGAGGCATCCACAACGTGGAGAGAAACTGAATTCTTGAGAGCAAGTGCCTGCACTGGAGAGGAAATAAAAGGAGAGCGAGAGATGAAAGATGGGCATAAAGAGACCTGGCTGGCAGGAGCAAGACATGAACCCCAACAAAAAGGAGGTTGTAGCAGCCCTAATCTCATCCCCCAGGATGTTATCCCAGCAGTTAGGATCCTCTGCTTTCTCCAGGTCCCTCTTTGCCCCAGGGTGCCAGAGCCTTCCCCTGCTCCTGGCTGCTCCATCTTGGGAGAGAGAATTTGGAAAAAGTTTCTTTGCAGTGTTGTTTTGCTGTGTTCATATCATTAATAACGAGAAACAGGCAGGAGTTTATTATATTGCTTTAATTTATGCATTTGGAGGTTTTTAAGAGAAAACCAATTAAGATTCTCTGATGAGCCCTCCAGCTCCCAGCAGCTTTGGGAAACACTTGCCACGAGATGCGTTCAGTCTGCAGCCAATACCTTTGTGTGTGGTCCTGATAAACACATTTGGGTGATGCTGAAAGAAATGCAGCATCTCCTCCTGCCTCCTCTCCTGCCTCCCCAGCCCTATTCCTGCTCACTGCCATCACTTTGCCTGGCAGGCTGAGTCCCTGGGTGGTAGAGGTTCAAAGCAGAGTTTGTGGAAAAGCCAGTGTGCCATTAAGGCAGGACTGGCTGACTTTCTGCCCTGCTCACGCTGTGGATTGTGAGTTTTTAGTTGTTTCAGAGCTGAGGAATATTGTCTGCATCAGCTACTCTGGATGTTCCAGTTGAATTAAGGAATTTTGGGGTGTTATGCCATATCTGTGGAGGGTTAGGGACTGAGGGATGTATGTTCCTGGCTCAACCCCGTTCCCAAATCCCAATCTCTCTATCCATCCCTGGTTTCTCCCTGCAGCTGTGCTCCAGCTGTGGCTCATCCCCTCTCCCTCCCAATTCATCCCACTCTGGACCCACAAGCAGCACCTGCTTTGCCCATCCTGGTCCACAGATATATTTAAACTTTGATCTTGATGGGAAGTGACTGGTGCTACATTAAAGCCATATGTTTTAGAGGGAACGGCGAGGACGTGTAAGCTCAGTGATATTCACATCTAGAGAGAGCTGGGAACTTGTAGTGCCACCCACGCTTGGTATTTCTGCCGGCTCTGCGAGGCTTACACAGCTGGGGAAGGCAGAGTGGGAGCGAGATCTTCTGCTTAAGGGATTTTGTAGAGAGAGATGGATTAGATAGATTTGATGGAAACTGATAGTTTATGAAAATGAATTCACCTGCATCTCAATTTGGTTCTTGATGCCAGGAGACAGAGAAGAAAAGGAATAAAAAAAGACGAGAGGGGGAGAGGGAAAACAATCCCAAGTTAATTAAAGTGCAGTTTTGATGTGCTGTGCTGGGCTGTTTTCTTTTTAACTGTTTGACAAGTGGGATGGATCCCTTCGTGTCAGCTTCCCAGAGAGGAGTGAGCAGAGGGGTCCTGGATCTTGAGATTTCTCTGTCTCCCTGTGACTGTCTGATCAGTGCTTAGGGGAATGAAGTGGGACAGTCTCAGAAGAAGTGAAGAGAACCATGTTGGCCATGGGTTCTTAGCAGCATGAAAAAAAGTCCTTATGATGGCTGTGTTTATCTCGGAATTTATCAGAAGTGTTCTGGCAGGAGCAGAATTAGCACTGCTCATTCAGCACCCAGCTGGAGCAGGCTGCCATCCCCACTGGCTGTCACATCACTTCCTCATGTTTGGTCACTGGAAGCTTTGGGATAAGCCAGATGTTGGATGGGAATAGAAAATTTTACAAATCCCTTTTTCAACTTCCCTGCCACCAGGAAGGTGACAAACCATAACATGGTGTTTCTCCTGTTATGAGTCAGGGAGGATCTTTCCATCCCAAGTCATGGAGTTATGAAAAGCTGGGGAGAAGGCAGGACTGTCCCTGTTTTGTAGAGTGCAGGAAGAGTCATAACCTGTTTTTCACAGGCTTTGGATATACAAAGATGCCCCTGTCTTCAGTCAGGGGATAGGCAAGAATTTGCAGAGAGCCCAGTTGGAGTGGGGCTTGAGCTGGATCTTAGACCTTGGTTTGAGTATTTCCAGCTGATGGGACAACTGGCTCTGGGTCCCATGGGAAATCTGACTTTTTCTTTGGTCTGGGTGCTTGAACAGAGCTTTTCCTTTCTTCTTTGTCATGGAAAACTCTCTGAGCCGCCTCCTACCCTGAGGACCTTGTGCCCCTCTGTGCTGAAATCCTGTTGTCAGGGCAATGAAGGTCAGAGAGGTTCTTGGAGTACCATCAGAGCAGCAAGATGCAGGATCTGACCTGTGTTCCTCTTGCTGTCTGTTGATACTCTGATTGCTAAATAATTATTGGCATTGGTGAGCACAGGCAGCTCCTCAACTCCCCGTGGCTGTAGGCAAATCTCTTCATCTCCATGCTTTGATTCCTTCATCTAGACAACAGGGATAATAATCCTTATTTTCTCTCAGTTTATGTCACTCTTTCAATGTAAATATGAACTCCTTTGGGCAAGAAGTGTCTCTGGGAACACATGAGGAATAACCAGTGTTTGGAGGTGGCATTACATGTACGAGCAGGATCTTTTTAATAGGGCTCTGTGAAGCTCCAAGGGAACATTTTTCAAAAGAAGATGGGAAAAAAGCCAACACAGAAAGCTGAAAACAAAACACGTGGGTAAATTAAGGCATGTAAGGCTGGCTTTGGAGTGTGAGGGAAGCATCTCTGCCTGGTTAGTTTATCAAGGGGAGGTTAAGAGGTGATTTCATTGTGGTCTACATATTTCTCTGTGGGGGAGAAGCTGCTGAAAATGGACAGGTTTTTAATCTAGCAACAAAGAGTGTGTCAGGAACCAGTGCTGGAAGGTGAAGCTGACTCATTTACAATAGAAGCAGTGTCCGATTTTTGAAGGCAGGGTAATTAATCA